>NC_092711.1:116889552-117189552 GCF_047496885.1 Scyliorhinus torazame
CTTTGGAAGGAATAACAGGAATGCGGAATATTTGGCTAATGGTAAAGTTCTTGGAAGTGTGGATGAGCAGAGGGATCTAGGTGTCCATGTACATAGATCCCTGAAAGTTGCCACCCAGGTTGATAGGGTTGTGAAGAAGGCCTATGCAGTGTTGGCCTTTGTTGGTAGAGGGATTGAGTTCCGGAGTCATGAGGTCATGTTGCAGCTGTACAAAAACTCTGGTACGGCTGCATTTGGAGTATTGTGTACAGTTCTGGTCACCGCATTATAGGAAGGACGTGGAAGCTTTGGAGTGGGTGCAGAGATTTACCAGGATGTTGCCTGGTATGGAGGGAAAATCTTATGAGGAAAGACTGATGGACTTGAGGTTGTTTTCGTTGGAGAGAAGAAGGTTAAGAGGAGACTTAATAGAGGCATACAAAATGATCAGGGGGTTAGAGGTTGGACAGTGAGAGTCTTCTCCCGCGGATGGAAATGGCTAGCATGAGGGGACATAGCTTTAAACTGAGGGGTAATAGATATAGGACAGAGGTCAGAGGTAGGTTCTTTACGCAAAGAGTGGTGAGACCGTGGAATGCCCTACCTGCAACAGTAGTGAACTCGCCAACATTGAGGGCATTTAAAAGTTTATTGGATAAGCATATGGATGATAATGGCATAGTGTAGGTTAGATGGCTTTTTGTTTCAGTGCAACATCGTGGGCCGAAGGGCCTGTACTGTGCTGTATCGTTCTATGTTCTAGAGGGGGGAGGTGGGGGCCTCGGTGTGGTCCCCGATACGGGGGAACCACCGATTTGTCCCGGGGAGGATGGACATAGGGTTCCTGAGTTGGCACAGGGCAGGTATTAGAAGGATGGGGAACCTGTTTGTGGACGGGAAGTTCGCGAGCCTGGGTGAGCTGGAGGAGACGTTTGGGCTCCCCCCGGGGAACACCATCAGATATATGCAGGTTAGGGCGTCTGTTAGGTGGCAGGTGGTGGAGTTCCCACTGTTGCCGCCACGCAGGGTCCAGGACAGGGTGCTGTCGGGGGGGTGCGTTGTAGAGGGGAGGATCTCGGCAACGTATCAGGTGATGCAGGAGGAAGAGGAGGCCTCAGTGGAGGAGCTAAAGGGTAAGTGGGAGGAGGAGTTGGGTGAGAAGATTGACGAGGGGATGTGGGCGAATGCCCTGGGGAGAGTGAACTCTTCCTCCTCTTGCGCGAGGCTCAGCCTCATACAATTTAAGGTGCTGCATAGGGCTCACAAGACCGGGGCAAGGATAAGCCAGTTTTTTGGGGGTGAGGACAGGTGTGTTAGGTGCTCAGGGGGCCCAGCAAACCACACCCACATGTTCTGGGCATGCCCAGTGCTGGAGAACTTTTGGAAGGGTGTAGCGAGGACGGTGTCGAGGGTGGTAGGATCCAGGGTCAAGCCGGGCTGGGGGCTCGCAATATTTGGGGTGGCAGAGGAGCCGGGAGTGCAGGAGGCGAAAGAGGCAGTGTATATTTGCTTTTGTGTTGATGATGGCTGTTAATTTATTATTTATGTATACGGGGGCGGTTGTTCTTTTCTTTCTGTATTTTGTTGTTGATATTTTGTGAAAATGTGAATAAAAATTATTTTTTAAAAAAATAATAATACTCCAAATGCAGCCTAACCAAGGTTTTATATAGCTGCAACATGATTTCCCAACTCTCGTACTCAATGCCCCGGCTGATGAGGGCAAGAATGCCATATGCCTTCTTAATCACCTTGGCCACTAGTGTTGCCACTTTTAGGTAACTGTGGACCTGCACACCCAGATCCCTCTGTATGTTAATGTTCCGGAGGGTTCTGCCATTTACAGTATAATTCATACCTAGATTTGATCTTCCAAAACGCATCACCTCGCTTGTCTGGATTAAACTCCATCTTCCATTTCGGTGCCCAAGTCTCCAATCTATCTGTATCCTGTTGTATCCTCTGATAATCCTCGGCACTATCAGCAACTCCGCCAATCTTCATATCATCCACAAACTTACTAATCAGACCACCCACATTTTCTTCCAGATCATTTATATGTACTACAAACAACAGAGGTCCCAGCACTGATCCCTGTGGAACACCACTAGCTACAGAACTCCATTCTGAAAAACACTCTTCCACTGCTACTCTGTCTTCTATAACCAAGCCAGTTCTGAGTCCATCTAACCAGCCCACCCCGAATCCCATATGATTTTAGTTTTTGCATCTGTCTGCCATGTGGCCTTGCCAAACGCCTTACTAAAGTTCATATAAACTACATCCACAGCCATTCCATCAATATTCTTTGTCACCCTTTTAAAAAAACTCAATCAAATTGGTGATAATTGACGTTCCCCACACATTGTGGGTAGCACAGTGGCTAGCACTGTAGCTTCACAGCTCCAGGGTCCTAGGTTGGATTCCCCACTGGGTCACTGTCTGTGCGGAGTCTGCATGTTATCCCCGTGTCTGCGTGGGTTTTTTCCAGTGCTCCGGTTTCCTCCTAGTCCAAAGATGTGCAGGTTAGGTGGATTGGTCATGCTAAATTGCCATTAGTGTCCAAAAAGGTTAGGAGGGGTCATTGGGTTACGGGGATAGGGTGGAAGTGAGGGCTTAAGTGGGTCGGTGCAGACTTGATGGATTTTCCTTGATTCCTTTCTTGAACAAGGGAGCAACATTGGCGATTCTCCAGTCCTCTGCAACCTCGCCTGTGATCAAAGAGGATGTGAAGATATCTGTTAAGACCCCAGCTACTTCTCCCCTTGCCTCCTGCAGTAACCTGGGATAGAGCCCATCCGGCCCAGGGGATTTGTCTACCTTAATGCAATTTAGGATACTCAACACTTCGTCCTTTGATAAATTGACGTTCCCAAGAGAGTTCACAAACCTATCCCTGACCTCAACATCCGTCATGTCCTTCTCCCTGGTGAACACAGATACAAAGTACTTTGTTTTTGAAAAATACATTATTGAATTTCCAAAGATGAACAATAACAGAAAAGTATCCAGAATATATAGGTAAAGATTCAGAAAAGTCGTATACATCGGTCTTTATAGCAACAATCAAACTATCCCCATTTTACCCTAACCCCCTTAACCCTTGACCGTGTCCAGTTCTTTAAAGATTGAGATGAATGGCAGCCACCTCTGGTAGAATCTCCCCACTGTGCCCCTAATGGTATGTTTGGTCTTCTCCAGATATAGGAATGATGTCATATCCTCCAATCTCGTGGATGCTTTAGATGGAGTGGGAGATCTCTAACTGAGCAATATTTGCCTCCTGACTATCAAAGAAGCAAAAGGTGGGAACGTCCGCCCCAACCCCGGAATGGAATGCTGGCAAGTCTGAGACTCCAAATATTGTTACCAGTGGGCAAGGTTCTCGGGCCACCCGTAAAATCTTATATATCATATAAAAAAGGAAACCCAGCAGATAGCACGATGCCGAATGTTGTGAGTATCTTCACTGTTGTCTACAGAGGAGACTGGAAGTGAAATATACAGAAGTAGATCATCGGCATGGAAGTAGATACCCGGTGCTCCACTCCATCCCAGCAGATACTCTTCCACCCCTCAGATGACCTCAACACTATCGCAGAGGCTCACTGGCTAAAGCAAAGAACAGCGGGGAAATGGGGTTGGCCATCTGTAGTATCTCTGCCTCATGGAAAGTATTCTGAAGATACCATATTCGTACAGATGTTGGCTTCAGGAACATTGTACATCAGAGGAATTGAAGAGGTAAATTTCAGACCAAATCCAAATCTCCCGAGGTAGTTCCATTCCACCCTATCTAATACTTTCTCTGCATCCAAAGATACGATGACTTCAGGTTCCAGAGCAGTGGCGGGGAAAAGGACAATGTTTAAGAGGTGTCGGACATTGGCAGACAATTGTTGGCCTTTAATAAAGCCTGTCCGATCCTCAGATACTATAACTGGGAGACAGGGCTCCATTCGGGTAGCCAGGACCTGAGACAGCAGTTTAACATCCGTGTTCAGAAGTGAAATGGGTCGGTTTGGCCCACACTCTACTGGGTGCCTTCTGGCGGATTGCAACCACCAATACATTTCAGTATTTCTTCTGGGAATAACGGGGAGTCCAATTCCCGACTCCTGCCTTCCTCTTATGGTCGGGATGTGTAGACCATCCAGAAAACTCTTCACATCTGAAGTGTTTGGAGAAGGTTCTGACTCATACAGCTCATGGCAATATGAGCTGAAAGCCCATTAACCTGGAGAGGAGGAGCTGTTTAGCACAGGGCTAAATCGCTGGCTTTGACAGCAGACCAAGGCAGGCCAGCAGCACAGTTCAATTCCCGTAACAGCCTCCCCGAACAGGCGCCGGAATGTGGCGACTAGGGGCTTTTCACAGTAACTTCATTTGAAGCCTACTTGTGACAATAAGCGATTTTCATTTCATTTCAAGTTACCTTCCTTGTTCTGAACCAAAGGAGTTTCTCGAGAGGTAGTCTGCCTCGAGTTGATGTGCAACAAGACAACCCGCCTCCTCCCCATGTTCACACACGGTGCCCTGGAACGCCGTCACTGATGTTGGCCTTATCCTTAGATAGCAATTCAAATTGGAACTGTAAATTTGTTCTGTGAATCAGTCAACCCGGCGTTGGGGCAAGTGAGTATTGATGGTTAACTTTCAAAATGGAATCCACCAGCTTTTGCCGTTCCATTCTCTCGATTTTCATGATGTGAGCCTGATATGAGATAATCACCCCCCTTATGGCGGCCTTCAGGGTTTCCCAGAGTGTCGAAGGAGATATTGACCTTAATAAAGTCTGCTATGGCAGCAGACAAATGCTTACAAAATTTATCAGACATCAAAGTGGCATCTCGTCTCCAAGGTGGGTGCTTGAAGGATCAAAATCAAAACGAAAATCAACAAAATGAGTGGCATGATCAGAGATGACAATCACCGAGTATTCGGCTGCCACCACTGAAGGGAGGAGGGACTTACCAATAAAAACAACAATTCGGGAATAGGCACGGCCAACATGAGAAAAAAAGGGAAATTCTTTCCTGTTTGGATGCAGAAAAGGCCACGGACCCACCCCCACCCCCCACCAATCCATCCCATAAATGAGGGCAGTGCCCTGGACATCCCAGACGGAGTCAGAGATTTAGACATGGAAGGTCCAATTTCGGGTCCAAGGCACAGTTCAGGTCACCTCCTAGTCATCCGATGTGAATATAAAAGTCAGGGAGGAGGTTCACCAAAGAATTTCCAAAATTTGGATCGTCCCAGTTGGTAGCAGAAATGTTTACTGAAATAAACGGAGTGTTTTCCAGTGAACCACAGGCAATAATATAGCGACTATTGGGATTGTCCATAATCCGAGAGGGGGTAAATTGTACTACTTATGGATTAATATTGCCGTGCTTCTAGCCCGACCGTTAAAGCCTGAATGAAAGATTTGTCCCACCCAATATCTGTAAAGCGTTATCTGGTCCTTTTTTTTTTTTTTTTTTTTTTTTTTTTTTATAAATGTTTTATTGAAATTTTTTTCCCAAACAACAATTTTTCCCCTCTTACAAAGCAAACGCAACAATAACAATACAGAAATTTTAAACAATACACAAGTAACAAAACCCCTTTATCTTTGACCTAAACTAAACCCCCCCTCCCCCCCCTCCCCCCCCCCCCCCCCCCTCCCCCTGGGTTGCTGCTGCTGGTCATCTGTCTTCCCTCTAACGTTCCCCTAGGTAGTCGAGAAATGGCTGCCACCGCCTGGTGAACCCTTGAGCCGATCCTCTCAGGGCAAACTTTATCTGCTCCAGTTTAATGAACCCCGCCATATCATTTACCCAGGCCTCCAGTCCGGGGGGTTTCGCCTCCTTCCACATGAGTAGGATCCTGCGCCGGGCTACTAGGGACGCAAAGGCCACAACGTCGGCCTCTTTCGCCTCCTGCACTCCCGGCTCTTCCGCAACTCCAAATAGAGCTAACCCCCAGCCTGGTTTGACCCGGGCCTTCACCACCCGCGAAATCACTCCCGTCACTCCCTTCCAATACCCTTCCAGTGCCGGGCATGCCCAAAACATATGTGCGTGGTTTGCCGGGCTCCCGCCACACCTCCCACATTTGTCCTCCACTCCAAAGAACCTGCTCAATCTTGCTCCCGTTATGTGTGCTCTATGTAGCACCTTAAATTGAATCAGGCTAAGCCTGGCGCATGAGGAAGAGGAATTTACCCTGCTTAGGGCATCAGCCCACATACCCTCCTCTATCTCCTCCCCTAGTTCTTCTTCCCACTTTCCTTTTAGTTCGCCCACCGACTCCTCCCCCTCTTCCCTCATCTCTCGGTAAATCTCTGACACCTTGCCCTCTCCGACCCACACCCCTGAAAGCACCCTGTCCTGTATCCCCTGTGTCGGGAGCAATGGAAATTCCCTCACCTGTTGTCTAGTAAATGCCCTCACCTGCATATATCTCAAGAAATTTCCCCGGGGCAACTTATACTTTTCCTCCAATGCTCCCAAGCTCCCAAAAGTCCCATCTATAAATAAATCTCCCACCCTCCTAATTCCCAACTGGAACCAGCTCTGAAATCCTCCATCCATTCTTCCTGGGGCGAACCTATGGTTGTTCCTGATTGGGGACCCCACCAGGGCTCCCCGCACCCCTCTCTGTCGCCTCCACTGTCCCCAGATATTCAATGTTGCCGCCACCACCGGGTTCGTGGTAAACTTTTTAGGTGAGATCGGTAGCGGCGCCGTCACCAGCGCCTCTAAACTCGTCCCTTTACAGGACTTTCTCTCCAGTCTTTCCCACGCCGCTCCCTCACCCTCCATCATCCATTTACGTATCATTGCCACATTGGCGGCCCAATAGTAATCGCCCAAGTTCGGTAGTGCCAATCCTCCTCTGTCCCTACTACGCTGAAGGAACCCCCTCCTTACTCTCGGAACTTTCCCTGCCCACACGAAGCTCGTGATGCTCCTGTCTATTTTATTAAAAAAGGTCTTAGTGATTAGTATAGGGAGACATTGAAATACAAATAAGAACCTCGGGAGGACCATCATCTTAATTGCTTGCACCCTGCCCGCCAGCGATAGAGGCTGCATGTCCCACCTCTTGAAGTCCTCCTCCATTTGTTCTACCAACCGTGTCAGATTAAGTCTGTGCAAGGTTCCCCAGCTCCTAGCGATCTGAATCCCCAGGTATCGGAAGTTTCTTTCCACTTTCCTTAGAGGCAAGCCTTCTATCTCTCTACTCTGGTCCCCTGGATGTATCACAAATAATTCACTCTTCCCCATGTTTAGCCTATACCCCGAGAAATCCCCGAACCCCCTCAAAATTCGCATAACCTCTATCATTCCCCCCGCTGGGTCCGACACGTATAACAATAGGTCATCCGCATATAACGAGACTCGGTGTTCTTCTCCCCCTCTAATCACCCCTCTCCATTTCCTGGAGTCTCTCAACGCCATGGCCAGAGGTTCAATTGCCAACGCGAACAACAATGGAGACAGCGGGCATCCCTGTCTTGTTCCCCTATATAGTCGGAAATACTCCGATCTATGTCGACCTGTAACTACGCTTGCCGTTGGAGCCCCATAAAGAAGTCTAACCCAGCTAATAAACCCGTTCCCAAACCCAAACCTCCTTAACACTTCCCATAAATACTCCCACTCCACCCTATCAAATGCCTTCTCTGCGTCCATTGCCGCCACTATCTCTGCCTCCCCCTCCACTGGGGGCATCATTATCACCCCTAATAGTCGTCGCACGTTAACATTCAGTTGTCTCCCTTTTACGAACCCTGTCTGGTCTTCGTGCACCACCCCCGGGACACAGTCCTCTATCCTCGATGCCAGTACCTTTGCCAACAATTTGGCGTCCACGTTCAACAATGAAATGGGTCTATAGGACCCGCACTGCAACGGATCTTTATCCCTCTTCAAAATTAACGATATCGTCGCCTCCAACATCGTCGGGGGTAGAGTCCCCCCTTTCCTGGCCTCATTGAACGTCCTCACCATCAACGGGGCCAACAAGTCCACATATTTTCTGTAATACTCCACCGGGAACCCGTCTGGTCCTGGGGCCTTCCCTGCTTGCATGCTTCCCAGTCCCTTAATAACCTCGTCCACCCCAATCGGTGCCCCCAGGCCTACCACCCCCCACTCCTCCACTTTCGGGAACCTCAATTGGTCCAGGAACTGCCGCATCCCCTCCTCTCCCTCTGGGGGTTGAGACCTATACAGTTCCTCATAGAAGGTCTTGAACACCTCATTTATCTTTCCTGCCCTTCGCACCGTGTCTCCCCTTTCGTCTCTAATTCCTCCTATTTCCCTCGCTGCTGCCCTCTTTCGCAATTGATGAGCCAACAGGCGACTCGCCTTTTCCCCATATTCATACCTCCTCCCCTGTGCCTTCCTCCACAGTACCTCCGCCTTTCTGGTGGTCAGAAGGTCAAATTCCGTCTGGAGTCGTCTCCTCTCCCTGTACAATTCCTCCTCCGGGGTCTCTGCAAATTCCCTATCCACCCTTAAAATCTCCCCCAGTAATCTTTCCCTTTCCTTGGCCTCTGTTTTCCTTTTGTGGGCCCCAATGGAGATCAGCTCTCCTCTGACCACCGCTTTTAGTGCTTCCCATACCACTCCCACAGGGACCTCGCCGTCGTCATTGACCTCCAGGTATCTCTCAATACACCCCCGCACTCTTGCACACACTCCCTCATCCGCCATCAGTCCCACATCTAATCGCCAGAGTGTTCTCTGCTCCCTTTCCTCTCCTAATTCCAGGTCCACCCAATGTGGGGCATGATCCGAAACCGCTATGGCTGAGTACTCAGCTTCTTCCACCCTAGAGATCAACGACCTTCCCAAAACAAAAAAATCTATCCGGGAGTACACTTTATGGACATGGGAGAAGAAGGAATACTCCCTAGCCCTAGGTCTAAGAAATCGCCATGGATCCACTCCCCCCATTTGGTCCATAAACCCCTTAAGTACCTTGGCCGCTGCCGGCCTTCTTCCGGTCCTTGAGCTGGATCTATCTAGCCCCGGGTCCAGCACCATATTAAAGTCCCCTCCTAAAATCAAGTTTCCTACCTCCAGGTCCGGTATACGCCCCAGCATCCGTCTCATAAATCCCGCATCGTCCCAGTTTGGGGCATACACGTTAACCAACACGACCTCCATTCCCTCCAGCCTGCCACTCACCATTACATATCTACCTCCGCTATCTGCTACGATGTTCTTTGCTTCAAATGCGACCTGTTTCCCCACCAAAATGGCCACCCCTCTATTCTTTGCGTCCAGTCCTGAGTGGAACACCTGTCCCACCCATCCTTTCCTTAGCCTAACTTGGTCCGCCACCTTTAGGTGCGTCTCTTGGAGCATACCCACGTCTGCCCTTAGTCCTTTCAAATGCGCGAGCACTCGGGCCCTTTTTATCGGTCCGTTCAGGCCTCTCACATTCCACGTGATCAGCCTCACTAGGGGGCTACCTGCCCCCCTCCCGTGTCGACTAGCCATTACCTTCTCTAGGCCAGTCCCATATCCCGCCTCCGCGCTCCCGCTCGCTCCCCCAGCGTCGCACACCATCCCCGCCCACCCACTCTTTAGCCATTTCCTTTTGGATTTCCGCAGCAGCAACCCAGTTGTCCCCCCCCCCCTTCTCCCTCCCTCCTCCCCTCCCCGCTAGATCTCTTTCTAGCTTGATTGCTCCCCCCATATTACTTCCGTAAGTCAGCTGACTTCAACTGACCCCGGCTACTCCTGCTCACTCCTCGACCCCCCCCATGTGGGGAACTCCCATCCGCCTTGCGCCTATCTTCCCGCCTTATTCTTTCTGGTGCGGGAACATCCCTTTACCTGACCCGCCTCTTATGGCGCAGCTCCCTTTCCCCTCCCCCTCCCCTTCCCCATTCTCCAACTATGTCCCGTCTTTCCCCCCTCACTGGCGCCCACATTTCCCCAATGTCTCCCCCCTTCCCTGTTTACTTCTCAATTAACTTCCACCGTAACATTAACAATAACATTTCCTGCAGCATCAGTCCCTCAGTTCCGATCCAATTTCTCTTCTTTGATGAAGGTCCATGCTTCCTCCGCCGTCTCGAAATAATGGTGTCTCTCCTGATACGTGACCCATAGTCTTGCCGGCTGCAGCATCCCGAACTTCACCTTCCTTTTATGCAACACCTCTTTGGCTCGGTTGAAGCTCGCCCTCCTTCTCGCCACCTCCGCACTCCAATCCTGGTATACCCGTACCACTGCATTCTCCCATCTGCTACTCCGCACCTTTTTAGCCCATCTCAGGACCTCTTCTCTATCCTTAAGGCGGTAAAATCGCACGATTATCGCCCTGGGTGGTTCTCCCGCTTTTGGTCTTCTCGTCGGAATCCGATTTGCCCACTCCACCTCCAAGGGGCCCGTAGGGGCCTCAGCACCCATCAGTGAGCTCAGCATCGTACTTGCGTACGCTCCACAGTCCACTCCTTCCACACCCTCAGGGAGACCCAGTATCCGAAGGTTCTTCCTTCGCGCTCCATTTTCTAGGGCTTCGATCCTTTCAGTACACTTTTTATGAAGTGCCTCGTGCGTCTGTGTCTTAACCGCCAGGCCCAGGATCTCGTCCTCAATATCTGTCACCTTCTGCTCCACCACACGGAGCTCTGTCTCCTGGGTCTTTAATGTCTCCTTGAGCCCCTCAATTGCCTGTAGCAACGGGGTCAGCACCTCCCTCTTCAGCAGCTCCACGCACCGTCTCACAATTTCATGTTCAGGCCCCCATGTCGCCTGCGCTTTCTCCGCCGCCATCTTGTACTTCTCTCTTTCTGACCCTTTGGTCGACGATTCCTCGCGCTGCAGCCGCCGCCGCCGGTTTTTTCCTCCTTCGTTTGGGGGGGACTCCCTTCTCACACGCCCCACACCGGGTTGCGTCGTCGAAAAATTCCCCGTTGAGGCTCTTAAAAGAGCCCGAAGGTCCGTCGGAGCTGGAGCCGCCGAAGCGTGCGGCTAGCTAGGCATCACCGCAACCGGAAGTCCCTTCAGTGGCCTTGATGAGGTCTTTTCACAGTTGTTCCCTCTGCTGCTAGAATTCACCTTTGATACAGGCCCTCAGGTCAGCTTGCAGCTTTAAGCTTGCCCTTCCCCCGCCTGCATGCTGGAAGAGGCCCTGTTTATCCTGTAGTTGCAGCCAAATCTTTCACTGTTTCTGCGTGTGTCTGGCAACCAAGAGACATACCCTTCCTGGGGGACACTGTCGGGGGAATATTGCCGCCTTCTTCCCACACCGGGAAATGTCAAACAAATGCCGTGGGGGCCCTGTAAAAGAGCCCAAAAGTCCGTTCCAAGCAGGAGCTGCCGAATATGCGACCTAGCTCTGCATAGCCGCACCCGGAAGTCCCCGTTATCTGGTCCTTGACACACAGGTGTGTTTCCTGTAGAAATACGCTAACCGAGTTTAGACCCTTAAGAGGAGCAAAAACCCCAGTCTGCTTCACTCGACCATTTACCCCAAACATTCCAGGTTACAAGGCCAAGTGGAGATCTCCCATTAATTCCTACATCGGGGTCAGCCATAACTTCTGAATAATATCAAGCAAGGGATCTTGACAAGCCAAAGGTGAGATCATCCAGGCCGGCAACCAAACCCAGCCCAGTGCCCAGACAGACACAGAGTAGTGACACCGTCAAACAACTAACACCCTCCCCATCCCTCCCTAACCCAACAACACCCATCAGTAATATTACCCAACAATCACTTATCTCTAAATCTCTACATAACATAATCCAACCACAACAATATTCTGAGCTCCTATTCACACAGTATTTGGGGCGAGGAGCTGCAGCACCTCGCAGTCCCTCCCGTCAGCTAACCTCATCCTGAGCTGGGAGGCTCTCCACTCAACCATAGACTCAAAGAAAAAACTCTTACACTGATATAATTCACAATGCAACCAGAGTGCGAAGAAGAAAAAGTACAACACGTGTAAAACCCAACAATAGCTTCATATCCTAAATTTTATACAATATAAAACTCCTGAACCTCAAAACACAATAACTCTGATATATCCAGACAAACAGAGCAAGTCTAATATATACAGACAAACACAGAGTAACTCTGATATATCCAGACAAACACAGAGTAACTCTGATATATCCAGACAAACACAGTAAGAACTCCCGAACGTCACAACGCAGAATAACTCCAATATGAAAGAGAATCAAACAGAGTTCAAATTGAGATTCTGAATGAATTAATTTGCCTCTTCAAGACAGTTGAAGAATTGATCTTTTTCGAAGGGCCGAATTGCCCACTTCTGCTCCTAATTCTTATGTTCCTGTGTACTATCCAGGGTAAAATTAATGTATCACATCTGCTTCTGTGGATCATTTCAGTGGAAAAGTGCTCTCGCTGAAAGAGTATCAGCCCACTGGAGTGAACATTGGAAGACTGGCCAGCCCACAGAGAAACCTTCTGATCTCCCACTTCACCCACTGTTAGAATGACCATGGTTCAGTCCTGAATGTGATCAAGAGCAGCAAAAATCAGCAGAATCCACCCCCTGTAATTACTTGTGAACTCGCTGGTGTTTCTGCAGGTAGGATGTACTGCTGAATCCTTTCCCACACGTGGAGCAGGTAAACGGCTTCTCCTTAGTGTGAACTCGCTGGTGTCTCAGCAGGTTAGATGAATTAATAAATCCCTTCCTACACACAGAGCAGGTGAATGGCCTCTCCCCAGTGTGAAGTCGCTGGTGTGTTACCAAGTTGGATGAATTAATAAATCCTTTCTCACACACATTGCAGGTGAATGGCTTCTCTGCGGTGTGAACTCGCTGGTGTGTCAGCAGGTTGGATGAATTAGTAAAACCCTTCTCACACACTGAGCAGGTGAACAGTTTCTCCTCAGTGTGAATTCGCTGGTGTGTCAGTCGGCTGGATGAATCTATGAATCCTTGCCTACACACTGAGCAGGTGAATGGCGTCTCCCTGGTGCCAACTCGCTGGTGTGTCAGCAGGTTGGGTGAAGCAGTAAATCCTTTTCCACACTGAGAGCAAATGAACAGTCTCTCCACGGTGTGAGTACGTCGATGAGTTTCCAGCTCAGGTGGGGAAGTGAATCCTTTCCCACAATCCCCACATTTCCACGGTTTTCCCATGGTGCCGGTATCCGTGACTCGGTGCTTTTCCAGTCACACTGATGGTAAAATAGCCGATGGTTTTCCCCGTCCTAATGAATCGAGTGACTCTGTCAGATCTTGGATGTGAAGTTTGGTTTGAGATTTCTTGCTGCAAATCCTCCCTTTTGAATATCCTGTTTAAAGGGGTTTACAAATGTCATCACTGTCAGTACAGCTCAGAAATTCAGAACAGACAATTCTAATCGCTGTGGAACATGCTTTCCTCCCTAGTTCCCCAAAAGCTGTAAATTTCACCGCACGCATCTGTACAAACACACACTCTCCAATCTCACTCCATTATCTAATATACACCCTCCCTACTCTCCCGATCGACAGATCAACACCAGCATTTCCAGTTCTCGACCGAGAGATCATAAGATCATAAGAAATAAGAGCAGGCCATTCGGCCCATCAAGCCTGCTCTTCTAGTTAATATCATGGCTGAATATTTTCTTCCTGTCACCCATAACCCTCAACTCCCTTGAAGATCAAAAATCTAACTGAGCCTTGGATGTATATATATTTTATTCAAAAAGTACAAAGGCATGAATAAAAAAAATTGTCAACACCCCACAGTTCATGCAAGTTTTTCCCCTATTCACCTCCTTCCCCACCAACCCCACCGCAACAAATAATTCCTCAAACATCGTCATGAACAGTGTCCACCGTGTCTCAAAGCCCTCCGCTGATCCTGTCAACTTCAACTTGATTGTTTCCAGTCGGAGGAAATGGTACAGGATCCTCCAGCTAGGCCGCTACCACTGGTGGCGTTGCCGATCGGCAATCCAACAGAGTTCCTTCGCCGGGCAATCATAGAGGCGACCCACAACATCGGCCGTCCTCCCCTCCATCAGCTCCGGCATTTCCCATACCTCAAAAATAGCCACCATTGGGTTCGGCCTGACCTCTACCCATGCGAATACCCCCTCACTAAACTCTCACAGCCCCAGAACATATGTGCGTGATTTGCCGGTCCTCACCCACACTCTCACATTTGTCTGCCACCCCCTGGAAGAACCCACTCATCCTCGCCCGAGTCACATGCATCCTGTGCACCACCTTAAACTGAATCAAACTCATCCTCCCACACGAGGTTGAATTTACTCCGCGCATCACCTCACTCCACATCCTATCATCCTCCCAGTTCCTCCTCCCATTTATTGTTAATCCTCATCACCTGCACTCCCCCGTGCTCCCCAAGCCAAGCATATATATTCCCAATTCTGCCATCTCCTTCTACGTCCGGGAGCAGCAGCTGCTCCAACAGGGAATTCTCCGGCAGCCTGGGAAACCTTCTCCATTCGTTCCGCGCAAAACCGATCACTTGCATATACCTGAACTTGCTTCCCTTCGGCGGCTCCACCCTCTCCCACAGCTCTGCCAGACCTGCAAACCTCTGCTCCAGGTATAGATCCCTCACCCTCACCAGCCCCACCTCCCTCCACTTCCTATACAGGCCGTCGCCCTCACCTGGCTTAAACCCACAGTTCTCACACAGCGGCGTCAGCACCTACATCCTTTCCATCCTAAAGTGTCTCCTCAACTGGTTTCACACCCTAATCGTGGACTGCACCACCAGGCCCACCACGTACCACCCCGGCGCCAGCAGAAGCGACGCCGTCACCATGGCCTTCAGGCTGGACCCTCTACAGGACTCCTCCTCCATCCTAACCCACTCTAACCCTTCTCCTTCCCAGCACCATCTCACCTTTTCCGCATACACCACCCAGTCGCAATACAGCAGGTTTGGTAGTGCCAACCCCCCTTTCTACCTCTGCAACAGGGCCCTCTTCGCCGTCGGTACCTTCCACGCCCATATGCACTCTTGAGATTGCTGCATCTCATTCCGAAAAAAGGCCTTCGGGATGAAGGTCAGGAGGGTCTGGAATACAAACAGGAACCTTGCTAGAATATTCATTTTAACAGCCTAGACCCTTCCTACCAATGTCAGGTGTAGTGTATCCCATCTCCTAAAATCCCCTAAGCTCCTCCACCAACGTTGTCAGGTTCCTCTTGTACATCATTGACCACTCCCTCGTCACCTGAACTCCCAAATACCCAAAGCTGTCTCTGGCTACCTTAAATAGCAAAGCCCCCAGATTGGCCCCCGATCCGCCGCATTCACTGGAAAGACCTCGCTCCTCCCGACATTCAACTTATATCCCGAGAAGGCCCTGACCTCACTAATATGTCCATAATTCTTCCCATACTCTCCAATGAGTCCGACACCAACAGCAGAAGGTTGGCCGCATGTAGTGACACCCAGTGTTCCCTGCTCCCCACCCCCACCCACAATGCTCTGCCACTGCACTGACCCCTTAAGGGCCATCGTGAAGGGCTCTATCACCAGCACAACCAATATGGTGATAGCGGATACCCCTGTCTTGTTCCCCTGTACAAACCAAAACTCTGAGAACTCATCTCATTTGTCTCTACACTCGCCACCGGGGCCACATACAACAAACGCACACACGCCACAAACTTCGGGCCAAACCTTCCCAGAATCTCAAACAGGCAGTGCCACTACCGCAGACAGACGCTGCCCCCGCAGACAGGCGCCGCCCCTGCAGGCAGACGCCGCCCCCCCCGCAGGCAGACGCCGCCCCCCCCGCAGGCAGACGCCGCCCCCCCCGCAGGCAGACGCCGCCCCCCCCGCAGGCAGACGCCGCCCCCCCGCAGGCAGACGCCGCCCCCCCCCCCGCAGGCAGACGCCGCCCCCCCCCCCCGCAGGCAGACGCCGCCCCCCCCCCGCAGGCAGACGCCGCCCCCCCCCCCGCAGGCAGACGCCGCCCCCCCCGCAGGCAGACGCCGCCCCCCCCGCAGGCAGACGCCGCCCCCCCCGCAGGCAGTCGCCGCCCCCACAGACAGACGCCGCCCCCACAGACAGACGCCGCCCCCACAGACAGTCGCCGCCCCCACAGACAGTCACCGCCCCCACAGACAGTCACCGCCCCCACAGACAGTCACCGCCCCCACAGACAGACACCGCCCCCACAGACAGACACCGCCCCCACAGACAGTCACCGCCCCCACAGTCACCGCCCCCACAGACAGTCACCGCCCCCACAGACAGACACCGCCCCCACAGACAGACACCGCCCCCACAGACAGACACCGCCCCCACAGACAGACACCGCCCCCACAGACAGACACCACCTCACAAAGGTGATGGCCGCGCATGCGCTAGTCTGCCCGCTGAACGAAGATGGCGGCGGTGGAACTGGGCCTGACCCCGGATAAAAGCCCCGCAGCTGATAACACGGGAACTGCAGGCTCTTATTCAGACCCTGTGGCCTTCACCGAGTGTTTATAAAGACTCTGCTCCCTCCCCACCTTTACTCCCGGCTCCATTCCTCTCTCCGCTCCACCGACTCATCCGCCCAAAAAGCGGCTCCCGCATTCGTCAGGCTGCGGGCAAAGTGACACTGCGCCGGTGCACTGGCTCCTGTGGCGTGAATAGGGCACATTCACAGCCGCTTGGAATGTTGGGTAACAACCACACCATTGAAAGCTCAATCAGTTCATACAAAATAACTTTGTTACCCTTGGAGATAAATTAATTTTTAAAATCTCAAATTGTGAATTGGTGATCTGCTAAGCTCTATATCTCAAAATTCTCCTGTGCGACCATGCAGAGTTTTTAAAGCGTTTATATTATTTCCTCTCTCTCATCCCTCCTCTGATGTTTCTGACTCTGGCTGGGTTCAATCACAGTCACTGGTTCCTCTGTTTTCCCCTCTCCATCGTTAATTCTGAATATTCACTGTTTTACATAATATTACTGCACAAATAAAAGTTATTTGGCCTTATCTGTACTCGCTCGTTGGAAGATCTGTCCAATTAAACCCTGCCTTGCTGGCAGAGTCAGAACAATGTATATCTGCTGATGTAATCCAGTGCTTAATTTGCAGTTGGATAGTTCACAGTCACATTCACCCCTGTGGAAAAATTGATTGCCTATTTTGTTGAGCAGCTATCAGGTCCTCACTGTCAGTTATGCACACAGAGCATCTAATGGAGTTAATTCAACAATTGACAGTCCACACAAACCACAGTGACATTATTCATAAATGGTCAAGTCAAGGGAGTATCTTGATATGATAGAGTGGATGAATTATGGGGTTACAAAGTAAGGACATTAATATCCTGCAATTTCACAATTCTCACTTGGCTGGAATGTTGCAGTATGAAAGGGCCCCACATTGCTGTCAGAGGAAACAGGCCAAGTCCAATAGACCTGTTCAAGCCACATCACTGTTCGACTGTACTGAGGTTTGTGAATGAATCTGGGTCCGTGTCAGTCTGGTGCTGTGTCTTTGATTCCCAATAACAACTGTAGTATCCTCAATAAATACCCACCACAGTATTTAGCCCATAAATCTCAGGACATCATTATAATCGCAGCCCTTGAAATCGTTCCTGTTAAAATTACCAACGATTCTGAAAGCTTCATTCACTGTTAGACCCTTACTGAAAACATACATCTCTGGCAAAAAATAAAACACACAGCTTATCCATAGCAGAAAGGAAACCACTCACCCTCCACTCCAAACTCTGAATAATTTGGGATGTTGCTGATAAGAGAGAATTGCTATTTATAAGGTGAAGGTACATTAGCATCAGGAGTTAGTGAAGAGGGTAATGGTAATAACCAGGCAGACTGACTCGCCCGGAAAGCTGCTCTAGAGGAGATTCAGGGGATCCACCCAAAATAGGAAAATCAATCATTGGCACTGGTATGACAGACTCCAGTTAAACCTGAATTTTAAAACTTGTCAGGACCCGGATCCTGGAGTGAGTATAGGAAAGCAGTGGTACACCATTGCAAAGGCTTTCCCTCAGTAAGTAAGGTCTCACCCATCCTACATGATGGGGGTTTCTATCACAAAGTGGCTCTAATTTGACTTGCTTGATGTCTTACAAAATAATTAATTTTGTTTCGGGATCAGATTCAGGGAGTGTTTCTCTTTCATGTCCCCATATGTTCATAATTACTACTGGTGGCTGAGGAAACACCAGGATGTTCGTCAACACCTGAAACTGTGTCCAAACTAAACAGGCCGTGCAACAGGAAGACTAATTGTGAAGTTGCACATGATGAACACGTCTTTTATTGGCTATTCACAAATGAGAGAAGGAAACATAGTAGCTGTGTTACCATGGAGATAAGTGTGTCAGGTAACAAATGAAAAAAGTCCGATAACTAGAATGCAAATAAATACTGTGCTTGATTTATTTTAACAACAGGGACAAGAAGTGGATGGTCACCGTGCTCGTGGACTGTGTCCAGGCTGAAATTCTGTTCTTGTCATATGATCACCACCCTCCCTGCCCCACCCACTCCTCTAATTATCCTTCCTGAACTCCAGCCAGGTGATATTAAACATTAAGGGGGAAAGACAAAGAGCTGTATCGGGGGAAAGTGCTACCCCAGAGCCAGAGGTTTCTCTTGGGTAGTTCCTTCCATGCCTGAATCATGAATACACTGTTATTACCTTTCCTGGGTATCCTGTGGTTAGTTGGAAGAAGGCATGCGCTCAGAACTGTACACAATATTCCAACTGAGGTCTAACTAGTGCCTTGTACAAGTTTAGTATAACCAGCTCGTTCCTGTAGTTTATGCCCTTATTAAGCTAGCTCATATTATATGCTTTAAATGCTCTCTTTACCGATCCTATAAAAAAACTGCAGCAAATTAATTAAACATGATTTCCCCTTTAGAAATCCATGCTGCTCCTTACAAATAAGCCAACATTTTTCCATGTGGCTATTAATTCTATCTTTTCACAGTAACTTCACAGGATCTTTTCACAGTAACTTCATTGCAGTGATAATGTAAGCCTACTTGTGACAATAAAGATGACTTCCTTGAAGCATGCCGAACAACTGGTGTTGAACTATCTGGTCTGTAATCGCTGGGGCTATCCTTACAACACTTTTTGAATAAAGGCATAAGATTTGGATCCTCACTGTCTTCAGGTGATGTCCCGGAGGACTGGAGAATAGCCAATGCTGTTCCTCTGTTTAAGAAGGGTAGCAAGGATAATCCAGGAACTACAGGCCGGTGAGCCTTACATCGGTGGTAGTGAAATTACTGGAGAGAATTCTTCGAGACAGAATCTACTCCCATTTGGAAGCAAATGGACGTATTCGTGAGAGACAGCATGGTTTTGTGAAGGGGAGGTCGTGTCTCACTAACTTGATAGAGTTTTCCGAAGAGGTCACAAAGATGATTGATGTAGGTAGGGCAGTAGATGTTGTCTATAGTGACTTCACTAAGGCCTTTGACAAGGTCCCTCACAGTAGACTAGTACAAAAGGTGAACTCACACGGGATCAGGGGGAAGCTGGCAAGGTGGATACAGAACTGGCTAGGTCATAGAAGGCAGGGAGTAGCAATGGAAGGATGCTTTTCTAATTGGAGGGCTGTGACTAGTGATGTTCTGCAGGGATCACTGCTGGGACCTTTGCTGTTTGTAGTTTATATAAATGATTTGGAGGAAAATGTACCTGGTCTGATTAGTAAGTTTGCAGACGACACAAAGGTTGGTGGAATTGCGGATAGTGATGAGGACTGTCAGAGGATACAGCAGGATTTAGATTGTTTGGGGACTTGGGCGGAGAGATGGCAGATGGAGTTTAATCCGTCAAATGTGAGGTAATGCATTTTGGAAGGTCGAATGCAGGTAGGGAATATACAGTGAATGGTAGAACCCTCAAGAGTATTGAAAGTCAGAGAGATCTAGGTGTACAGGTCCACAGGTCACTGAAAGAGGCAACACAGGTGGAGAAGGTAGTCAAGAACTCATACTGCATGCTTGCTTTCATTGGTCGGGGCATTAAGTATAAGAATTGGCAAGTCATGTTGCAGCTGTATAGAACCTTAGTTAGGCCACACTTGGAGTATAGTGTTCAATTCTGGACGCCACACTACCAGAAGGATGTGGAGGCTTTAGAGAGGGTGCAGAAGAGATTTACCAGAATGTTGCCTGGAATGGAGGGCATTAGCTATGAGGAGCGGTTGAATAAACTCGGTTTGTTCTCATTGGAATGACGGAGGTTGAGGGGCGACCTGATAGAGGGCTACAAAATTATGAGAGGCATAGACAGAGTGGATAGTCAGAGGCTTGTCCCCAGGGTAGAGGGGTCAATTACTAGGGGGCATAGGTTTAAGGTGCGAGGGGCAAGGTTTAGAGTAGATGTATGAGGCAAGTTTTTTACACAGAGAGTAGTGGGTGCCTGGAGCTCGCTGCCGGAGGAGGTGGTGGAAGCAGGGACGATAGTGACATTTAAGGGGCATCTTGACAAATGCATGAATAGGATGGGAATAGAGGGATACGGACCCAGGAAGTGTAGAAGATTGTAGTTTAGTCGGGCAGCATGGTCGGCACGGGCTTGGAGGGCCGAAGGGCCTGTTCCTGTGCTGTACTTTTCTTTGTTCTTTGTTCTTTGTTCTTTGTATTTGTAATTCTCAAGTCTGGCACCTCCAGGAAAGACTGGGAGATCAGCACCCCTGAAATTTACATTTTCACTTCAATCCTTATCAATTTTGAACCTAGGTTACAAGATGATCAGAGGATTGGATAGGGTGGACAGTGAAAGCCTTTTTCCTCGGATGGTGATTTCTAGCACGAGGGGACATAGCTTTAAATTGAGGGGAGATAGATATAAGACAGATGTCAGAGGTAGGTTCTTGCCTCAGAGAGGAGTAAGGGCGTGCAATGCCCTGCCTGCAACAGTAGTGGACTCGCCAACACTAAGGGCATTCAAATGGTCATTGGATAGACATATGGACGATAAGGGAATAGTGTAGATGGGCTTTAGAGTGGTTTCACAGGTCGGCGCAACATCGAGGGCCGAAGGGCCTGTACTGCGCTGTAATGTTCTATGTTCTATGTTCTATCTGGGGACAGGGCTTCCTAGTCTGTCTGCATGGCTTGGGTAGCATTTATCTCCTTTGTAAAGACAAACAGTTAGTTTTATTTCACTTTGAGCAACGTGACAGTTCCTGTGTGAGATTCTCCATCGGCTGACACCGGAATCGCCAAACGCGATTGGGTGGAGAATCGATTCTGACTTTAAAATCATGGGGGGCACAGATTTCATGCCAAATCACAATTATCCATGACCTCGACAGTGGCGTCAATGCATTTCAGAATGCACATACAGTTAGATACCAATTGCATATCATTAGGGTGGCACCGTAGCACAGTGGTTAGCGTTGTTGCTTCACAGCTCCAGGGTCCCAGGTTCAATTGCCGGTGAGGGTCACTGCCTGTGCGGAGTCTGCATGTTCTCCCCTTGTCTGCGTTTGTTTCCTCCGAGTGCTCCGGTTTCCTCCCACAGTCAAACAATGTGCAGGTTAGGTGGATTGGCCATGCTAAATTGCCCTTAGTATCCAAAATCTTGGTTGGGGTTACAGAGATAAGGTGGAGGTATGGGCTTGGGTAGCGTGCTCTTTCCAAGGGCTGCTGCAGACTCGATGGCCCAAATGGCCTCCTTATGCACTGTAAATTCTAGGATTCTATGATTAGTGGGCCTGACCGAGTATTCTCCAGGGCCTCTGTGATTCTCTGCCTAGGATGAGCCAAATTCCCGATGGCGAGGTTCACTTGTGCTTTTAAAAATTATTAAACAGGTCCCGTCGCTGATGAGGGAGAGGGGGTACGGAACGTGTGCAACATTGCCACAGTTCGCTGACAGTTGTGCCGCTGTGTGGGGGCTTCTGCCAGGGTCAGGGGAGTAGCTCGGGATAACCTGGATTTGAGCTGTGGGGTGGACCGGCAGAAAGCGTCATTACCGCAATCTGCAAGGTAACCATGCAGCTGTGTATACCGGTGACTGTCCATTGTGAACTTAGGGCCACAGGTCACATGAGTCCCTCCCCACCCCCCCCCGGTGCACCACCCTAGGTGCCCTCTGGCCTCAGCTGACACCTCAGCAGGATGGGCGTGCTCCAGCGCAACCAGTGCCATCTTGTTGGCTGGGATGAGTGTGTGTGGGGAGTGTAATGTGTATATGCGGTTGCAGCTTGTCAGCCTCCCGAGTGTCAATCACGGACCCGGCAAATCCCACACTGTTTCTCAATGGCATCGCTTGCATGTTCCATGTGGTGCCGGTTCTAGCCCCTCTAAAGTCACTGAATCCGTCCACGCTCGGCGCCAGTTTTGCTGTCGTGGAAGTCCATGAATCCTGCCCCTGCATCAATACTTCGTCTCAGGAATGGAGCATCCCGCCCACTGTGTCTCAATGGGGCTGGTTTAGCACAGGGCTAAATCGCTGGCTTTTAAAGCAGACCAAGGCAGGCCAGCAGCACGGTTCAATTCCCGTACCAGCCTCCCCGAACAGGCGCCGGAATGTGGTGACTCAGGGCTTTTCACAGTAACTTCATTTGAAGCCTACTTGTGACAATAAGCAATTTTCATTTCATTTCATTAAAAGCTCCTTCTACACCTTTAAACAAGTAACGGTAAGTGAGAGCAAACTGATGCCCAGTAACCCAAATACAAATTGTGGACATTCCCTCTCTTCCCTGTTCTTCTGTGAAGTCAGCTCTTCAATTATGTAAACATAGTTTCACATTTCAGAAACAAATGTTGAAATGTTTGCTCCACACCCAGAGTTTCATCTGTTTAAAGCCACAAACAGAAAGGTCCAGTTTTCTCCTGGAGTTTGAGACAAATCAGCTTTCAAAATGATGCAGTTTCAGCCAATGAGGGAGATCCGGGCTCAGTCCCGCCCCTCATTCATTCTGATTGGTTGGAGAATGAGTAGCTCGTGCTCAGTTCTCCAGTCCCACAACATCTTCCAATTGGTCCTGAACTGTTGTCAATCAGCCGGGCATTGGATCCGGAGAGTTTGGAGCATGCGCATTATGATTGATGCCTCGGCCCTTGTTTGTCCCGGGGAAGCGGAGTCAGCGTCAGGCGGTGGGTGGGAGGATTTGGAAACACTTTGTGGATCCGCAAACCCTTCACAATTTGCAGCTGCGGGGCTTCTCTCTCCCGGGAACAGGCCCAGGTTAACGGGCACCATCCTGCTTCAGACACTGGAGGATGGTTCATAGATCATAGAATTGACAGTGCAGAAGGAGGCCATTCGGCCCATCGAGTCTGCACCGGCTCTTGGAAAGAGCACCCTACCCAAGGTCAACACCTCTACCCTATCCCCATAACCCAGTAACCCCACCCAAGTCTAAGGGCAATTTTGGACACTAAGGGCAATTTATCATGGCCAATCCACCTAACCTGCACATCTTTGGACCCGGAGGAAACCCACGCACACACGGGGAGGATGTGCAGACTCCACACAGACAGTGACCCAAGCCGGAATCGAACCTGGTACCCTGGAGCTGTGAAGCAGTTGTGCTATCCACAATGCTACCGTGCTGCCCACTGGTTCACATCAGAGTATGGGGGAGGGGGGGATAATAAATAAGAGCTTACACTTTGCACTCAAATCAATGAGGACTCTGATCTCTGACAAGGAAGGAAACACTGGCAGGTGGGCGGGGAGGATTCACAAACACCCGCTGGAGGCCCCAAACCCCCTGGAATGTCAGTGATGGATTTTGTAAAATTATTTTTACAGGATATTAGCAGAATTTACAGACATGAAACTCAAACCAAACTTCACATCAAGATGCTTCAGCGATTTGATTCATCAGAATATCATCAGCCTTTGTACACAGAAGGAGAAACGTTTGTTCCATTCTGTCTGTGGAAAAAGATGTGAGCCATCAGTGTGACTGAGAAAGCACCGAGATACGCAAATACCCGAGAGTTTCCAATGTGCTGGATACGGAAAGAGCTTTCACCAGCCTGAAAGAAAAACCACCGCATTCACAGTGAGTAGTCACCCTGTACATATTCTGTGTAAACGAGGCTTCAACATTATACAACCTGGAGAAACACAAGGACACTCACATCATGGAGAAACTATTGAAATGTGGGGACTGTGGAAAGGGATTCAATTACCCATCTGCATTGGATATTCATCGACGCATTCACACTGGAGAGAGGCCGTTCACCTGTCCTGTGTGTGCGAAAGGATTTGCTTACTCATCCAGCCTGTATACACATCAGCGTGTTCATACTGGTGAGAGGCCATTCAATTGCCTTGAATGTGGGAAGGGGTGTAATGCTTTATCAAGCCTCCTGATTCACCAGCAAGTTCACTCTGATCAGAGACCGTTTCAATGTTCTGATTGTGACAAAAGCTTTAAAAGCACAAAGGACCTGCTGAGACACCAGCGGACTCACATGGAGGTGAGGCCTTTCACCTGCTCAGTGTGCGGGAAGGGATTCACTCAGTCATCCCACCTTCTAACACACCAACTTGTTCACTCTGATAAGAGACCTTTTCAATGCTCGCACTGTGAGAAGTGTTTTAAAAGTAAAAATGATTTACAAGCCCATCAACGCACTCACACTGGGGAGATGCCGTTCATCTGCTCTCTCTGTCAGGAGATTTGGACGTTTATCCCAGCTACAGACACACCAGCGAGTTCACTCTGATCAGAGACCATTTCAATGTTCTGATTGTGAGAAGAGCTTTAAAAGCAAACAGGATCTGGTGACACACCAGCGAGTTCACACTGGAGAGAGGCCATTCACCTGCTCTGTGTGTGGGAAGGGATTCACCCATTCATCCCACCGTCTGAGACACCAGCGCGTTCACACTGGAGAGAGGCCGTTCATTTGCTCTGTGTGTGGTAAGGGATTTGCTGATTCACCCCACCTTCTGATACATGAGCGAATTCACACTGGAGAAAGACCTTTCACTTGCTCCATGTGTGGAAAGGGATTCACTCAGCCATCCCAGCTCACTGTACATCAACTTGTTCACACTGAGCAGAGACCTTTCAAATGTTCTGACTGTGAGAAGAGCTTTAAGAGCACTAAGGACCTTCTGAGACACCAACAAGGTCACAGTGGGGAGAGGTCCTTCACCTGTTCCATGTGTGGGAAGAGATTTGTTCAGTCATCCCACCTGCTTAGACACCAGCAGGTTCACACAGGAGAGAGGTCATTCACCTGCTCCATATGTGGGAAGAGATTTGCTCGGTCATCCAATCTGCTGAGACACCAGCGAGTTCACAAGTCACTGCAGGGGTTAGATTCTGCTGTTGCTGCTGCTGCTAATACAATGCAGGACTGAACCATGTTAATTCTGTTATTGAGAGGCTAGATTGGGCACTTAGATAATCTCAGTGCAATCAGGCAGAATCAACATGATTTTGTGCAAGGGAAATCATGTTTGACCAATTTAGTAAAGTTATTTGAGGAAGTAACAAGCGATGTGGATAAAGGGGGACCTGTGGATGTGTGCATTTAGATTTCCAGCAGGCACTTGACAAGGTGCCACATAAAAGTTCACTCCACAAAATAAAAGCTCATTCTGTAATTGGTAACAGCATCAAAAGAGGCTTGGTTAGCGAACAGGAAACATTGAGAAGGTAAAAAATTGTCATTTTTGGACTGGCAAGATGTAACCTGTGGAGTGCCACAGGGGTCAGGACTGGGCCTCAACTATTTTCAGGACTTGGTTGACAGGATCAAAAGTACGGTTGCAGAATTTGCTGTTGCTACAAAGGTATGGAGGAAGGTAAGTTGTGAGTGACCATAAGGAGTCTGTAAAGGGTGCAGATAAGCTAAATAAGTGAGCAACAATTTGGCAGATTGAGCATAATGTGGGGAAATGTGAACTTGTCCACTTTGGCAGGAAGAATAAAAAAGCAACATATTGGATGGAATTTGTTTATTGTCATGTGTACCGAGATACAGCGAAAAATATTGTTCTGCGCACAGCTCAGGCAGATCATTCTGTACATGAAAAGACAATACATAGGGCAACCATAAAATACACAATGTAAATACATCATCACACAGACATCAGGTGAAGCATGCAGAGTGTAGTACTACTCATTCAGAAAGCTGTGTGAAGAGAATGTAAAAGAGAAAGGTTAGTGTTAGTGTTAGAATTAAGTTTTAAGAGATTAGTATGATTATCGGAGATGTAAGAAGAGGATCTGTGTGAGAGAGCTTGCAGAGAGTCGCCCCGTTCCGGCGCCATCTTGCATTGCTTGTTTAAATGCACAGAGATTGCAGCTCCGAGGTACAGAGGGATCGAGGTGTACTGGTGCATGAATCAGGACCAGTTACTCTGCAGATACAGTACACGATTGGGAAGGTAAAGGGAGTGTTGCTGTTTATTGCAAGGGGAAAGTACTGCAGTTGTACAGGGTATTGGTGAGACCACATGCAAAGTACTCTGTACGATTTTGGTCTCCTTATTTAAGAAAGGACATAATTTCATTCGAAACTGGCCAGAGAAGGTTCACTTGACTGGACGAGGGGTTATCATAGGAGGACAACTTGGACACGCTGTGCCTGTATCCACTTGAGTTTGGAAGAATGAGAGGGAATCTGATTGAAACATATGGGGCTGGATTCTCCCATTCTGGGATTATATCCCCACGCCGGCGTGGGAACGGTGGTGTAAAACGGCTACCGATTCCCCGTTATACTGGGGGCTAGCATGTCGGCTGCGTAGAGCACCCGGCTCTAGCTGCCAATATGCCCTGGAGATTTGCCAGGTCTGTGGCTGCATATGCGCACAGTGGCGGCTGCGTCGTGCTACATGGCAGAGGCCACTCGCGGACCTGGACTGCGAAATAATGCCCCTCCTTTGGCTGGCTTGCACGCTCCGGACCACCCCCATAGTGCCCCCAGCCCCGAGTAAAGAACCCCCTGCCCAAGGATCAGCCCTCCCCTGACTGTGGCAGCGCTGGACTGAGTCCGCAGCCGCCATGCCGAGTTCTCGACAGGATGGGACCACACGCGACCCACACCATCAGGAACGTGGCTGGTCGGGGGCGGAGCATCGGGAGGCGGACCTCAGGCAAAGTTCTGAGGCCATCGATACGTGGCGCGGCGTACCATTGTGATTTAACAGTGATCGATAAAGGTTCAGCCTAACTTATCTGCTTTTTAAAAATAAATTTAGAGTACCCAATTCATTTTTTCGAATTATGGGGCAATTTAGGGTGGCCAATCCATTTATCCTGCACATCTTTGGGTTGTGGGAGCGAACCCACGCAGACACGGGGAGAACGTGCAAACTCCACATGGACAGTGACCCAGAGCCGGGATCGAACCTGGGACCTCGGTGCCGTGAGGCAGAAGTGCTAACCACTGTGCCACCGTGCTGCCCACCTTACCTGCTTTTAACTCAATGGCTCTATTGGAAGGCTACATGTCATCCGTGTCTGCGTGGGTTTCCTCCCCGTGTTCAGATTTCTTTCCAAAAGTCCCGAAAGACGTGCTTCTTAGGTGAATTAGACATTCTGAATTCTTCCTCAGTGTACCCGAACAGGCACCGGTGTGTGGCGACGAGGGAATTTTCACAGTAACTTTATTGCAGTGTTAATGTATATCGATTTGTGACACTAATAAAGATTCCCTTTTTAATGTGCACTCAATTTTTAACTCTCATTTCTTTAATATTAATTAGTGTAGACGGGCTGTGGTGTAACCCTGTGTTTGGAGTTTGTCTCATGGTGGTAACATGGAACATCGAGGTGATAGAAGACCCAGACCGCGGATATCTGAAGAACTAGACCAAACTGCATTGTGGGCTCAAAATGCAAAGCATGATGGACAATTTAGTCAAGTCACAGCCTTGCCAGAATTAGCAATGGCTGCAAAATGAGTTGAATTGTGCAGGAGAACTAGCCTCAAACTGTGAGAAAGATGTGTTTGTTTTGAGGTGATAAAGGTCTCTGTGCCAATCTGGGGATTGATAACAGTGTCAGAAGTAACAAAGTGGAGTCAGGCTGACTCGATTCCATCAGGCATCACCTTGTAAGAGGCCCAGGACATGAGAACAAGGGAGAAGGCAATGATGGCATTGAAACCCAATGAAATGAGCTAAAAACAGGTCTTGCCTAATATTTTCTATTCCTTTATGGAGGTCAAAGCCCATTTATTCCCGTGAATGAATAAAACAAAGGTGTGTGCCTCTGTCTAAGTCACCATTTATTGCCCATCCCTAATTGCCCTTGAGAAGGTGGTGGTGAGCTGACGTCTTGAACTGCTGCAGTCCATATGGTGTCACCCACAGTGTGGTTAGGGAGGAAGTACCAGGATTCTGACCCGGGGCAGTGAAGGAACAGTGATATATTTCCACAGCAAGCTGATGAGTGTTACAATCCCCGTGATGTAATAACTGGATGGGAAGATCCCAGAATGGAACCCTGGCTAAAAAGACTGTAACTTTGTTTAGAAAATGTGGAGGAACAGAGCACAGGATTGCCAATTAGCTTTCACCAACAAAAACATTCATTATACATGAAAGGTCTCACTGTGATACAATACTCCTTCACCCCTCCTTATCTTCACAAACGTGCACAGTTTTCAACGACAACACAGGTTACAACATATCTTTTACTATAATGTTCTCAGTGGACACACCGTGCCTTTGAACGCACAGGTTATCCGTGAACAGACAACCACCGCTCCCCCACGCTGTGCTAGTGTCACACGGGAGGGTTTAAACTAGTATGGCAGGGGGGTGGGCATGGGAGCAATAGGTCAGAAGGTGAAAGCATTGAGGGAGTACTAGGGAATAGGGCCAGTATGGCTCTGAGGAAGAGCAGACAGGAAGATGTTGCTGAAAACAGCTGGTCTGGTGGCCTGAAGTGCATATGTTTTAATGCAAGAAGTATACCAGGTAAGGCAGATGAACTTAGAGCTTGGATTAGTACTTGGAACTATAATGTTCTTGCCATTACAGAGACCCGGTTGAGGGAAGGACAGGATTGGCAGCTAAACGTTCCAGGATTTAGATGTTTCAGGCGGGATAGAGGGGGATGTAAAAGGGGTGGCGGAGTTTCGCTACTGGTTAGGGAGAATATCACAGCTGTACTACGGGAGGACACCTCTGAGGGCAGCGAGGCTATATGGGTAGAGATGCAATCACAATGTTGGTGGTTTACTGCAGGCCTCCCAACAGCCAGCAGGAGATAGAGGAGCAGATAGGTAGACAGATTTTGGAAACAAGTAAAAACAACAGGGTTGGTGTGATGGGAGACTTCAACTTCCCCAATATTGACTGGGACTCACTTAGTGCCAGGGGCTTAGACGGGGCAGAGTTTGTAAGGAGCATCCAGGAGGGCTTCTTAAGACAATATGTAGATAGTCCAACTAGGGAAGGGGCTATACTGGACCTGGTATTCGAGAATGAGCCCGGCCAGGTGGTAGAAGTTTCAGTCGGGGAGCATTTCGGGAACATTGACCACAACTCAGTAAGTTCTAAAGTGCTGGTGGACAAGGATAAAAGTGGTCCTAGGGTGAATGTGCTAAATTGGGGGAAGGCTAATTATAACAATATTAGGCGGGAACTGAAGAACCTAGATTGGGGGCGGATGTTTGAGGGTAAATCAACATCTGACATGTGGGAGGCTTTCAAATGTCAGTTGAAAGGAATTCAGGACCGGCATGCTCCTGTGTGGAAGGATAAATACGGCAAATTTTGGGAACCTTGGATAACGAGAGATATTGTAGGCCTCATCAAAAAGAAAAAGGAGGCATTTGTCAGGGCTAGAAGGCTGGGAAAGCCTGTGTGGAATATAAGGAAAGTAGGAAGGAACTTAAGCAAGGAGTCAGGACGGCTAGAAGGGGTCACAAAAAGTAATTGGCAAATAGGGTCAAGGAAAATCCCAAGGCTTTCTACATGTACATAAAAAGCAAGAGGGTAGCCAGGTAAAGGGTTGGCCCACTGAAGGATAGGCAAGGGAATCTATGTGTGGAGCCAGAGGAAAGGGTGAGGTATTAAATGAATACTTTGCATCAGTATTCACCAAAGAGAAGGAATTGGTGGATGTTGAGTCTGGAGAAAGGTGTGTAGATAGCCTGGATCACATTGAGATCCAAACAGACGAGGTGTTAGGCGTCTTGAAAAATAGTAAGGTAGATAAGTCCCCAGGGCCTGATGGGATCTACCCCAGAATACTGAAGGAGTCTAGAGAGGAAAATGCTGAGGCCTTGACAGAAATCTTTGGATCCTCACTGTCTTCAGGTCATGTCCCGGAGGACTGGAGAATAGCCAATGTTGTTCCTTTGTTTAAGAAGGATAATCCAGGGAACTACAGACCTTACGTCAGTGGTAGGGAAATTACTGGAGAGAATTCTTCGAGACAGGATCTACTCCCATTTGGAAGCAAATGGACGTATTAGCGAGAGACAGCATGGTTTTGTGAAGGGGAGGTTGGAACTCACTAACTTTTTAAAAATAACTTTAGAGTACCCAATTCATTTTTTCCAACTAAGGGAAAATTTAGCATGTTCAATCCACCTATCCTGCACATCTATGGGTTGTGGCGGCGAAACCCACGCAAACACAGGGAGAATGTGCAAACTCCACACGGACAGTGACCCAGAGCCAGGATCGAACCTGGGACCTCGGCGCCGTGAGACTGCAGTGCTACCACTGCGCCACCGTGCTGCCCCGGGTCTCACTAACTTGATAGAGTTTTTCGAAGAGGTCACAAAGATGATTGATACAGGTAGGACAGTGGATGTTGTCTATATGGACTTCAGTAAGGCCTTTGACAAGGTCCCTCATGGTAGACTGATACCAATGGTGAAGTCACACAGGATCAGGGGTGAGCTGGCAAGATGGATACAGAACTGGCTAGGTCATAGAAGGCAAAGATTAGCAATGGAAGGGTGCTTTTCTAATTGGAGGGCTGTGACTAGTGGTGTTCCGCAGGGATCAGTGCTGGGACCTTTGCTGTTCGTAGTTTATATAAATGATTTGGAGGAAAATGTAACTGGTCTGATTAGTAAGTTTGCAGATGACACAAAGATTGGTGAAATTGCGGATAGCGATGAGGACTGTCAGAGGATACAACAGGATTTAGATTGTTTGGAGACTTGGGCGGAGAGATGGCAGATGGGGTTTAATCCGGACAAATGTGAGGTAATGCATTTTGGAAGGTCTAATGCAGGTAGGAAATATACAGTGAATGGTAGAACCCTCAAGAGTATTGAAAGTCAGAGAGATCTAGGTGTACAGGTCCACAGGTCACTGAAAGGGGCAACACAGGTGATGAAGGTAGTCAAGAAGGCATACGGCATGCTTGCCTTCATTGGCCGGGGCATTGAGTATAGGAATTGATTAGTCATGTTGCAGCTGTATAGAACCTTAGTTAGGCCACACTTGGAGTATAGTGTTCAATTCTGGTCGCCACACTACCAGAAGGATGTGAAGGACTTTAGAGAGGGTGCAGAAGAGATTTACCAGGATGTTGCCTGGTATGGAGGGCATTAGCTATGAGGAGCGGTTGAATAAACTCGGTTTGTTCTCACTGGAACGACGGAGGTTGAGGGGCGACCTGATAGAGGTCTACAAAATTATGAGGGGCATAGAGAGGTCAATTACTAGGGGGCATAGGTTTAAGGTGCGAGGGGCAAGGTTTAGAGGGGATGTACGAGGAAAGTCTTTTTACACAGAGGCTAGTGGGTGCCTGGAACTCGTTGCCGGAGGAGGTGGTGGAAGCAGGGACGATAGTGACATTTAAGGGGCATCTTGACAAATACATGAATAGGATGGGAATAGAGGGATACGGACCCAGGAAGTGTCGAAGATTTTAGTTTAGACGGGCAGCATGGTCGGCACAGGCTTGGAGGGCCGAAGGGCCTGTTCCTGTGCTGTACTTTTCTTTGTTCTTTGTTCTGTTCCTGCACAGAAATACTGAATCAAACCCACTGAAATCTATACTCGATTTTAATATTTAGCAACACAAATACAGATCACTTAAAACTATCTCTGTTTTCCTGACATGAGTGGCTTGGAGGTGAATTCCTAGGTGGAGGTGTTCTCATGTATCTGCTGTCCTCGTCTTTCTACCTTCTAATTGGGTGATACTGTCGCACAATGGTTAGCACTATTGTTTCACAGCGCCAGGGACCCGGGTTCAATTCCCTGTTTGAATTCCCGGTTTGGGTCACTGTCTGTGCGGAGTCTGCACATTCTCCCCGTGTTTGCGTGGGTTTCCTACGGGTGCTCCGGTTTCCTCCCACAAGTCCTGAAAGATGTGCTGTTAGGTGAATTGGACATTCTGAATTCTCCCTCAGTGTACCCAAACAGACGCCGGAATGTGGCGACTAGGGGATTTTCACAGTAACTTCATTGCAGTGTTAATGTAAGCCTACTTGTGACACTAATAAAGATTTTTATCATTAATTGGCAGATGTTGTGAGTTTGGAAATTGCTGCTGAAGGAGCCTTGGTGGGTTTCTGCAGCACATCTTGTAGATGGTAGACGCAGCCAATATTGTACATCAGTGGTGGGGGCAGTGAATGAGGAAAAGATGCCAATCAAGTGGGTTGATTTGTTCTGAGTTTTGCCAAGCTTCTTGAGTGCAGTTGGAGCTGCGCTCATCCAGGCAAGGGGAGAGTATTCCATCCACTCCTGACTTCGTCCTTGGAGATGCCGGACAGACTTTGGGGAGTCAGGAGGTGGGATAGTCACCACAGGATTGCTCGCCTGTGACCTGCTCTTGCAGCCATAATATGTATGTGGCTAGTCCAATTCAGCTTCTGGTCAATGGTAACCTCCAAGGTGTAGTGGGGGATTCAGCCAAATGAATGTCCAGGGGTAATGGTCAGATACTCTTTTGTTGGAGATTGGATTGGATTTATTGTCACGTGTACTGAGGTACAGTGAAAAGTATTGTTCTGCGTACAGTCCAGACAGAATGTTCAAAAGATGGAAAAAACATATGACATACATAAATACACAATGTAAATACATAGACACAGGCACCAGGTGAAGCATATGGAGTGAGTACTACTCAGTAGAGAAGGTGTGTGGACTTCCGGGTGCGGCGATGACCAGCTGAGTCGCACGTTTCGGCAGCTCCCTGTGAAACGGACTTTTGGGCTCTTGATAGGAGCCCCAACGGCAATTTTAACGGCTGAAAACACCGTGCGGTAAACCAGAAGGGTGTTCCCCCTGGACACGGATGGAAAAAGGAGAGGAAAGTGGCCGGATTGCAGCGGATCCTTTGGAACAACGGCAAGGAAGGCAAGCAGAAACCAAGATGGCGTCGGAAGGTGGCAGTTTCATATGGGGCCCTGAACAACAAGAGTTTTTGAAACGCTGCGTGGAGGAGATAAAAAAGGAAATGAAGAAAGAGTTGTTGGCCCCGATATTACAGGCGATTGAAGGGCTGAAAGAGGAACAAAAGACCCAGGAGCAGGAGCTTCGGGTCGTGAAGGCGAAAGCAGCAGAGAATGAAAACGACATACAGGGCCTGGTGGTGAAGTCGGAGATACAGGAGGCACACCAGAAACGATCTGTGGAGAGGTTGGAGGCACTGGAAAATAACGCAAGGAGGAACAACTTGAGGATTCTTGGCCTTCCTGAAGGTGTGGAGGGGGCGGACGTCGGGGCATATGTGAGCACGATGCTGCACTCGTTAATGGGAGTGGAGGCCCCGACGGGTCCGTTGGAGGTGGAGGGAGCATACCGAGTTATGGTGCGAGGACCGAGAGCAGGAGAAGCTCCCAGAGCCATAGTGGTGAGATTTCTCCGTTTTAAGGATAGAGAAATGGTCCTTAGATGGGCGAAGAAAACTCGGTGTAGTAAATGGGAGAACGCGGTGATCCGCGTCTATCAAGATTGGAGTGCGGAGGTGGCGAGAAGGAGGGCGAGCTTTAATCGGGCCAAAGCGGTACTTCACAAAAAAAAGATAAAGTTTGGAATGCTGCAACCGGCAAGACTGTGGGTCACATATCAAGGGAGGCACCACTACTTTGAGACGGCGGATGAAGCGTGGACTTTTATTGTAGAAGAAAAATTGGAATGATTGGACTACGAAAATGAACGTTTGGACAAAGTGGTGGGACGAGTGGGGGTGGGTGGGCGAAGAGGGATTGTATGATTAATCCTGCGGTATGGTAACTTTTCTTTCTCCCACAGGTGGTGATGGGGGGAGGTGGGGAGGGAGAGGAGATGGGGCGTTGGCCATGGGAGGCGGGGCCGAGGGAGAGGCGCGGGCTTGGTTCCCGCGCTATGATAATTATGGCGGGAATAGAGAAGCAGGAAGGAGGGGGTGCCGCACGGGGCGAGCCGTGATCACGGGGGGAAGCCGAGGTCAGCCAGAGTTTGCTGACTTCTGGGAGCAACATGGGGGGAGTAATTACGCTAGCGGGGGGTCTAGCGGGGGGGGGGAGGGGGGAATTACTGGGTTGCTGCTGCTGGGGAAAGGGGGGAGTGGGTGCGGGAAAGGATGGGCGGGGGGGCACCGTCTGGGAGAAATACAGCCGCGTGGGAACTGGGCGAGAAGCTGGAAAAAGATGATGGCTAACCGGCAAAGGGGGGGGGGGTGGGAAGCCCCCCAACTCGGCTGATCACGTGGAACGTGAGGGGGCTTAACGGGCCGATAAAGAGGGCACGAGTACTCGCACACCTTAAGAAACTTAAAGCAGATGTGGTCATGTTACAGGAAACGCACCTGAAACTGATAGATCAGGTTAGGTTGCGCAAAGGATGGGTAGGGCAGGTGTTCCATTCGGGGCTGGATGCGAAAAACAGGGGGGTGGCTATATTAGTGGGGAAGCGGGTAATGTTCGAGGCAAAGACTATAGTGGCGGATAACGGGGGCAGATACGTGATGGTGAGTGGCAAATTACAGGGAGAGATGGTGGTGTTGGTAAACGTGTATGCCCCGAATTGGGACGATGCCAATTTTATGAGGCGAATGCTAGGACGCATCCCAGACCTAGAGACCGGAAAGCTGATAATGGGGGGAGACTTTAACACGGTGTTGGAACCAAGGCTGGATAGGTCGAAGTCCAGGACTGGTAGGAGGCCGGCAGCAGCCAAGGTGCTTAAGGATTTTATGGAGCAGATGGGAGGGGTGGACCCGTGGAGATTCAGCAGACCTAGGAGTAAGGAGTTCTCGTTTTTCTCCTATGTCCATAAAGTCTATTCACGCATAGACTTTTTTGTGTTGGGTAGGGCATTGATCCCGAGGGTGAGGGGAACGGAATATACGGCTATAGCCATTTCGGATCATGCCCCACACTGGGTAGACTTGGAGATAGGGGAGGAAACAAGAGGGCGTCCACCCTGGAGAATGGACATGGGACTAATGGCGGGTGAGGGGGTGTGCTTAAGGGTGAGGGGATGCATTGAAAAGTACTTGGAACTCAATGACAATGGGGAGGTTCAGGTGGGAGTGGTCTGGGAGGCGTTGAAGGCGGTGGTTAGGGGGGAGCTGATATCAATAAGGACACATAAAGGGAAGCAGGAGAGTAAGGAACGGGAGCGGTTGTTGCAAGAACTTTTGAGGGTGGACAGACAGTATGCGGAAGCACCGGAGGAGGGACTGTATAGGGAAAGGCAAAGGCTGCATGTGGAATTTGACTTGCTGACCACAGGCACTGCAGAGGCACAATGGAGGAAGGCGCAGGGTGTACAGTATGAATATGGAGAGAAGGCGAGAGATTGCTGGCACACCAATTGAGGAAAAGGGGAGCAGCGAGGGAAATAGGGGGGGTGAGAGACGAAGATGGAGAGACGGAGCGGGGAGCGGAGAGAGTGAATGAAGTGTTTAAGACATTTTATAAAAAATTGTATGAAGCTCAACCCCCGGATGGGAGGGAGAGAATGATGGAGTTTTTGGATCGGCTGGAAATTCCCAAGGTGGAAGAGCAGGAAAGGATGGGATTGGGAGCACAGATCACGGTAGAAGAAGTGGTGAAAGGAATTAGGAACATGCAGACGGGAAAGGCCCCGGGACCAGACGGATTCCCAGTTGAATTTTACAGAAAATATTTGGACTTGCTCGCCCCACTACTGACGAGGACCTTCAACGAGGCAAAGGAAAGGGGACAACTGCCCCCGACTATGTCAGAAGCAACGATATCGCTTCTTTTAAAGAAGGAAAAGGATCCGCTACAATGCGGGTCCTACAGACCAATCTCCCTCCTCAATGTAGATGCCAAGGTCTTGGCCAAGGTAATGGCAATGAGAATAGAGGAATGTGTCCCGGGGGTAGTTCATGAGGACCAAACTGGGTTTGTGAAGGGGAGACAGCTGAACACGAACATACGGAGGTTGTTAGGGGTAATGATGATGGCCCCACCAGAGGGTGAAACGGAGATAGTAGTGGCGATGGATGCCGAGAAAGCATTTGATAGAGTGGAGTGGGATTATCTGTGGGAGGTGTTGAGGAGATTTGGGTTCGGAGAGGGGTATGTTAGATGGGTGCAGCTGTTGTATAGGGCCCCAGTGGCGAGTGTGGTCACGAATGGACGGGGATCGGCATATTTTCGGCTCCATAGAGGGACAAGGCAGGGATGTCTTCTGTCCCCATTACTGTATGCACTGGCGATTGAGCCCCTGGCGATAGCGCTGAGAGGTTCCAAGGGATGGAGGGGAATACTTAGGGGAGGAGAAGAACACCGGGTATCTTTATATGCGGATGATCTGCTACTATATGTGGCGGATCCAGCGGAGGGGATGCCAGAAATAATGCGGATACTTGGGGAGTTTGGGGATTTTTCAGGGTATAAATTGAACATGGGGAAGAGTGAGCTGTTTGTGGTGCATCCAGGGGAGCAGAGTAGAGAAATAGAAGACCTACCGTTGAGGAAGGTAACAAGAGACTTTCGTTACCTGGGGATCCAGATAGCTAAGAATTGGGGCACATTGCACAGGCTCAATTTGACGCGGTTGGTGGAACAGATGGAGGAAGATTTCAAGAGATGGGATATGGTAGCATTGTCAATGGCAGGGAGGGTGCAGGCGGTTAAGATGGTGGTCCTCCCGAGATTCCTCTTTGTGTTTCAGTGTCTCCCGGTGGTGATCACGAAGGCTTTTTTCAAAAGGATAGAAAAGAGTATCATGGGTTTTGTTTGGGCCGGGAAGACTCCGAGAGTGAGGAAGGAATTCTTACAGCGTAGTAGGGATAGGGGGGGGCTGGCACTACCGAGCCTAAGTGAGTATTATTGGGCCGCTAATATTTCAATGGTGAGTAAGTGGATGGGAGAGGAGGAAGGAGCGGCGTGGAAGAGATTAGAGAGGGCGTCCTGTAGGGGGACCAGCCTGCAGGCTATGGTGACAGCCCCATTGCCGTTCTCACCAAGGAACTATACCACGAGTCCGGTGGTGGTAGCTACACTGAAGATTTGGGGACAGTGGAGACGACATAGGGGAAAGACCGGAGCACTGGGGGGGGGGGGTCCCCGATAAGAAACAACCATAGGTTTGCCCCGGGGGGAATGGATGGGGGATATGGAATGTGGCAAAGAGCAGGTATAACGCAATTGAAAGATCTATTTGTGGATGGGAAGTTTGCGAGTCTGGGAGCGCTGACCGAGAAATATGGGTTGCCCCAAGGGAATGCATTCAGGTACATGCAATTGAGGGCTTTTGTGAGGCAACAGGTGAGGGAATTCCCGCAGCTCCCGACACAAGAGGTGCAGGACAGAGTCATCTCAAAGAAATGGGTGGGGGACGGTAAGGTGTCGGATATATATAGGGAAATGAGAGACGAAGGGGAGACTATGATGGACGAACTAAAAGGGAAATGGGAAGAAGAGCTAGGGGAGGAGATTGAGGAGGGGATGTGGGCAGATGCCCTAAACAGGGTAAACTCGTCGTCCTCGTGCGCCAGGCTAAGCCTGATTCAGTTTAAGGTATTACACAGGGCACATATGACTGGAACACGGCTCAGTAAATTTTTTGGGGTGGAGGATAGGTGTGCGAGGTGCTCGAGAAGCCCAGCGAATCATACCCATATGTTTTGGTCATGCCCGGCACTACAGGGGTTTTGGATGGGGGTGACAAAGGTGCTTTCGAAAGTAGTAGGAGTCCGGGTCGAACCAAGCTGGGGGTTGGCTATATTTGGGGTTGCACAAGAGCCGGGAGTGCAGGAGGCGAAAGAGGCTGATGTTTTGGCCTTTGCGTCCCTAGTAGCCCGGCGCAGAATATTGCTAATGTGGAAAGAAGCCAAGCCCCCGGGGGTGGAGACCTGGATAAATGATATGGCGGGGTTCATAAAGTTAGAGCGGATTAAGTTCGTCCTAAGGGGGTCGGCTCAAGGGTTTACTAGGCGGTGGCAACCGTTCGTCGAATATCTTGCGGAAAGATAGATAGGGGAGAACAAAGAAGGCAGCAGCAGCGGCCCAGGACTTTGGGGGGGGGGGGGGGAGGGATGGGGGGGGGGGGTGGCCTGAGACAAGGCAGTTGCCAATTAGGGCTAGTTTTTATTTTTTTGTTATTTAATATTTATTTATTTGTTGTTGTTTTTGTTTAAACTTAAAAAGGTCATTATTATCTGTATTGTTACAATGTTGTGTAAAGGATGCACAATGTACTGTGTTGGTTGACCAAAAATTTTCAATAAAATATTATTAAAAAAAAAAAAAAGAGTGGAGTGGGATTATCTGTGGGAGGTGTTGAGGAGATTTGGGCTCGGAGAGGGGTATGTTAGATGGGTGCAGCTGTTGTATAGGGCCCCAGTGGCGAGTGTGGTCACGAATGGACGGGGATCGGCATATTTTCGGCTCCATAGAGGGACAAGGCAGGGATGTCCTCTGTCCCCATTACTGTTTGCACTGGCGATTGAGCCCCTGGCGATAGCGCTGAGAGGTTCCAAGGGATGGAGGGGAATACTTAGGGGAGGAGAAGAACACCGGGTATCTTTATATGCGGATGATCTGCTACTATATGTGGCGGATCCAGCGGAGGGGATGCCAGAAATAATGCGGATACTTGGGGAGTTTGGGGATTTTTCAGGGTATAAATTGAACATGGGAAAGAGTGAGCTGTTTGTGGTGCATCCAGGGGAGCAGAGTAGAGAAATAGAAGACCTACCGTTGAGGAAGGTAACAAGAGACTTTCGTTACCTGGGGATCCAGATAGCTAAGAATTGGGGCACATTGCACAGGCTAAATTTGACGCGGTTGGTGGAACAGATGGAGGAAGATTTCAAGAGATGGGATATGGTAGCATTGTCAATGGCAGGGAGGGTGCAGGCAGTTAAGATGGTGGTCCTCCCGAGATTCCATTTTGTGTTTCAGTGTCTCCCGGTGGTGATCACGAAGGCTTTTTTCAAAAGGATAGAAAAGAGTATCATGGGTTTTGTTTGGGCCGGGAAGACTCCGAGAGTGAGGAAGGGATTCTTACAGCGTAGTAGGGATAGGGGGGGGCTGGCACTACCGAGCCTAAGTGAGTATTATTGGGCCGCTAATATTTCAATGGTGAGTAAGTGGATGGGAGAGGAGGAAGGAGCGGCGTGGAAGAGATTAGAGAGGGCGTCCTGTAGGGGGACCAGCCTGCAGGCTATGGTGACAGCCCCATTGCCGTTCTCACCAAGGAACTATACCACGAGTCCGGTGGTGGTAGCTACACTGAAGATTTGGGGACAGTGGAGACGACATAGGGGAAAGACCGGAGCACTGGGGGGGTCCCCGATAAGAAACAACCATAGGTTTGCCCCGGGGGGAATGGATGGGGGATATGGAATGTGGCAAAGAGCAGGTATAACGCAATTGAAAGATCTATTTGTGGATGGGAAGTTTGCGAGTCTGGGAGCGCTGACCGAGAAATATGGGTTGCCCCAAGGGAATGCATTCAGGTACATGCAATTGAGGGCTTTTGCGAGGCAGCAGGTGAGGGAATTCCCGCAGCTCCCGACACAAGAGGTGCAGGACAGAGTCATCTCAAAGAAATGGGTGGGGGACGGTAAGGTGTCGGATATATATAGGGAAATGAGAGACGAAGGGGAGACTATGATGGACGAACTAAAAGGGAAATGGGAAGAAGAGCTAGGGGAGAAGATTGAGGAGGGGATGTGGGCAGATGCCCTAAACAGGGTAAACTCGTCGTCCTCGTGCGCCAGGCTAAGCCTGATTCAGTTTAAGGTATTACACAGGGCACATATGACTGGAACACGGCTCAGTAAATTTTTTGGAGTGGAGGATAGGTGTGCGAGGTGCTCGAGAAGCCCAGCGAATCATACCCATATGTTTTGGTCATGCCCGGCACTACAGGGGTTTTGGATGGGGGTGACAAAGGTGCTTTCGAAAGTAGTAGGAGTCCGGGTCGAACCAAGCTGGGGGTTGGCTATATTTGGGGTTGCACAAGAGCCGGGAGTGCAGGAGGCGAAAGAGGCCGATGTTTTGGCCTTTGCGTCCCTAGTAGCCCGGCGCAGAATATTGCTAATGTGGAAAGAAGCCAAGCCCCCGGGGGTGGAGACCTGGATAAATGATAGGGCGGGGTTCATAAAGTTAGAGCGGATTAAGTTCGTCCTAAGGGGGTCGGCTCAAGGGTTTACTAGGCGGTGGCAACCGTTCGTCGAATATCTTGCGGAAAGATAGATAGGGGAGAACAAAGAAGGCAGCAGCAGCGGCCCAGGACTTGGGGGGGGTGGGGGGGGGGGGGGGGGGGGGGGGGAGGGATGGGGGGGATGGGGGGGGTGTGGCCTGAGACAAGGCAGTTGCCAATTAGGGCTAGTTTTTATTTTTTGTTATTTAATATTTATTTATTTGTTGTTGTTTTTGTTTAAATTTAAAAAAGGTCATTATTATCTGTATTGTTACAATGTTGTGTAAAGGATGCACAATGTACTGTGTTGGTTGACCAAAAATTTTCAATAAAATATTATTTTAAAAAAAAAGTAGAGAAGGTGTGTGGAGCGATCAGTTCTGTCCACAAGAGGGCTATTGAGGAGTCTGGTAACAGCAGGGAAGAAACTTTTTTTGAACCTGTTAGTACGTGTTCTCAGACGATCGTATCTCCTGGCCGATGGAAGAGGTTGGAAGAGAGAATAACCCAGGTGGGAGGGGTCTTTGATTATGCTTCCCGCTTTCCCAAGGCAGCAGGGGTGTAGATGGAGTCAATGGATGGGAGGAGGTTTCGCCAGATGGACTGGGCTGTGTTCATGATTCTCTGTAGTTTCTTATGGTCTTGGGCCTTGTCTGGTCATTGTCTGTCTGGCAATTGTGTGGCCCACGTTTCCTTCCCACTCATCAGCCCAAGCCTGGACATTGTCCAGGTCTTGCTGCATTTGGACATGGACTGTGCCAGTATCTGAGGAGCTGTGAATGGTGCTGAATATTGTGCAGTGATCTGCAAACATCCCTACTTCTGACATTATGATGAAAGGAAGGTAATTGATCAAGTAGCTGAAGATGTTGGGACCAAGGACACTACCCTGAGGAACTCCTTCAGTGATGTTCAGGAGGTGAGATAATTGACCTCAACAACCACAACCATCTTCCTTTGTGCCAGGATGGGCTGAGTGCCCTCCATCTCTGCTGACTGACTGTGATATAAAGAGAGGAATTTCAGCTGCTCCAGTCACTCCAACTAACTGAAGTTGCTCATTCCTGGTGTCCTCATAAATCTCCTCTGCAATCTCTGAGAAAGTCACATCTTTCCGAAAGTGTGGGGCCCATATATCGGGTCCCATTCCAGAGGGATAGAATTGAAAAGCAGGGAGGTTTTGTTTAACTGGTTTAGAACCAGGGTTAGACTACACTGGGAGCTCTGTCAACATTGGTGATCGCTATTTAGAAAAAGGAAATAGACACTGGAGAAGGTGCAACAAGTGTTCACAAGAATAATATTTAACCCTCAGGAAAGGTTGCGGCTGCCTTTCACTAGAAAGGAGATGACTGAAGGGTGATCTGATGGGAGTCTTTAAGATTATGCAGGCGTTCAATAATTTCAGTAGAAACCTCTTTAGCCTCGGGCAGCACGGTGATGCAGTGGTTAGCACTGTTGCCTCACGGCACCGAGGTCCCAGGTTTGATCCCGGCTCTGGGTCACTATCCGTGTGGAGTTTGCATATTCTCCCCTTGTTTACATGGGTTTCATTCCCAGAACCCAAAGATGTGCAGGGTAGGATTGGCCACATATTACCCCTTAATTGGGAAAAATGAATTGGTTACTCTAAAATTTTTTAAAACGAGGTTGAGATGAACAGCGTGAATACATTGAACGTAAAGCTAGATACATACATGAGGGAGAAAGGAATAGAAGGAGATGCTGATGGTGGAGATGAAGAGGGAGGGTGGAGGCTCATGTGTCACATAAATACTGACACAGACCAATTGAGCCGACTGGCCTGGCCCTGTGCTGTAGACTCAATGCAACAGCGTCAAATGTATTTATTTTAGATCTGCCTGTAGTGTTATTAAAAACACTATTTACTGTCCAGGATAAAATAAATATCCTTCAGCAGCTTTTGTGGATCATTTCAGTGGAAATGTGCTCTCCCAGGCTCAGCATCAGCCCACTGGAAGCAAAGTCTGACACCAGTCAGTCCAGCAGAAAGAAACCCTCCAACTCTCCTACTTCACCAAGTGTCAGAATGAACATGGTCCAGTCCTGGATGTGATTCACAGCAGCAAAAACAGCAGAATCCAGTCCCAGTCACCACTTAGTGACTTGCTGGTGTCTCAGCATGTGGAATGACTGAGTAAATCCATTTGCGAATCCTTGTGAACGTGCTGGTGTGTTTGCAGATGGGATGACTGAATGAATCCTTTCCCACACTCCAAGCAGGTGAATGGCCTTGCCTCAGTGTGAACTTGCTGGTGACTCTGCAGATCAGATGAAAGAGCGAATCCCTTCCCACACTCAGAGCAGGTGAATGGTCTCTCCCTGGTGTGAATGCGTTGGTGTGCCTGCAGGTTGGCTGAACGAGTGAATCCCTTCCCACATTCAGAGCAGGAGAATGGCCTCTCCCCAGTGTGAACTTGCTGGTGATTCTGCAGGTCCGATAACAGAATGAATCCCCTCCCACACTCAGGGCAGGTGAATGTCCTCTCCCTGGTGTGAACCTCCTGGTGTGACACTAGGTGAGATGATTGAATAAAACGCTTCCCACACTCGGAGCAGGTGAAAGGCCTCTCCCTGCTGTGAACCCCCTGATGTGATGTTAGGTGGGATGATTGAATAAAACGTTTCCCACACTCGGGGCAGTTGAATGGCCTCTCCCCTGTGTGGACTCGCTGGTGTGTCACTAGGTGCGATAATTGAATAAAACGCTTCCCACACTCTGAGCAGGTGAATGGCCTCTCCCTGGTGTGGATGCCCTGATGTGTCACTAGGTGTGAAGATTGAATAAAACACTTCCCACACTCGGGGCAGTGGAACGGCCTCTCCAGAGTGTGGACTCGCTGGTGTATCAGCAGGTGGGATGACTGAGTGAAACCCTTTCCACACTCGGGGCAGGTGAACGGTTGCTCCCCTGTGTGAACCTGTTGGTGATTCAGAAGGTCAGATGAATGATTGAATTGTTTCCCACACTTCGAGCAGGTGAACGGCTTCTCCCCGGTGTGAACTTGCTGGTGTGTCAGCAGGTGGGATGACTGAGTGAATCCCTTCCCACACTCAGAGCAGATGTACGGCCTCTCCCTAGTGTGAACTTGCTGGTGATTCCACAGGTCAGATGACTGGAGAAATCCCTTCTCACACTCTGAGCAGATGAACGGCCTTTCCACAGTGTGACTGCAGTGATGAATCTTGAGGGCAGATGGGGAGCAGTCTCCTTCCCCACACTTGGAGCAGGCGAATGGTCTCTCCCCAGTGTGAACAGATTTATGAGTTCCAGTGCCGACGGGATACGGCTATCCTTCCCACAGTCCTCACCTTCCTGTGGTTTCTCCATGCTGCGGGTGTTCTTGTGTCTTTCCAAGTTTGACAATCAGTTAAAGCCTGGTCCACACACACAGCATGTGTACGGTCTCTTCCCCGCTGTAAATGGTGTGATATTTCTGCAGTCTGTATAATTGGTGAAAGCCCTTTCCACAGTCAGTGCACTGGACACTCTCACTCAGATCTGTGTTTCTTGGTGCCTTTCCAGTCATACTGATGTGACGGCCAAAACAGACAATTTATCCTTCGAGATTCAAAGATTGATGGCATTCAGGTTCTGGTCATTCGAGTGGCTCTGTTAAGTCTTGATGCATTTTGAGATTTCTGGCTGCAAATCTTTCCCTTCTGACATCCTGTAAAAGGAGTTTACAAAAGTCTTCACTAAGTACAGGACAGAAATTCAGAACAGACAATGCTAGTTTCTGTAAAATATTCCTCTCCCTTTCCCCTGAATCGGTTTATCTCCATCCCACAAATTCTTCCCGCATTCTCACTAGGATTGGAAATGTATAATTTAGTTACAGCATTATATCGCAAGACTAGAAATAATTAGCACTTTATTACTTAACCATAAATACTCTATCTAATATGTACCATATTACAAAACTGGACATATCTGTGTCCTATATTGACCCAAAGCCGTGCTCTGATTGGCTGGAGGAATAAAGTTCTTCCGGTCTCCCGACAATTGCCATTGGTCAATGCCCCGCACAAAGACAACGGGAAAGCGGACGTTATGTCGCTTGGAGCCACTTTGACTCCAAATCACACCCAACTGTTGACCAATAGAAAGCGCAAATCTCCGCACATGCGCAGCCCTTCCTACGGTGAACATGCGCACATCCGCGCGGTGAATGGAGCGATTCCCCAGGCTTGTGGGAGCTGGAGCCGCCATTGCTCGTTTGGAACCCAGTGTCTGAACTCCTGGCACTGGGGGATAGGTGGTCGGGAGATGGCGCAGTAAACCCACCCGGACAGAAAATTCATGTGGGTCGTCACTGGAATTAATTATGACTCCAGTTCAGCAAAAATTGTTAAATTCAGGTGTTAAGATTTAGACATCAGAGTGACATATTAGGGAGGTAAATAGCTGAGTGTGAAATAGAATCCGAGAGTCAGCAGCATTGGGGAGAAGAACTGGGCAAAATTTGGAGGATAGCCAAAAGAATTAGGGCTACAATTGATAGGAGGAAGTCTGTGGATAGTTTAGAGAGAGGAGAATTAGATGTGGTTTATTATTGTCATGTATTAGTATACAGAGAGACTACAAAATGTAATGTCAAATCATAGCTAGGGTGCAGAGAAAAGATCAACTTAATACGTTGTAGGTCCATTCAAAAGTCTGATTGATGGCAGCAGGGAAGAAGCTGTTCTTGAGTCGGTTGATACTTGACCTCAAACTTTTATATCCTTTTTCCTGATGGAATATGGTGGAAGAGAGTATGTCCCGGATGTGTGGGGTCCTTAATTATGCTGGCTGCCTTTCCGAGGCAGCGTGAATTGTAGACAGAGTCGATGGATGGGAGGCTGGTTTGCATGATGGATTGGGCTACATTCACGACCATTTGTACTTTCCTGCAGTCTTCAGCCGAGCAGGAACCATACACCATACCAAGCCAAGATACAACCCGAAAGAGTGCTTTCCTATGGTGTATTTGTAAAAGTTGGTGAGAGCCGTAAGCTGACATGCCAAGTTTCCTCAGTCTTCTGAGAAAGTAGTCGTTGGTGGGCTTTCTTAACTAGAGTGTCGGCATTGGGGGTGGGGAGAGCAGGACAGGTTGTTGGTAATCTGGACATCTAAAAACTTGAAGCTCGCGACCCTTTCTACTTCATTCCCATTGATGTAGACAGGGGCATGTTCTCCACTACGCTTCCTGAAGTCGATGACAATCTCCTTCGTTTTGTTAACATTGAGGGAGAGATTATTGAAGGAGAGAATGTTGTGTGATAACTAGAATATCAGTTTCAAATTTCTATCCTGTCCTGGCAGTGATGGCTTTGATTGATGTGTTTACAATGGATTGGAATGGAAGGATTTGCAGTCGGAAATATCTCGATTCATTAGGACACAACTAGCATGAGTGATTCAAAGTCAAGATAGGGATCCTTGCTCCCTGTTCCAAAAGGTTTCAAAAATCAATGTCCCGACCGATGAAGGCAAGCAGACCATAAGCCTTCTTAATCACATTGGCCACCTGTGTTACCACTTTTAGGGAACTGTGGACCTGCACACCTAGATCCCTCTGTATGTTAATGTTCCTCAGGGTTCTGCCATGTACAGTATACAGAAAGTAAAGCAAATGTACGGGTTTAGAAAATTTAGACTATTGCTTAGCAACCAGAGTTATATTGGGAGAGCAAGAACTTTGAAGTGGCTCACAGTGTGACAAAGGTCTGGGGAATTGAAGAGAAATCCATAGACATTGTATTGGATGGTGTCGGTCACTTGGTTTGAGAGTGTGGGTTGTCTGACCACATTTCACCTATTGGTTTGCATGGACTGTGTACTTACTGAGAACATTAAAGCATGAGATAAGGTTTGTAACCTGTGTACACCGGATACACGACATGCCTGACAGCTCAATCAGCTCCACTCTCAGCTCAGGAGAGCTCAACTCCACATCCTGTTCACCGGGGAGTTCTCCTGCTGCAGTGGGACCTACATTCCTGTTTTAACTGACAGCACGAAAAAACATCAGTTACTCATCTGACTGCTGTTTGTGGAATCTTACTCTGCTTTAACTGGCGGTCATGAAACAGCAACAACTTGTATTTATACAACATGATTAATGTAATAAAACATCCCAATGTGTTTCAGGGGAGACTCATAAAGAAAAACATTGGCACTGAGTCACATCGGGAGATATTTGAACAGATGGACAAATGCATGATTGGAGAGGCAGGTTTTAACAACAACCTTTAATCAGGAGAGAGATGGAGCTTCCAGGGAGTGAATTTCAGAGTTTCATACCCAAGTCCTGCCACGAATGGTGGCGTTATTAAAATCAGAGATGTGAGGTACCTCTTCCTACTCAGAGCCATCCCGATCTACATCCCCAAGGCCTTTTTCCAAGCAGTAGACAAAGTAATCATGGCGTTCGTATGGGGGGGGGGGGGGAAAGAATGCTAGGATCACAAAGAAGGTCTTACAAAAAACAAAATCAAGGGGAGGGCTAGCCCTCCCAAACCTACAATTCTACCACTGGGCAGCCACAGCCGAGCGAATAAGGGGATGGATCAAGGAGCCAGAGGCCGAGTGGGTGTGCGTGGAGGAGGCCTCCAGTAAGGGGACCTCTCTCCGGGCCCTCGCCACGGCGGCACTCCCATCCCCACCCAAAAAACACCCCAGCAGCCCAGTGGTGATAGCCACCCTCCAGTCCTGGAACCAGCTACGGCAGCAATTTGGCCTGACCAAAATGTCAGACAAAGCTCCCATCTGTAACAACCATAGGTTCACACCAGCACTGACCGACACCACCTTCAAAATGTGGAGACAGTACGAGGGGACACCGACAGTCAGGGACCTAAACACCGACAGCAGGGTTGCGACACTGGACGAACTGACGGGAGAAATTCCAGATGACCTGGGGGAGCGAGCTTAAGGTACCTGCAGCTGAGAAACCTGCTACGAAAGGAGACAAGGACTTACCCACAACCGCCACAACAGACATTACTGGAAGAGTGACTGGACACAAGCATATTAGAGAGAGGAAACTGCAGCGACATGTACAACCGACTGGGAGAAGGGGCCGACACCGTACTGGACGCAACAAGAAGGAAATGGGAGGAGGACCTGGGGATCGAGATAGGGTGGGGACTCTGGAGCGAAGCACTGCATAGGGTCAACTCCACCTCCCCCTGCTCAAGGCTCAGCCTGGCGCAACTAAAAATGGTACATGGAGCCCACTTAACAAGAACCCGTATGAGTAGGTTCTTCCCGAAAGTGGACGATAGATGTGAATGGTGCCAAGAAGGTCCGGCCAACCATGCCCACATGTTCTGGTCTTGCCCCAGACTTGTGGAGTACTGGACTGCCTTCTTCGAGGCAATGTCCAAAGTGGTGGGGGTGAGGGTGGAGCCATGCCCAAAAGTGGCGGTCTTCGGGGTTTTAGACCAGCCAGATCTATTGCTGGGGAGGAGGGCGGACGCCCTTGCCTTTGCCTCGCTGATCGCCTGCCGTAGAATCCTTTTCGGCTGGCGGTCAGCAGCACCACCCAAAGCAGCAGACTGGCTGTCCAACCTCTCAGAATCTCTCCAAATGGAGAAAAATTAATTCGCCATCCGAGGGTCAGACGACGGCTTCCACAGAACGTGGGAGCCATTCACCCGATTGTTCCGGGACTCGTTTGTGGCCAACAAACAAGGAGAAGAATAGCCGGGAACCAGGGGAAAGCAGCCAAAGCCTGAGAGGGTGAGATAGAACGATAGATTGGGGGGTGGGGGAGAGAACAACTCATTCTAAGAGGAAGGAAAGGCGAACTGCGGGGGTGTGGTGGGAGGAGGGAAGGGATAGGGAACAATAGAGGCGAGCCAGGGAGTTGGTGGGGGGGGAGGGGGGGAAACGTTAACCAACCTGACATCCACAGGAACAGAGAAAAAGGAGAATACAGGTGGAGGACGGGAGGGCCGGCTGCAGCGGCAGCGTGCACGAAAGACAACGGCGGCAAAATCCGACCGGGAGAAGCGAGGGCCATCACCGGCACCAGGCCCACTTGAGGATTGCCCTCCGGAAGTGCCTCGCCGGCACAAACGGATGCCTACTTACATGTGTATAGATATATCCTGTGTACATAATGGCAAAATATACTCTGTACAGAAATCCAATAAAAAACATTTTTTTTAAAATCGGAGATGTGAAGAGGCCAGAATGAGAAGAGTGCAAACATCTGAGAGAGAGCATGACTGGAGATTACAGACATAGGGAGGGATGAGGCCAGGGAGGAATTTGAAACAAGGATGTGAATTTTTAAATTGAGGTATTACCAGACCAGGAGCAAAGTCAGTGAGCACAGGGCTGCTGGTGAACAGGACTTGGTGTGAGAAAGCACTCAGGTAGCAGAGTTTTGGATGATCTCACGTTTCCGTGTGGGGTGAATGAGAGAGGCTGGACAGGAATGTATTGGAATCATCAAGTCAAGGTAACAGGGGCATGGATGAGGGTTTCAGCAGCAGATGAGCTGGGGGTGGGGATGGACACAGGTGACATTATTGAGATTGAAATATCTGATATTAGTGATGGTGTGGATATGGGGTCAGAAACTCATCTTGGGGTCAAATCTGACACGGAGATTGTGCAGAGAGTGCTTCAGTCTCAGACAGTTCGCAGGGAGAGGGATGGACTCGGGAGTAAGGGAACGGCATTTCTAATGGTGACTGAAGACAATAGCTTTGATCTTACCGATAATTAATTGGAAGAATTTTCTGCTCATTCAGTACTGGATGTGGGATAAGCAGTTTGATAATTTAGGGACAGTGGAGGAATGGAGAGGGATGGGGGTGAGGTAGAGCTGGGTGACGTCAGTGTACATGTGAAAACTAACACGGTGCTTTTGGATGATGTCACCTCATGGCAGCTTGTAGATGAGAAATAGGAGGGGCCGAGGACAGATCCTCAGGGGACACAGATTACAAGAATTTTGGAAAGGCAGGTTGGAGATGGGGTGCTAGTTTGCAAAGATGGTGGGATGAACACTTTTTAAAAAAAAGGATGATTGATGATAGTGAATTTAAGAGAGAATCATTCAGGATATCAGTCACATGGAGAAGTTGGATAGTCAGCATTTTTCTGAGGATAGGGTCAAGGGAGCAGAAGGTGGGTCTCATGGACAAGGTGAGCTCTGAGAGGGAAGGAGATATAGAAACTGGAGAAAGATGTAGTTCAGGGCTCAGACTTTGAGGAAATGTAGAAATAGTTTGGCCTGGTGGGTTAGTGGGAGGGAAGCAGCCGAGGCAGCTGATCAGATTGTCACCAAGATTGAGACAAAGAAACTCCATGAGCTCCTCACACTTGTTGTTGGAGGTGAGGATGGAAGAGACAGGGGAGAGGGAGAACACTCCAAAAAGAACTAAGTTGTGTTTGAGACTCAACACACTGTTTAGCACAAAACTGATTTATTTGACCATTATCTACAATATTAGTGAAGATATATGGGCTTGAGTTTACTAACATCAGCAGAAACAGACCCTAATAAACATGGTTTAGTGTGGATATGATTAATCACAAAATCCAATCACTGTTGTTCATTGTGAACATGCTGGTGTTTGCACAGGGTGGATGAGGTATTAAATCCCTTCCCACATTCTGGGCAGGCGAATGGTCTCTCCCCAGTGTGAACTCGCTGGTGTCGCAGCAGTGTGGATGACTGAGTGAATCCCCTCCCACATTTGGAGCAGGTGAATGGCCTCTCCCCAGTGTGAATTATCTGGTGCGCAGTGAGTTGTTCTGGTCCCCTGAAACCTGTCTCGCAGTAAGAGCACTTGAATGGTCTCTCGTCAGTGTGAACGCGTTGATGGCGGATCAGTTCCCCAGAACTTTTGTAGCACTTCTCGCAGTCTAGACATTTAAATGGTCTCTCGGTGGTGTGAACACGTTGATGATACATCAGTTCCCGGTGACTTTTATAGCACTTTATACAATCCGAGCATTTAAAAGGTCTCTCATCAGTGTGAACACTCTGGTGTTTCAGCAGGGTGGATAAATCAGTGAATCTCTTCCCACACTCTGAGCAAGGGAATGGTCTCTCCCCAGTGTGGACTCGCAGGTGCGTCAGCAGTGCAGATGACTGAGTGAATCGCTTCAAACACTCTGAGCAGGTGAACGGTCTTTCCCCAGTGTGAATTTGTAGGTGCACAGTGAGTTCTTCTGATCGCCTGAACCCAGACCCACAGTGAGAGCACTTGAACGGTCTGTCATCAGTGTGAACAATTTGATGACGCATTAGGTCCAGGGAACTTTTATAGTACTGCCCACAGTCTGGGCATTTGAAAGGTCTCTCCTCGGTGTGAATTCGCTGGTGTTTCAGCAGGTTGGATGACTGAGCGAATCCCTTCCCACACTTGGAGCAGGTGAATGGCCTCTCCCCAGTGTGAACTCGCTGGTGCGTCAGCAGCCCTGATGTGCAAGTGAATCCCTTCCCACACTCGGGGCAGATGAATGGTTTCTCCCCACTATGAACTCGCTGGTGTCTCAGCAGCTGGGAGGATTGAGTGAATACCTTCCCACACTGTGGACAGATTAATGTTCTCTCCACAGTGTGAACCCGCTGGTGTTGCAGCAGGTTGGATGATCGAGCGAATCCCTTCCCACACGCAAAACAGGTGAACAGCCTCTCCCCAGTGTGACTGCGTCGATGAGATTCCAACTCAGATGGGGATCTAAATCCCTCCTCACAGTCTCCACATTTCCAGGGTTTCTCCTCACTGTGAATGTTGCTGTTTTCTTCCATGTTAAAAATTCATCGATATTCAGTTTACAACTAAATGGGGAACTGCATCCGATTATGACGTGGTTTGCTTTGTGTTTCTTGATTGCAAATCCTCCCTTTCGAGTATTCTGTGAAATTGATTTGAAACAGAAAATAGGGAGTGAGAAAAAACCCACAAAAACACAAAGGCAGGTTCTGAAATTGAGCTGAATGAATCTGGTCATTTGTGGGGCCGGCACTAGGAAAACAATGACCATGAAAGCTGCTGGACTTTTGCAGAAAACCAATTGGTTCATTAATGTCTTTCAGGGAAGGGAACTTGCCACCTTTGTGGACCGAGTCAAGACTCTGACCTCTGTAACAACATAATAGGAGAAGTAGAACATTTGGCCCGTCGAGCCTGTTCCACCATCCAGCACAATCATGGCTGATCTTAATCTTCAACTCCACTTTCCCATCAGTTCCCCAGATTCTTTTAACTTCCCAAGAGACCAAAATAATAATAATCTGTACTATTGTCACAAGTAGGCTTACATTAACACTGCAATGACGTTACTGTGAAAAGTCCCTTGTCGCCACATTCCGGTGCCTGTTGGAATACAGAGGGAGAAGTCACAATGTTCCCCGAACAGCACGTATTTGGGACTTGTGGGAGGAAACCCACGCCGACACAGGGGGAACAAGCGTGAATCGAACGTGGGACCATGGCGCTGTGAAGCAACAGTGCTAACCACTGTGCTATCAAGGCGCCCTCAATTCCCTGCATCTCAGCCTTAAATATATTCAATGATGGTACACCCACAACCCTATGGGGTAGAGAATTGTGTGATAAGAGAAGCAGTGAGGGGAAGTGAGAGACACAGAGCGAGAATGGGAGCAGAGGGACAGGAAAAGGTGTGGGAGACACAGAGCGACAGAGAGGTATTTTATAAACCTACAACTGAACTACAATTTCCCAAACCCTAAAACTGCACCTTCTAGATGGACCGGGTCATCTTCGTGACTTGCCTGACTGGATTGGATTTCCTCTATTTGAATATGGGGCAGAGCGAGATCTTTGCCTTCAGTCCCCAGTACAAACTCCTTAGCCACTGACTCCAGCCCTCTCCCTGGGGATTGTCTGAGGCTGAAGTAAACTATTTACGAATTCCCAGACCGAGATTCTGAGCACACATTCACATCACCAACAGGACCACCTATTCCCACTACAGCAAGACTGACCGACTCCACCCTGGTCTCATGGGCGGATCCTATTGGCCCCAATAAAGATGGCGGCCGTGCATGCGCCCTGCTGCCCAGTGCCCCCCATAAAGATGGCTGCAGCGTCGCCTATTGTCCAAGATGACGGCTGCAAAAACGGGACCTCGAGCTTTTCATTTGTGGTCTCAGGCCTCCATCCGGTTTTATTAAAGTTTCCCTTTCTGCACCGGGTGTTTATGAAGCCTCCCCTCTCGCCCACCGCCTCCATTTAACCTCACTCACCTGCTGTCTCCAATCACTTTCTGCTCTTCCTGCGAATCCAACATCAACCCATCCGCCCACTGGCAACACCCGCACTGCGCACGCTCCAGCATGAGCGGTAGTGCGCATGCGCAATGGTCTCCCGTAGTGAAGTTAGGGCATATTCACACTCTCAGTGCATGCTGGGTAATCAAATCGCCATTACGACGAGATATTGTTGAATACAAATTCACCTTTCGTGGTCCGATTATAATTTGAACCACAGATGTAAAACGCTTAAGTCCGCATTATGAATGGTGGGGGATGAACTCCACAGAATACAGAGAAGGAGAGGGTTGGCATAGTTATTGTGGTAGATGTTATTGCCAGCAACATCGGTAGCATACAGCAAGAGGTTCTCCTCTGAGAGCATGAGCATCTTAGACTTGAATTAAATAGCGAACAAAAAAGTAATACCCTCCAAATTTAACGAGCAAAGACAAGGCAATAGTCAAAGTAGCAATACAGGCAATGATAACCAGAGTTATCAGATATGTGAAGCAGTTGAGGCTCCTTCTTTAAACGTTTCCTTCTTTAAACGTTTTTAAGAAAACGATAGATGCCTTTCTAAAGAATAAAGAGATTCGGGGATATGGTGTACGGGCTGGAGAGTGGAGCTGAGTCCACAAAGATCAGCCATGATCTCATTAAATAGCGGCACAGGCTCGAGGGGCCGGATGGCCAACTCTTGTTCCTAGTTCTTATGTTCTTATGTACAAATAGATGCAACAGAGGGTCAAAGTAGGGAAACAGGATAGAACATAGAACGATACAGTGCAGTACAGGCCCTTCGGCCCACCATGTTGCACCGACATGGAAAGTCAAAAAAAGCCATCTAACCTATACTATGCCATTATCATCCATATGCTTATCCAATAAACTTTTAAATGCCCTCAATGTTGGCGAGTTCACTACTGTTGCAGGTAGGGCATTCCACAGCCTCACCACTCTTTGCGTAAAGAACCTACCTCTGACCTCTGTCCTAAATCTATTACCCCTCAGTTTAAGGCTATGTCCCCTCGTGCTAGCCATTTCCATCTGTGGGAGAAGGCTCTCACTGTCCACCCTATCTAACCCCCTGATCATTTTGTATGCCTCTATTAAGTCTCCTCTTAACCTTCTTCTCTCTAACGAAAACAACCTCAAGTCCATCAGCCTTTCCTCATAAGATTTTCCCTCCATACCAGGCAACATCCTGGTAAATCTCCTCTGCACCTGCTCCAAAGCTTCCATGTCCTTCCTATAATGCGGTGACCAGAACTGTACGCGATACTCCAAATGCGGCCATACCAGAGTTTTGTACAGCTGCAACATGACCTCATGACTCCGGAACTCAATCCCTCGACCAATAAAGGCCAACACTCCATAGGCCTTCTTCACAACCCTATCACCCTGGGTGGCAACTTTCAGGGATCTATGTACATGGACACCTAGATCCCTCTGCTCATCCACACTTCCAAGAACTTTACCATTAGCCAAATATTCTGCATTCCTGTTATTCCTTCCAAAGTGAATCACCTCACACTTCTCTACATTAAACTCCATTTGCCACCTCTCAGCCCAGCTCTGCAGCTTATCTATGTCCCTCTGTAACCTGCTACATCCTTCCGCACTGTCGACAACACCACCGACTTTAGTGTCGTCTGCAAATTTACTCACCCACCCTTCTGCGCCCTCCTCTAGGTCATTGATAAAAATGACAAACAACAAAGGCCCCAGAACAGATCCTTGTGGTACGCCACTTGTAACTGAATTCCATTCTGAACATTTCCCATTAACCACCACCCTCTGTCTTCTTTCAGCTAGCCAATTTCTGATCCACATCTCTAAATCACCCTCAATCCCCAGCCTCCGTATTATCTGCAATAGCCTACCGTGGGGAACCTTATCAAATGATTTACTGAAATCCATATACACATCAACTGCTCTACCCTCGTCTACCTGTTCAGTCACCTTCTCAAAGAACTCGATAAGGTTTGTGAGGCATGACCTACCCTTCACAAAGCCATGCTGACTATCCCTAATCATATTATTCCTATCTAGATGATTATAAATCTTGTCTCTTATAATCCCCTCCAAGACTTTACCCACAACAGACGTGAGGCTCACCGGTCTATAGTTGCCTGGGTTGTCTCTACTCCCCTTCTTGAACAAAGGGACCACATTTGCTATCCTCCAGTCCTCTGGCACTATTCCTGTAGCCAATGATGACATAAAAATTAAAGCCAAAGGCCCAGCAATCTCTTCCCTGGCTTCCCAGGGAATCCTAGGATAAATCCCATCAGGCCCCGGGGACTTCTCTATTTTCAGCCTGTCCAGAATTGCCAACACCTCTTCCCTACGTACCTCAATGCCATCTATTCTAATAGCCTGGGTCTCAGCATTCTCCTCCACAACATTATCTTTTTCCTGAGTGAATACTGACGAAAAATATTTGTTTAGTATCTCGCCTATGTCTTCAGACTCCACACACCACTTCCCATCCCTGTCCTTGACTGGCCCTACTCTTACCCTAGTCATTATTTTATTCCTCACATACCTATAGAAAGCTTTTGGGTTTTCCTTGATCCTACCTGCCAAATACTTCTCATGTCCCCTCCTTGCTCGTCTTAGCTCTCTCTTTAGATCCTTCCTCGCTACCTTGTAACTATCAAGCGCCCCAACTGAAACTTCACTCCTCATCTTCACATAGGCCTCCTTCTTCCTCTTAACAGGAGATTCCACTGAGAACATAGAACGATACAACGCAGTACAGGCCCTTCGGCCCACGATGTTGCACTGAAACAAAAGCCATCTCACCTACACTATGCCATTATCATCCATATGCTTATCCAATAAACTTTTAAATGCCCTCCTTTGGTAAAGCACGGTTCCCTCGCTCGACGCCTTCCTCCCTGCCTGACCGGTATGTACTTATCAAGAACACGCAGTAGCTGTTCCTTAAACCAGCTCCACATATCCAGTGTGCCCAACACTTGCAGCCTACTTCTCCAACCTATCCCCCCCCAAGTCATGTCTAATGGCATCATAATTGCCCTTCCCCCAGCTATAACTCTTGACCTGCGGGGTATACTTATCCCTTTCCATCACTAACGTAAGCGTCACCGAATTGTGGTCACTGTCCCCAAAGTGCTCACTTTCAAAGTTTCACCTCCAAATCTAATACCTGGCCTGGTTCATTACCCAAAACCAAATCCAATGTGGCCTCTCCTCTTGTTGGCCTGTCAACATATTGTGCCAGGAAATCCTCCTGCACACATTGTACAAAAAACGACCCATCTAATGTACTCAAACTACATCTTTTCCAGTCAATATTTGGAAAGTTTAAGTCTCCCATAATAACTACCCTGTTACTTTTGCTCTTATCCAGAATCATCTTCGCCATCCTTTCCTCTACATCGTGAGATGAGGAATAGGGAGAGAGAGCATTTAAACATGTGGCTACAGGGATGGTTCAGGCGGGAGGGTTTCAGATTTTTGGATAACTGGGGCTCTTTCTGGGGAAGGTGGGACCTCTACAGACAGGATGGTCTACATCTGAACCTGAGGGGCACAAATATCCTGGGGGGGAGATTTGTTAGTGCTCTTTGGGGGGGTTTAAACTAATGCAGCAGGGGCATGGGAACCTGGATTGTAGTTTTAGGGTAAGGGAGAATGAGAGTATAGAGGTCAGGAGCACAGATTTGACGTCGCAGGAGGGGGCCAGCGTTCAGGTAGGTGGTTTGAAGTGTGTCTACTTCAATGCCAGGAGTATACGAAACAAGGTAGGGGAACTGGCAGCATGGGTTGGTACCTGGGACTTCGATGTTGTGGCCATTTTGGAGACATGGATAGAGCAGGGACAGGAATGGATGTTGCAGGTTCCGGGGTTTAGGTGTTTTAGTAAGCTCAGAGAAGGAGGCAAAAGAGGGGGAGGTGTGGCGCTGCTAGTCAAGAGCAGTATTACGGTGGCGGAGAGGATGCTAGATGGGGACTCTTCTTCCGAGGTAGTATTGGCTGAAGTTAGAAACAGGAAAGGAGAGGTCACCCTGTTGGGAGTTTTTTATAGGCCTCCTAATAGTTCTAGGGATGTAGAGGAAAGGATGGCGAAGATGATTCTGGATATGAGCGAAAGTAACAGGGTAGTTATTATGGGAGACTTTAACTTTCCAAATATTGACTGGAAAATATATAGTTCGAGTACAATAGATGGGTCGTTTTTTGTACAGTGTGTGCAGGAGGGTTTCCTGAAACAATATGTTGACAGGCCAACAAGAGGCGAGGCCACGTTGGATTTGGTTTTGGGTAATGAACCAGGCCAGGTGTTGGATTTGGAGGTAGGAGAGCACTTTGGGGACAGTGACCACAATTCGGTGACGTTTACGTTAATGATGGAAAGGGATAAGTATACACCGCAGGGCAAGAGTTATAGCTGGGGGAAGGGCAATTATGATGCCATTAGACGTGACTTGGGGGGGATAAGGTGGAGAAGTAGGCTGCAAGTGTTGGGCACACTGGATAAGTGGGGCTTGTTCAAGGATCAGCTACTGCGTGTTCTTGATAAGTATGTACCGGTCAGACAGGGAGGAAGGCGTCGAGCGAGGGAACCGTGGTTTACCAAGGAAGTGGAATCTCTTGTTAAGAGGAAGAAGAAGGCCTATGTGAAGATGAAGTGTGAAGTTTCGGTTGGGGCGATGGATAGTTACAAGGTAGCGAGGAAGGATCTAAAGAGAGAGCTAAGACGAGCAAGGAGGGGACATGAGAAGTATTTGGCAGGAAGGATCAAGGAAAACCCAAAAGCTTTCTATAGGTATGTCAGGAATAAGCGAATGACTAGGGAAAGAGTAGGACCAGTCAAGGACAGGGATGGGAAATTGTGTGTGGAGTCTGAAGAGATAGGCGAGATACTAAATGAATATTTTTCGTCAGTATTTACTCAGGAAAAAAGATAATGTTGTGGAGGAGAATGCTGAGCCCCAGGCTAATAGAATAGATGGCATTGAGGTACGTAGGGAAGAGGTGTTGGCAATTCTGGACAGGCTGAAAATAGATAAGTCCCCGGGACCTGATGGGATTTATCCTAGGATTCTATGGGAGGCCAGGGAAGAGATTGCTGGACCTTTGGCTTTGATTTTTATGTCATCATTGGCTACAGGAATAGTGCCAGAGGACTGGAGGACAGCAAATGTGGTCCCTTTGTTCAAAAAGGGGAGCAGAGACAACCCCGGCAACTATAGACCGGTGAGCCTCACGTCTGTAGTGGGTAAAGTCTTGGAGGGGATTATAAGGCACAAGATTTATAATCATCTAGATAGGAATAATATGATCAGGGATAGTCAGCATGGCTTTGTGAAGGGTAGGTCATGCCTCACAAACCTTATTGAGTTCTTTGAGAAGGTGACTGAACAGGTAGACGAGGGTAGAGCAGTTGATGTGGTGTATATGGATTTCAGCAAAGCGTTTGATAAGGTTCCCCACGGTAGGCTATTGCAAAAAATACGGAGGCTGGGGATTGAGGGTGATTTAGAGATGTGGATCAGAAATTGGCTAGCTGAAAGAAGACAGAGGGTGGTGGTTGATGGGAAATGTTCAGAATGGAGTACAGTCACAAGTGGAGTACCACAAGGATCTGTTCTGGGGCCGTTGCTGTTTGCCATTTTTATCAATGACCTAGAGGAAGGCGCAGAAGGGTGGGTGAGTAAATTTGCAGACGATACTAAAGTCGGTGGTGTTGTCGATAGTGTGGAAGGATGTAGCAGGTTACAGAGGGATATAGATAAGCTGCAGAGCTGGGCTGAGAGGTGGCAAATGGAGTTTAATGTAGAGAAGTGTGAGGTGATTCACTTTGGAAGGAATAACAGGAATGCGGAATATTTGGCTAATGGTAAAGTTCTTGAAAGTGTGGATGAGCAGAGGGATCTAGGTGTCCATGTACATAGATCCCTGAAAGTTGCCACCCAGGTTGATAGGGTTGTGAAGAAGGCCTATGGAGTGTTGGCCTTTATTGGTAGAGGGATTGAGTTCCGGAGTCGGGAGGTCATGTTGCAGCTGTACAGAACTCTGGTCCGGTCGCATTTGGAGTATTGCGTACAGTTCTGGTCACCGCATTATAGGAAGGACGTGGAGGCTTTTGAGCGGGTGCAGAGGAGATTTACCAGGATGTTGCCTGGTATGGAGGGAAAATCTTATGAGGAAAGGCTGACGGACTTGAGGTTGTTTTCGTTGGAGAGAAGAAGGTTAAGAGGAGACTTAATAGAGGCATACAAAATGATCAGGGGGTTGGATAGGGTGGACAGTGAGAGCCTTCTCCCGCGGATGGATATGGCTGGCACGAGGGGACATAACTTTAAACTGAGGGGTAATAGATATAGGACAGAGGTCAGAGGTAGGTTCTTTACGCAAAGAGTAGTGAGGCCGTGGAATGCCCTACCTGCTACAGTAGTGAACTCGCCAACATTGAGGGCATTTAAAAGTTTATTGGATAAACATATGGATGATAATGGCATAGTGTAGGTTAGATGGCTTTTGTTTCGGTGCAACATCGTGGGCCGAAGGGCCTGTACTGCGCTGTATTGTTCTATGTTCTATGTTCTATCCCTAGAACTATTTGGAGGCCTTTAGAAAACTCCCAACAGGGTGACCTCTCCTTTCCTGTTTCTAACCTCAGCCCATACTACCTCGGAAGAAGAGTCCCCATCTAGCATCCTCTCCGCCACCGTAATACTGTTTTTGACTAGCAGCGCCACACCTCCCCCTCTTTTGCCTCCTTCTCTGAGCTTACTAAAACACCTAAACCCCGGAACCTGCAACAATCATTCCTGTCCCTGCTCTATCCATGTCTCCGAAATGGCCACAACATCGAAGTCCCAGGTACCAACCCATGCTGCCAGTTCCCCTACCTTATTTTGTATACTCCTGGCATTGAAGTAGACACACTTCAAACCACCTACCTGAACACTGGCCCCCTCCTGCGAAGTCAATTCTGTGCTCCTGACCTCTATACTCTCAATCTCTCGTACCCTAAAACTACAATCCAGGTTCCCGTGCCCCTGCTGTATTAGTTTAAACCCCCCCCAAAGAGCACTAACAAATCTCCCCCCTAGGATATGTGTGCCCCTCAGGTTCAGATGTAGACCATCCTGTCTGTAGAGGTCCCACCTTCCCCAGAAAGAGCCCCAGTTATCCTGAAATCTGAATCCCTCCCACCTGCACCATCCCTGTAGCCACGTGTTTAGTTGCTCTCTCTCCCTATTCCTCATCTCATTATCACGTGGCACGGGCAACAACCCAGAGATAACAACTCTGTTTGTTCTCGTTCTGAGCTTCCATCCTAACTCCCTGAAAGCCTGCCTGACATCCTTGTTCCCTTTCCTACCTATGTCGTTCGTGCCAATGTGGACCACGACTTGGGGCTGCTCCCCCTCCCCCTTCAGGACACGGAAAACACGATCCGAGACATCACGTACCCTTGCACCTGGGAGGCAACATACCAAACGTGAGTCTCTCTCGCTCCCACAAAATCTCCTATCTGTGCCCCTGACTATAGAGTCCCCAATTACTAATGCTCTGCTCCTCTCCCCCCTTCCCTTCTGAGCAACAGGGACAGACTCCGTGCCAGAGTCCCGGACCCCATGGCTTACCCCTGGTAAGTCCCCCCCCCCACAAGTATCCAAAGCGGTATACTTGTTACTCAGGGGAACGGCCGCAGGGGATCCCTGCACTGACTGCTTCTTACCAGTCCCTCTTACAGTTACCCATCTATCTCCCATCTTTGGTGTAACTAATTCACTGAAGATGCTATCTCTGACCCCCTCTGCCTCCTGAATGATCCGAAGTTCATCCAACTCCAGCTCCAGTTCCCTAACGCAGTCTTGGAGGAGATGGAGATGGCTGCACTTCCTGCAGGTAAAATCAGCAGGGACACTAACGGCATCCCTCATCTCAAACATCCTGCAGGAGGAACATTGCACTCCCTTCCCTGCCATCCCTCTAACTTCTATTTTTTAAAAAATATATTTTTTATTCAAACTTTTGTGGCCAAACATAACAGTACATAGTTTTTCTTTTGAACAACAACAAAGCAATATAACTAACCGTGGCCAATTTTAAACAAATAAATAAATAATATATAAACAAAAACAAAACCAAAACCAAGTGTCAACTGCCTTGTCAAAAATAGTTACTCTCCAAAGATACAATCCAACAATCCAATATACATTACCTATAACAAGTGTCTATACATATACAATGACATCCCTGAGAGTCCGTCCGGTTCCTCCCCCCCCTCCCCCCTGGGTTGCTGCTGTTGTCTTCTTCTTTTCCATTCCCTCTATCTTTCTGTGAGGTAGTCGACGAACGGTTGCCACCGCCTGGTGAACCCTTGAGCCGAACCTCTTAATACGAACTTGATCTGTTCTAACTTTATAAACCCTGCCATGTCGTTTATCCAGGTCTCCACACCCGGGGGTTTGGCTTCCTTCCACATTAACAATATCCTGCGCTGGGCTACGAGGGACGCAAAGGCCAAAACATCAGCCTCTCTCGCCTCCTGCACTCCCGGCTCTTCTGCAACCCCGAATATAGCCAACCCCCAGCTTGGTTCGACCCGGACCCCCACCACCTTCGAAAGCACCTTTGCCACCCCCACCCAGAACCCCTGTAGTGCCGGGCATGACCAGAACATGTGGGTATGATTCGCTGGGCTTCTCGAACATCTCCCACACCTATCCTCTACCCCCAAAAATCTATTGAGCCGTGCTCCAGTCATATGCGCCCTGTGTAGAACCTTGAATTGTATCAGGCTTAGCCTGGCACATGAGGACGATGAGTTTACCCTACGTAGGGCGTCAGCCCACAGCCCCTCCTCAATCTCCTCCCCCAGCTCTTCTTCCCATTTCCCTTTCAGCTCATCTACCATGATCTCCCCCTCGTCCCTCATTTCCCTATATATGTCCGACACCTTACCATCCCCCACCCATGTCTCTGAGAGCACTCTATCCTGCACCTCCTGCGTCGGGAGCTGCGGAAATTCCCTCACCTGTTGCCTCGCGAAAGCCCTCAGTTGCATATACCAAAATGCATTCCCTTGGGGAAACCCATATTTTTCCGTCAGCGCACCCAGACTCGCAAACGTCCCATCTACGAACAGATCTCTCAATTGTACTACCCCAGCTCTTTGCCATGCTCCAAATCCCCCATCCATTCTCCCCGGAACAAACCTATGGTTATTTCTTATCGGGGACTGCACCAAGGCTCCCGCCCTTCCCCTATGCCGTCTCCACTGCCCCCAAATTTTCAATGCAGCCACCACCACCAGGCTTGTGGTGTATTTCTTCGGTGAGAACGGCAACGGTGCCGTCACCATTGCTTGTAGGCTAGTCCCCCTGCAGGACGCCCTCTCCAATCTCTTCCACGCCGCTCCCTCCCCTTCTCCCATCCACTTATATACCATTGAAACATTGGCGGCCCAGTAATAGTCGTTTAGGCTCGGTAGTGCCAACACACCCCCCCCTGTCCCTACTATGCTGCAAAAATCCCCTCCTCACTCTCGGGGTCTTCCCGGCCCACACAAAACTCATAATACTCTTCTCGATTCTCTTGAAAAAAGCCTTTGTGACCACCACCGGGAGGCACTGAAACACAAAAAGGAATCTCGGGAGGACCACCATTTTAACCGCCTGCACCCTACCTGCCAGTGACAGGGACACCATGTCCCATCTCTTAAAGTCCTCCTACATCTCTTCCACCAACCGCGTTAAATTAAGCCTGTGTAATGTACACCAATTCTTGGCTATCTGGATCCCCAAGTACCGGAAGTCCCTTGTTACCTTCCTCAATGGTAAATCCTCTATTTCCCTGCTCTGCTCCCCTGGATGCACCACGAACAACTCACTTTTCCCCATGTTCAATTTATACCCTGAAAAATCCCCAAACTCCCCAAGTATCCGCATTATCTCTGGCATCCCCTCCGCCGGGTCCGCCACATACAACAACAAATCATCCGCATACAGAGATACCCGGTGTTCTTCTCCTCCCCTGAGTACTCCCCTCCACTTCCTGGAACCCCTCAATGCTATGGCCAGGGGCTCAATCGCCAGTGCAAACAATAACGGGGACAGAGGACATCCCTGCCTCGTCCCTCTATGGAGCCGAAAATAATCAGACCCCCGTCCATTCGTGACCACGCTCGCCATCGGGGCCCTATACAGCAACTGTACCCATCTGATATACCCATCTCCAAAGCCAAATCTCCTCAGCACCTCCCACAAATAATCCCACTCCACTCTATCAAATGCTTTCTCGGCATCCATCGCCACCACTATCTCCGCTTCCCCCTCTGGTGGGGGCATCATCATTACCCCTAGCAGCCTCCGTATATTTGTGTTTAGCTGTCTCCCCTTCACAAACCGAGTTTGGTCCTCATGAACCACCCCCGGGACACAATCCTCTATCCTCGTTGCCATTACCTTGGCCAGAATCTTAGCATCCACATTCAGGAGGGAAATGGGCCTATAGGACCCGCATTGCAGCGGGTCTTTTTCCTTCTTTAGGAGGAGCGATATCGTTGCCTCTGACATAGTCGGGGGCAGCTGCCCCCTTTCCCTAGCCTCATTAAAGATTCTCATCAGTAGCGGGGCCAGCAAGTCCATATATTTCCTATAAAATTCCACTGGGAATCCGTCTGGTCCCGGGGCCTTCCCTGCCTTCATGCTTCCAATCCCTTTCACTACTTCCTCCGTCTCAATCTGTGCTCCCAGTCCCGCCCTCTCCTGCTCCTCCACCTTAGGAAATTCCAGCTGATCCAGAAAGCACATCATTCTCTCCTTCCCTTCCGGGGGCTGAGCTTCATATAATCTTTCATAAAATGCCTTGAACACTCCATTCACTCTCTCCGCTCGCCGCTCCATCTCTCCCTCCTCATCTCTCACCCTACCATCTCCCTCGCTGCTCCCCTTTTCCTCAGTTGGTGGGCCAGCAACCTGCTCGCCTTCTCCCCATATTCGTACTGTACACCCTGTGCCTTCCTCCATTGTGCCTCTGCATTACCCGTAGTCAACAAGTCAAATTCTACATGTAGCCTTTGCCTTTCCCTGTCCAGTCCCTCCTCCGGTGCCTCCGCATATTGTCTGTCCACCCTCAAAAGTTCTTTCAACAACCGCTCCCTTTCCCTACCCTCCTGCTTTCCTTTATGTGCCCTGATAGATATCAGCTCCCCTCTAACCACAGCCTTCAACGCCTCCCAGACCACTCCCACCTGAACCTCCCCATTGTCATTGAGTTCCAAGTACCTTTCAATACACCCCCTCACCCTTAAACACACCCCCTCATCTGCCAATAATCCCATGTCCATTCTCCAGGGTGGGTGCTGTTCTTTTTCCTCCCCTATCTCCAGGTCCACCCAATGTGGAGCGTGGTCCGAAATAGCTATAGCCGTATACTCCGTCCCCGTCACCTTCGGGATCAGTGCCCTTCCCAAAACAAAAAAGTCTATCCGTGAATAGACTTTGTGGACACAGGAGAAGAACGAAAACTCCTTACTCCTAGGTCTACTAAATCTCCAGGGGTCGACTCCTCCCATCTGCTCCATAAAGTCCTTGAGCACCCTAGCTGCAGCCGGCCTCCTTCCGGTCCTGGACCTCGATCTGTCCAGCCCTGGGTCCAGCACCGTATTAAAATCTCCACCCGTTACCAACTTTCCCGCCTCTAGGTCCGGGATGCGTCCCAACATGCGCCTCATAAAATTGGCATCATCCCAGTTCGGGGCATATACGTTCACTAAAACCACCGCCTCCCCTTGCAATCTGCCACTCACCATCACGTATCTGCCCCCACTATCCGCCACTATGGTCTTTGCCTCAAACATTACCCGCTTCCCCACTAATATAGCCACCCCCCTGTTTTTTGCGTCTAGCCCTGAATGAAACACCTGCCCCACCCATCCTTTGCGAAGTCTGACCAAGTCTATCAGTTTCAGATGCGTCTCCTGCAGCATAACCACATCTGCCTTAAGTTTTTTAGGTGTGCGAGTACCCGTGCCCTCTTAATCGGCCCGTTCAGCCCTCTCACATTCCACGTGATCAGCCGGGTTGGGGGGCTCTTTACCCCCCCCCCCCCCTTGTCGACTAGCCGTCTCCTTTTTCAATCCACCTCCTCACCTGGTTCCCACGTAGCCGTATCTCCCCCCAACGGCGCCCTCCCGCCCCGACCACCCCACCCCATACCAGCTCCCCCTTCTCCCCAGCAGCAGCAACCCAGTTAACTCCCCCCCCCCCCGCTAGATCCCTTTCTAGCCTAATTGCACCCCCCATGTTGCTCCCAGAAGTCAGCAAACTCTGGCCGACCTCGGCTTCCCCCCGTGACCTCGGCCCCCACTGTGCGAGGCCCCCTCCTTCCTGCTTCCCTGTTCCCACCATGATTACCATAGCGCGGGAACAAAGCCCGCGCTTCCCATTTGGCCGCGCCCCCAGCTCCTCATCCTCCCTTCCCCCCTCCCCCACGACATGGGGAAGAGAGAAAAGTTACAGGGTCGCAGGATTATCAACTTGGGAAATCATCTCTTCCCCCATTTCCCCCCCCCCCTTCACCCCACGTAGTCACCCCACCACTTTGTCCCAAACGTTCTTTTCTAGCCCGCTTATTCCAGTTCCTCCTCGACAATAAATGTCCACGCCTCTTCTGCCGTTTCAAAGTAGTGGTGTTTCCCTTGATGTGTGACCCACAGTCTTGCCGGCTGCAGCATTCCAAATTTAACCTTCCTTTTGTGCAGCACCGCCTTGGCCCGATTAAAGCTTGCCCTCCTTCGCACTCCAATCTTGATATATGCGGATCACCGCGTTCTCCCACCTACTGCTCCGGGTTTTCTTTGCCCATCTGAGGACCATCTCTCTGTCCTTATATCGGAGAAATCTCACCACTATGGCTCGAGGAATTTCTCCAGCCCTTTGTCTTCGCGCCATAACTCGATAAGCTCCCTCCACCTCCAATGGGCCCGTCGGGGCCTCCGATCCCATTAACGAGTGAAGCATCGTGCTCACATATGCCCCGACGTCCACCCCTTCGGGAAGACCAAGAATCCTTAAATTCTTCCTCCTCGCATTACTCTGCAGCACCTCCAGCCTTTCCACACACCTTTTGTGTTGTGCCTCGTGCATCTGTCTTCACCACCAGGCCCTGTATTTCGTCCTCATTCTCCGCAGCCTTTGCCTTCACAACCCGAAGCTCCTGCTCCTGAGTCTTTTGCTCCTCCTTTCGCCCTTCAACCGCCTGTAATATCGGGGCCAACAGCTCCTTCTTTATCTCCTTTTTAAGTTCTTCCACGCAGCGCCGCAGGAACTCTTGTTGGTCAGGGCCCCATATTAAACTGCCACCTTCCGACGCCATCTTGCTTTGTGCTTGCCTTCCTGGCCGCTGCTCTAGAGGATCCACTGCAATCCGGCCACTTTCCTCTCCTTTTTCCATCCGTGTCCAGGGGGGATTCCCTTCTGGTTTACCGCACAGTGTTTTTAGCCGTTAAAATTGCCGTTGGGGCTCCTATTAAGAGCCCAAAAGTCCGTTCCACCGGGAGCTGCCGAAACGTGCGACCTAGCTGGTCATCGCCGCACCCGGAAGTCTCCCTCTAACTTCTAACCAGGATCTGGTTAATAAATAAATAAATACTTTTTAAAAAAAAATTATATATATAATAATATATGGCACTTACCTCACACCAATGGGTCTTATTATTAGGTTAGAGGGGGAGGGCGGGTGGGAGACACTACGTGTAGTGTCTCAGGTTTCCTCTCCACCAGAATTTATTGGTTGGGGGGGGGGGCCCTTCCCAGAAGTCCGCGAACTTCCGGTTCCCGCCTTTCATAAAACAAAAACAGAAAAGAACAGAAACGGGACCAGGTAAGTGTTTTTAAAGTAAAAACTTACCTCCCAGAAGGCCCTTGCGCACCGCTCCCGCCGAAATCCAAAGTGCTGCTCCTGCAAAGGTAAGGGTTTTAAAAGTAAAAACTTACCTCCCAGAAGGCCCTTGCGCACCGCTCCCGCCGAAATCCAAAGTGCTGCTCCTGCAAAGGTAAGGGTTTTAAAAGTAAAAACTTACCTCCCAGAAGGCCCTTGCGCACCGCTCCCGCCGAAATCCAAAGGATAGAAAGAGATTTAAATGCTCTCCATCTGAATACACCAGTATTTGTAATAAGATAGATGAACTGATGGCAGAGATAGAAATAAATGTGCATGGTATCGCAGCCAATACAGGGATGTGTTTGCAAAGTTGCTGAAGCTGGAAACTGAATATTCCGGAGTAGTTGACTTCACAGAGGATTGGATTGGATTTGTTTATTGTCACGTGTACCGAGGTACAGGGAAAAGTATTTTTCTGCGAGCAGCTCAACAGATCATTAAGTACATGAAAAGAAAAGGGAATAAAATAAAATACATAATAGGGCAACACAACATATACAATGTAACTACATAAGCAATGGCATCGGATGAAGCATACAGGGTGTAGTGTTAATGGAGTCAGTCCATAAAGGGTCATTTAGGAGTCTGGTGACAGTGGGGAAGAAGCTGTTTTTGAGTCTGGTCGTGTGTGTTCTCAGACTTCTGTATCTCCTGCCCGATGGAAGAAGTTGGAAGAGTGAGTAAGCCAGGTGGGAGGGATCTTTGATTATACTGCCCGCTTACCCCAGGCAGCGGGAGGTGTAGATGGAGTCAATGGATGGGAGGCAGGTTCGTGTGATGGACTGGGCGGTGTTCACGACCCTCTGAAGTTTCTTGCGGTCCTGGGCCGAGCAGTTGCCATACCAGGCTGTGATGCAGCCTGATAGGATGCTTTCTATGGTGCATCTGTAAAAGTTGGTAACAGTCAATGTGGGCATGCCGAATTTCCTTAGTTTCCTGTGGAAGCATAGACGCTGTTGTGCTTTCTTGGTGGTAGCGTCGACGTGGGTGGACCAGGACAGATTTTTGGAGATGTGCACCCCTAGGAATTTGAAACTGCTAACCATCTCCACCTCGGCCCCGTTGATGCTGACAGGGCTGTGTACAGTACTTTGCTTCCTGAAGTTAATTACCAGCTCTTTAGTTTAGGATAGGACGAGATGAAAGGGTATGGGTTAGTTCTGATGATCACATTTGAGATCAACACAGTCGTGAGAAACGATCTCGGCTCAGAAGATGAAGATGTGAAAATGAAATGAAATGAAAATCACTTATTGTCACAAGTGGGCTTCAATGTAGTTACTGTGAAAAGCCCCTAGTCGCCACATTCCGGCACCTGTTCGGGGAGGCTGGTACGGGAACTGAACCATGCTGCTGGCCTGCATTGGTCTGCTTTCAAAGACAGCGATTTAGCCCTGTGCTAAACCAGCCCTTGATTAGATGTAGAATTACATCTCAGATGTAGAATTAGCTTGTCTGGAGATAAGCAAAATAAGCGTAGTAAGTCACGATTGTACTTCGTAGTTTAAATGTCACCTAACAGTTGCAGCCTGGTCGATTTATAATTGCTGCAGAAATAATAGGGACTTGTGAGAAAGGTAATCGTAGGTATTTATAACCTGGATATGAATTGGATAATGTGAAATGGCAGGGGTAGGATTCAAGATGGCTGCCTTGTGTATACCCAGGACAGTTTAAGTGAAAGGGGGTGGCATGGTAACACAGTGGTTAGCACTGCTGCTTCACAGCACCAGGGTCCCAGGTTCGATTCCCGGCTTGGGTCATTGTCTGTGCGGAGTCTACACGTTCTCCCCGTGTGTGCGTGGATTTCCTCCGGGCGCTCCAGCTTTCTCCCACAAGTCCCATAGATGCTTGTTAGGTGAATTCTCCCTCAGTGTACCCGAACTGGCACCGGAGTGTGGCAACTAGGGGATTTTCACAGTAACTTCATTCCAGTGTTAATGTAAGCCTACTTACGGCACTAATAAAGTTCATTATTGTTTAATTTTTATTCATTCAAGGGATGTGCATTAACGGGCTCGGCCAACATTTATCGCTCATCCCTACGTGACCTCAAGAAGTTGGTGGTGAGCTTCCTTGTTGAACCCCTGAAGTACCTGAGGTGTTGGTACACACACAGTACTCTTAGGGAGGGAGTTCCAGTGACAGAATGGTAATATATTTCGAAGTTAGGATGGTGAGTGATTTGGAGGTGAACTTCCAGGTGGTGGTGTTTTCATATATCTGTTGTCTTTGTCCTACTGGATGGTCGTGGTTGGGGGTTTGGAAAGTCTAAGGAGCTTTGGTGAGTTTCACCAGTGCATATTGTAGATGTTACACACTATTGCACACTGTTTGTTAGTAGTGGAAGGAGTGAATGTTTGTGGATGGGGTGCCAATCAAGTGGGCTGCTTTGTCCTGGATGGTGTCAAGCTTCTTGCCTGTTGTTGGGAGCTCCACTCAGGCAAAGGCAGAGTATTCCATTACATTTATGGGCGGCACCGTGGTTAGCACTGTTCAGAGGTGGTAATGCCATTGAATGTCAAGGGGCATTGGTTAGATTCTCTCTTATTGGAAATGGCCATTGCCTGGCACTTGACTGGCTTGAATGTTACTTGCCACTTATCAACCCGTCTGGATATTGTCCAGGTCTTGTTGCATTTGGAAATGAACTGCTTGAGTATCTGAGGAGTTGTGAATGGCACTGAACATTGTGCAGTGATCCCCAAGATAAATAAGTTTATTCAAAGATAAAGGTTTACTGAACAACTTTGAGACATTGACATTCACAATTTCATGCAGGTGACCAATCTGTAGAAGCCTAACCCTCTCAGGCTCCTTCTCTGACAGCAATTTCTGTGGAACGTAGCCTCGGTAGTCTTTTGCACTTGGCTAACAAGACCGTTGGAACCTCATTTTATCCTCCAAAGTGACCATGAGCTCACCATAAGACCATAAGACATAGGAGCAGAATTAGGCCACTCGGCCCATCGAGTCTGCTCCACCATTCAATCATGTCTGATATTTTTCTCATCTCCATTCTCCTGCCTTCCCCCCATAACCCCTGATCCCCTTGTTAATCAAGAATCTATCTATCGCTGTCTTAAACGCACTCAGTGATTTGACCTCCATAGCTTTCTGCGGCATTGAGTTCCACAGATTCACCACTCTCTGGCTGAAGAAATTCCTCCTCATCTCCGTTTTAAAGGATCATTCCTTTAGTCTGAGATTGTGTCCACTGGTTCTAGTTTTTCCTACAAGTGGAAACATCCTCACCACGTCCATTCTATCCAGGCCTTGCTGTACCCTATAAGTTTCAATAAGATCCCCCCTCATCCTTCTGAACTCCAACGAGTACAGACCCAGAGTCCTCAACCGTTCCTCATACGAGAAGCTCTTCATTCCAGGGATCATTCTTGTAAACCTCCTCTGGACCCTTTCCAAGGCCAGCACATCCGTCCTTAGACACGGGCCCAGAACTGCTCACAATGCTCAAAATGGGGTCTGATTAGATCTTATACAGACTCAGAAGTACATCCCTGGCCTTGTATTCTTGCCTCTTGACATGAATGCTAACACTGCATTTGCCTTCCTAACTGCCGACTGAACCTGCGCGTTAACCTTAAGAGAATCCTGAATAAGGACTCCCAAGTCCCTTTGTGCTTCTGATTTCATAAGCATTTTCCCATTTAGAAAATAGTCGATGCCTAAATTCCTCCTTCCAAAGTGCATAACCTCACACTTTTCCACATTGTATTCCAGCTGCCACTTTTCGCTCACTCTCCTAGCCTATCCAAATCCTTCTGCAGCCCCCTCAATACAACCCGTCCCTCTACAGATCTTTTTATCATCTGCAAACAGTGCCTTCAGTTCCTTCTTCCAGATCATTAATGTACTTTGTGAAAATTTGTGGTCCCAGCACAGACCCTAGGCTAACCACTAGTCACCGGTGGCCATCCTGAAAAAGACACCTTTATCACCACTCTCTGCCTTCTGCAAGTCAGCCAATCCCCTATCTATGCCAGGATCTTACCCTTAACACCATGGGCTCTTAAACGTATTTAACAGTCTCCTAGGCGGCACATTGTCAAAGGCAAGAGTTGGGCCTGTTGCAACATGAAAATTGTTCAATTTGATCACTAGATTAATTTATGACTGGATGGTAATTACTTATATCACCATCTCTCATTATCTTGGACAGGAATACAATTGAACTGTTTCATAATATCCCTTTATCTGATTCTGTACAATTCCTTATTCATACCGTTTCAAATGTTGAGGTTAATCAGAGTTGGAAGGTCTCTCTTGCCAGTACATTTATCCTCATTGCACATTCTTTACATACACAACAATTAGGCTTTTACATTTTTACTACAAATAAAACTGATCCTTTCACTATAACTACTGATTAAGTAATTGTAACTCAATGAAGGCTCACTTCTTACTCAAGCATTACAGACTGGTAGGTAATTAAAACAGTAATCGAGAAAAGAGTTGAAGCTTTTCATCTTCCACTCATCAGGACATTCGCACGAATAGAAAATTTAAAGGGAACAACAATTTAAACTTCATGAGAAGAGAGTGTTGATTTGTTGGTAAGTGGACTCTGATTGGTAGAGGTGTTGCCATGGGGAGGCATTGCCATGGGGAGGCGTTGCCGTGGAGAGGCATTGCCATGGAGAGTGCACCAGTTAACTGATGAGACAAGCTTTGTTTAAATTCAAACCAGGCAGGTTGACTCTGATTGAATCAGGCATTTCCTGTGGAATGAACCATAGAACATAGAACGATACAGCGCAGTACAGGCCCTTCGGCCCACGATGTTGCACCGAAACAAAAGCCATCTAACCTACACTATGCCATTATCATCCATATGTTTATCCAATAAACTTTTAAATGCCCTCAATGTTGGCGAGTTCACTACTGTAGCAGGTAGGGCATTCCATGGCCTCACTACTCTTTGCGTAAAGAACCTACCTCTGACCTCTGTCCTATATCTATTACCCCTCAGTTTAAAGTTATGTCCCCTCGTGCCAGCCATATCCATCCGCGGGAGAAGGCTCTCACTGTCCACCCTATCTAACTCCCTGATCATTTTGTATGCCTCTATTAAGTCTCCTCTTAACCTTCTTCTCTCTAACGAAAACAACCTCAAGTCCATCAGCCTTTCCTCATAAGATTTTCCCTCCATACCAGGCAACATCCTGGTAAATCTCCTCTGCACCCACTCCAAAGCCTCCACGTCCTTCCTATAATGCGGTGACCAGAACTGTACGCAAAAGTCCAAATGCGGCCGTACCAGAGTTCTGTACAGCTGCAACATGACCTCCCGACTCCGGAACTCAATCCCTCTACCAATAAAGGCCAACAGAGTGCTGTAGACTCAATGGAACTGAGTATTTATTTTAGATCTAACTGCAGTGGTAGGAAAACACTATTTACTATCCAGGATAAAAGCAGAGTCATGGGACCGGCCAGTCCAGCAGAAAGAAACCCTCCGACCTCCCTCTTCACCCACTGTCAGAATGAACATGGCCCAGTCCTGGATGTGAGTAACAGCAGAATCCAACCCCTGTCATCACTGGTGAACACGCTGGTGTCTCAGCAGGTGGGATGAATCAATAAATCCTTTCTCACAGTCGGAGCAGGTGAATGGCCTCTCCCCACTGTGAACTTGCTGGTGTTTCAGGAGGCTGGATAACTGAGTGAATCCTTTCCCACACTGAGAGCAGGTGAACGGCCTCTCTCCAGTGTGAATGCGCTGGTGTCTCTGCAGGTTGGATGAAGTCGTAAATTTTTTCCCACAGTCGGAGCAGGTGAATGGGCTCTCCCCAGTGTGAATGTGCCAGTGGACCAGCAGGCTGGATGAATCACTGAATCTCTTCTCACACGTGGAGCATGTGAATGGCTTCTCACTGGTGTGAAGACGCTGGTGCGTCTTAAGGCAGGATGACTGATTGAATCCCTTGCCACACTTAGAGCAGGTAAATGGCCTCTCCCCAGTGTGAACTCGCTGGTGTATCAGCTGGTTGGATGAATCAATGTATTTCTTCCCACAATTGGAGCAGGTAAAGGGCCTCTCCCCAGTGTGAACTCGCTGGTGTAACAGCAAGGCAGATGAATCAATGTATCCCTTCCCACACATGGAGCAGGTGAATGGTCTCTCCCCAGTGTGAACTCATTTGTGTGTTTGCAGATGGGATGACTGAGTGAATCCCCTCCCACACATAGAGCAGGTGAAAGGCCTCTCCCCAGTGTGAATATGTAGATGAGCTTCCAGCCCAGACGGGAAATGGAAGACCTTCCCACATTTCCACGGTTTCTTCATGGTGTCGGTTTTCTTGTGTCTCTCCAGGTTAGTTGGAAGAACAGTTCCAATTGTTGGGTTTCAATCCGCTGTGAATGGTGTGATGTTTTTTCAAGCTGTGAAACAGTCAGTTCACTGGAACACTCTCACTCGGTTGTGTGTCTTGGTGCTTTTCCAGTCACATTGATGGTTAAAATGCTTTGAAGCAGACAGAACAATCATTTTCCTTCTAGATTCAAAAGCTGATGAAATTCAGGTCCCGATGAATCGAATGACTCTGTCAGATTTGGACATGCTGTTTCATTGGAGATTTCTGACTGCAAATCCTCCACTTCTGATATCCTGTAAAGGGAGTTTACAAGTCACCACTGTCAATATGGGAGAGAAATTCAATTGACAATTTTAGTTGCTATGGGACATTCTTTCCCCTCTCCTTCCACAAAAGCTGTAAACCTCCATCCCTCCACTCTCACTCTGCTGTACCTAACATACACCCTCCCAATTACCCTCCTGAATGTATCAATTCATCCAGTATATTACAGAATAGAAAAATTCTAAATGGCCAGACAATGTAATAAATCAAAGAAGAAGGTTTTTATTTACCTTAACAATCAAACGAAAAACACAAATGAATAATTTATTGACAAATAGTATTTGAATAGCCAGAATAAATTTGACTTGAAATATCTCAGACAATAAAAACTGGTTCCACAAAATCTCAGCATTTCCCCCCTCAGCAGATTTGTCTCTAATTCCAGTTCCAGATTCCCACAACTCTCTGTATTCCCCAGAGGGAGAAAGTAAGTGTTTTACTTACAGATATTGGGTAGAAGAGGAAGTTTTGAAGTCTGTGTGTGAAGCTAAAATCCAATGCTCGGCTATTTCAAATCAAACTGCAGGACTGGGAAGAAAATGATGGGAAGACATTTTGCAAAGTCCCCTCCCCCACTCCCTCAGCTGTAGGCCCAGCGCGCAAGCTCAGAAAGCGCTGCTGACCCGAGCTGTCCACAGCAAGTACAGTGCGGCTGCCGCCAGCGGTCGCTCCCGATCTCTTTTTGGACCAGCCAGTCGCCGTAGGGAGAGGGGAGCGGGGAAGATCACTGAGCGGCTTCTCGCTCTGGCCGGAGCCGGTCCACGCCCTTACTACTCTCTGAGTAAAGAACCTACCTCTGACATCTGTCCTATATCTATCTCCCCTCAATTTAAAGCTATGTCCCCTCGTGCGGACATCACCATCTGAGGAAAAAGGTTCTCACTGTCCACCCTATCTAATCCTCTCATCATCTTGTATGCCTCAATTAAGTCACCTCTTAACCTTCTTCTCTCTAACGAAAACAGCCTCAAGTCCCTCAGCCTTTCCTCAGAAGATCTTCCCTCCATACCAGGCAACATTACGGTAAATCTCCTCTGCACCCTTTCCAATGCTTCCACATCCTTCCTATAATGCGGCGACCAGAATTGCACGCAATACTCCAAATGCGGCCGCACCAGTTCTGTACAGCTGCAACATGACCTCATGGCTCCGAAACTCATTCCCTCTACCAATAAAAGCTAACACACCGTACGCCTTCTTAACAACCCTCTCAACCTGGGTGGAAACTTTCATGGATCTATGTACATGAACACCGAGATCTCTCTGCTCATCCACACTGCCAAGAAGCTTATCTGTAACTTGTAACATCATTCAGCACTGTCCACAACTCCATCGACTTTAGTGTCATCTGCAAATTTACTCACCCATCCTTCTACGCCCTCCTCCAGGTCATTTATAAAAATGACAAACAGCAGTGGCCCAAAACAGATCCTTGTGGTACACCACTCGTAACTGGACTCCAGCCTGAACATTTCTTTTTTTTTTTTTAAATAATTTTTCTTAAAGGTTTTCATAAAATATCAATAACAAAATGAGAAAGAAAAAAGAACCCAACAGGGTTAAGTACAAAACACAATCTAAAAAAGCAACCCCCCAAACCCCTCCCCCCATGTACATAAATAAATTAACTTTAACACCCCGACTTAACACAACAGGTGTATACACCCCCTCAGACCCTCCAGTGTAAATAACAGAAACAAAAATAAAGTAAACCACGCCCCCCCCCCCCCCCCCCCGCGAGCTGCTGCTGCCATTGACCAATGTCTATCGCTCTGCCAGAAAGTCTAAGAACGGTTGCCACCGCCTAAAGAACCCTTGCACCGACCCTCTCAAGGCGAATTTCACCCTCTCCAATTTAATGAACCGTGCCATATCGCTGATCCAGGATTCCACGCTTGGGGGCCTCGCATCTTTCCACTGAAGGAGAATCCTTCGCCGGGCTACCAGGGACGCAAAGGCCAGAATTCCGGCCTCTTTCGCCTCCTGCACTCCCGGCTCCTCTGCCACCCCAAATATTGCGAGCCCCCAGCTCGGTCTGACCCTGGATCCTCCCACCCTCGACACTGTCCTCGCTACGCCCTTCCAAAATTCCTTCAGCGCTGGGCATGCCCAGAACATATGGGTGTGATTTGCTGGGCTCCCTGAGCACCTAACACACCTGTCCTCACCCCCAAAGAACCGGCTCATCCTTGTCCCGGTCATGTGTGCCCTGTGCAGCACCTTAAACTGTACGAGGCTGAGCCTCGCGCACGAAGAGGAAGAATTCACCCTCCCTAGGGCATCTGCCCACGTCCCCTCTTCGATCCCCTCTCCCAACTCCTCCTCCCACTTACCTTTCAACTCCACCACCGAGGCCTCCTCCACCTCCTGCATCACCTGGTAAGTTTCCGAGATCTTCCCCACTCCCACCCACCCCCCGAGAGCACCCTGTCCTGAACTGTGTGTGGCAGTAGCCGCGGGAATTCCACCACCTCACCCAAGCTCGCGAACTTCCCGTCCACAAACAGGTCCCCCAACTTTCGTATCCCTGCCCTGTGCCACCCCGAAAACCCTCCACCTGTTCTTCCTGGGGCGAACCGGTGGTTCCCCCGTAATGGGGTCCACACCGAGGCCCCAACTTCCCCCCTATGCCGTCTCCACTGCACCCAAATTTTGAGGGCCGCCACCACCACCGGGCTCGTGGTATACCGCCTTGGAGGGAGCGGCAGCGGCGCCGTTGCCAGCGCCCCCAGACTCGTACCCACACAGGACGCCGTCTCCAGCCTCTTCCATGCAGCCCCCTCCCTCTCCATCACCCACTTGCGCACCATCGTCGCATTGGCGGCCCAGTAGTACCCACGAGGTTGGGCAGCGCCAGCCCCCCCTATCTCTACTCCGCTCCAGGAACACCCTTCTCACCCTCGGAGTCCCTCGCGCCCACACAAACCCTATCATACTCCTGTTAACACGCCTGAAAAAAGCCTTTGGGATAAACACGGGGAGGCACTGGAACAGGAACAAAAACCTTGGGAGCACCATCATTTTGATTGACTGCACCCTACCCACCAAGGACAGCAGCAACGCGTCCCACCTCTTGAACTCCTCCTCCATTTGCTCCACCAGCCTTGTAAAGTTAAGCCTATGCAGTGCCCCCCAGCTCCTGGCCACCTGGACCCCCAAATATCTGAAGCTCCTCTCCGCCCTTTTTAGTGGGAGCTCGCCAATCCCCCTCTCCTGGTCCCCGAGCTGAACTACGAACAGCTCACCCTTCCCCATATTGAGCTTGTACCCCGAAAAGTCCCCGAATTCCCTCAGGATCCTCATTACCTCTGGCATTCCTCCCACCGGGTCCGCCACATACAGCAGCAGGTTGTCCGCATAAAGCGACACCCTATGCTCCTCCCCACCCCGCACCAACCCCCTCCAGTTCCTCAACTCTCTCAGTGCCATAGCCAGGGGTTCAATCGCCAGTGCGAAGAGCAGGGGGGGGCAGGGGACACCCGTCTCGTCCCTCGGTGCAACCGAAAGTACTCGGACCTCCTCCTATTTGTGGCCACACTCGCCATCGGGACCTCATACAACAGCCTAACCCACCTGACAAACCCCTCCCCAAACCCGAACCTCTTCAGCACCTCCCACAGGTACCCCCACTCTACCCTGTCGAAGGATTTCTCAGCGTCCATCGCCACCACTATCTCCGCCTCCCCCTCCCTCGCCGGCATCATAACGTTCAAAAGCCCCCGCACATTCGCGTTCAACTGTCTCCCCTTCACAAACCCCGTCTGGTCTTCATGGACGATCTGCGGTACACAATCCTCAATCCTCGTGGCTAAGACCTTCGCCAGCACCTTGGCATCTACATTTAGCAAGGAAATCGGTCTGTAAGACCCACATTGCAGGGGATCCTAGTCCCGCTTCAGGATCAAGGAGATCAGTGCCCGGGACATCGTCGGGGGTAAAGCCCCCCCCCTCCCTTGCCTCATTAAAGGTCCTAATGAACAGCGGGCCCAACAGGTCCATATATGTTTCATAGAATTCGACCAGGAAACCGTCCGGCCCCGGTGCCTTCCCCGCCTGCATGCTTCCTATCCCTTTGATCAGCTCCTCCAGCCCAATCGGGGCCCCCAGTCCCGCCACCAGTCCCTCTTCCACCTTTGGAAACATCAATTGGTCCAGGAAACGGCCCATCCCTCCCTCCACCCGTGGGGGCTCGAATCGGTACAATTCCCCGTAGAAGTCCCTGAAGACCCATTGATGCCAACCCCACTCCGCACCACGCTCCCTCCCCTGTCCTTAACTCCCCTGATCTCCTTACCTGCGTCCCGCTTCCGAAGCTGATGTGCCAGCATCCGGCTTGCCTTTTCCCCATACTCGTAGACCGCCCCCTGGGCCTTCCTCCACTGCACCTCCGCCTTCCTGGTGGTCACCAGGTCGAATTCGGCCTGGAGGCTGCGCCTCTTCCTCAACAATCCTTCCTCAGGCCCTTCCGCATACCTCCTGTCTACCCTCACCATCTCCCCCACCAGCCTCTCCCTCTCCTCCCGCTCCTTGTGGGCCCTAATGGAGATCAGCTCTCCCCTCACCACCACCTTCAGTGCCTCCCATACCATCCCCACTCGGACCTCCCCGTTGTCATTGGTCTCCAAGTACCTCTCTATACTTCCTCGGACACGCTCGCTCACCTCCCCGTCCACCAACAGCCCCACCTCCAAGCGCCACAGGGGGCGCTGGTCCCTCTCCTCCCCCATCTCCACGTCCACCCAATGCAGGGCGTGGTCCGAAATGGCTATTGCCGAATACTCGGTATCCTCTACTCTCGCTATCAGCGCCCTACTCAAAATGAAAAAGTCGATTCTAGAATAAGCCTTATGGACATGTGAGAAAAATGAAAATTCCCTAGCCCCTGGCCTTGCAAATCTCCAAGGGTCCACCCCTCCCATTTGGTCCATAAAACCCCTCAACACTCTAGCCGCCGCCGGCTTCCTACCCGTCCTAGACCTGGAGCGATCCAGTGCCGGATCCAACACCGTGTTAAAGTCTCCCCCCATTATCAGGCCCCCCACTTCCAAGTCTGGGATCCGACCCAACATACGCCGCATAAAACCCGCATCATCCCAGTTCGGAGCATACACATTGACCAGTACCACCCTCTCTCCCTGCAACTTACCACTATGTACCTACCGCCATTATCTGCCACAATGCCGGCCCCCGCCCCCCCCCCCCCGGCTAGGACCCATCCTAGCTGGTTTACTCCCCCCCCATTGCACTTCCGCAAGTCAGCTGACTGCTGCTGACCCCGGCCACTCCCGCCTCCCCTTCGACTCCTCCCATTGTGTGGCACACCCTCCTCTCCCCCTCCCCCCTCCGTTCTAACCGCGGGAAACAATCCTCGCTTCCCCGTCCCGGCCCCGCCCCCCCAGTCTTCAGCGCGGGAAAAAAGCCCGCGCTCTCCACCTACCAGGCCCCGCCACCAACCAAAACAGTGCCCAACCCGCCCCATCCACCCTCCCCAACCCGAAAGAGAAAAACACAGAGAAAAAGAAACCCAAAACAATGCAAAGGCCCCCCCCCCCGGCGAACCAAAAATAGGCATAACATATCCACCGCAGTCCCCAATCGCCCATCCTGACCCTCAGTCTGTGTCCAGCTTCTCGGCCTGAACAAAGGCCCACGCCTCCTCCGGAGACTCAAAATAATGGTGCCGGTCCTTGTAGGTAACCCACAGTCGCGCCGGCTGCAACATGCCAAACCTCACCCCCTTCCTGTGCAGCACCGCCTTCGCTCGATTGTACCCGGCCCTCCTGTTCGCCACCTCCGCACTCCAGTCCTGATATATCCGAACCTCCGCGTTCTCCCACCTGCTGCTCCTCTCCTTCTTGGCCCACCTGAGCACACACTCCCGATCGACGAACCGATGGAACCACACCAGCACCTCCCGCGGAGGCTCGTTAGCCTTGGGCCTCCTCGCCAACACTCTATGGGCCCCTTCCAGCTCCAGGGGCCCCTGGAAGGACCCCGCTCCCATCAGCGAGTTCAACATGGTGACCACATAGGCCCCCACGTCCGGCCCCTCCAGCCCCTCCCGGAGGCCCAGAATCCGCAGATTCTTCCGCCTCGACCGATTCTCCACTCCTCGAACCGCTCCTGCCATTTCTTGTGGAGCGCCTCATGCGCCTCCACCTTTACCGCCAGGTCTAAGATCTCGTCCTCATTATCAGAGATCTTTTGTCGAGCCTCTCGGATCGCCACCCCCTGGGCCGTCTGTGTCTTCAGCAGCTTATCAATAGAAGCCTTCATCGGCTTTATCAGGTCCGTTTTAATCTCTCTGACGCAGCGCTGGATACCCTCTTGTTGCACCTCCGCCCACTGCCTCCACGCTGCCTGGTCTCCGCCCGCCGCCATTTTGTCCTTCTTCCCCCCTTTCTTCTGGTCCACCACCACCTTTTTTGTCACCCCGCTCCTAGTTAAAACGATATACTGACGGGGAGCTTTTATTAACTCCTTCCCACACCGAGAAACGTTGAAAAAAGTGCCCTTGGGGGCCCTGAAAAGAGCCCAAAAGTCCGTTTTTGCGGGAGCCGCCGAATGTGCGACTTAGCTCCGCATAGCCGCAACCGGAAGTCTTGAGAGGGAATCCTTTTGGCCGTGTTGGCTTCACCAATATGCCCCAAAAAGTCTGTGAAAACGAACAAGAACAAAAAAGAACAAAGAAATGTACAGCACAGGAACAGGCCCTTCGGCCCTCCAAGCCCGTGCCGAAAATGCTGTCCGACTAAACTACAATCTTCTACACTTCCTGGGTCCGTATCCCTCTATTCCATCCTATTCATGTATTTGTCAAGATGCCCCTTAAATGTCACTATCGTCCCTGCTTCCACCACCTCCTCCGGTAGCGAGTTCCAGGCACCCACTACCCTCTGCGTAAAAAACTTGCCTCGTACATCTACTCTAAACCTTGCCCCTCTCACCTTAAACCTATGCCCCCTAGTAATTGACCCCTCTACCCTGGGGAAAAGCCTCTGACTATCCACTCTGTCTATGCCCCTCATAATTTTGTAGACCTCTATCAGGTCTCCCCTCAACCTCCTTCGTTCCAGTGAGAACAAACCGAGTTTATTCAACCGCTCCTCATAGCTAATGCCCTCCATATCAGGCAACATTCTGGTAAATCTCTTCTGCACCCTCTCTAAAGCCTCCACATCCTTCTGGTAGTGTGGCGACCAGAATTGAACACTATACTCCAAGTGTGGCCTAACTAAGGTTCTATACAGCTGCAACATGACTTGCCAATTCTTATACTCAATGCCCCGGCCAATGAAGGCAAGCATGCCGTATGCCTTCTTGACTACCTTCTCCACCTGTGTTGCCCCTTTCAATGACCTGTGGACCTGTACTCCTAGATCTCTTTGACTTTCAATACTCTTGAGGGTTCTACCATTCACTGTATATTCCCTACCAGCATTAGACCTTCCAAAATGCATTACCTCACATTTGTCCGGATTAAACTCCATCTGCCATCTCTCCGCCCAAGTCTCCAAACAATCTAAATCCTGCTGTATCCTCTGACAGTCCTCATCGCTATCCGCAATTCCACCAACCTTTGTGTCGTCTGCAAACTTACTAATCAGACCAGTTACATTTTCCTCCAAATCATTTATATATACTACAAAGAGCAACGGTCCCAGCACTGATCCCTGTGGAACACCACTGGTCACAGCCCTCCAATTAGAAAAGCATCCTTCCATTGCTACTCTCTGCTTTCTATGACCTAGCCAGTTCTGTATCCACCTTGCCAGCTCCCCCCTGATCCCGTGTGACTTCACCTTTTGTACTAGTCTACCATGAGGGACCTTGTCAAAGGCCTTACTGAAGTCCATATAGACAACATCCACTGCCCTACCTGCATCAATCATCTTAGTGACCTCTTCGAAAAACTCTATCAAGTTAGTGAGACACGACCTCCCCTTCACAAAACCATGCTGCCTCTCACTAATACGTCCATTTGCTTCCAAATGGGAGTAGATCCTGTCTCGAAGAATTCTCTCCAGTAATTTCCCTACCACTGAAGTAAGGCTCACCGGCCTGTAGTTCCCGGGATTATCCTTGCTACCCTTCTTAAACAGAGGAACAACATTGGCTATTTTCCATTGTGCCCATCCTCTGCAGTTTTCCTCTCCATCTGATGCATCCTAAGTCTTGCCTCATCGCATAATTGCCTTTCCCCCAGATATAACTCTTGCCCTGCAGTATATATCTATCCCTTTCCATCACTAAAGTAAACTTAATCAAATTGTGGTCACTATCACCAAAGTGCTCACCTACCTCCAAATCTAACACCTGTCCTGGTGCTCTTTTGTGGGGTAGGTGCAAACCTGATGGGCCGAATGGCCTCCTTCTGCACTGTAGGGATTCTATGATGCAGTCAGGCCAGTTGGGTTAATCTAGCATTTTCTGTTTTCACTCTACATTGCACACATTTTTAATCCACTAATTATATTTATTGAACCACTGTACCATCAACTACTCGGAGCAGCGTGTTGATGTTTCAGCTACTTTGTAGGATTTTCGCTCTCACAATCTGATGGGTCTGGTTGGTGGTATTTCCTTGGTACTGTCCATGTGTTAGGGTGTTTGTATATTTTAGGGAACATGTAAAACTTCCTTCGTTCTGCCCATTGTCCCCTCAGATATTCCATCTGTTTTTGGTTAATGTGTCTGGAGTCTGAGTTCTTCCAATCCGTCTCCAAATCTCCTTCCTGTTTCGGGTATATGGGTCTAGGTAGCTTGGTGTTGTGATTCGTGTTGTTTAGTTGTCTGTCTCCAGCAGGTATTGTTGTCTCTCGATAATGACTGTGCTGCTACCCTTGTCTTCTGGCTTTATGAACATATCCGTGTTGGATCCAAACTACCGGATTGTCTGTCTTTCTCTCCGGGTAAGATTCAGTTTGTCTCTTGTATTTCACTACGATGACAGGGCAGAGACCTGATTGAAGGGCTCAAACATGGGAATTCTGGGAAAGATAGTCAAGAATTTGGGAGGTGACAACATGTTCAAAGAGTTTGGAGAGGAGAGGGAGGTTGAAGATGGGGCAGTAATTTGTAAGGATGGCAGGGTCAAGGGTTTGTTTTATTGAGGAGGGGGTGATGATGGCAGATTTGGAGGACAGAGGGACAGTAGCTGAAGAGAGAGAAATGTTGACAATATCCATGGACACAGGGTGGCTGGCTGATCAGTAGCTTAGTGGGAATAGGGTCGATGGAGCAGGAACTGGGTCTCATGGACAAGATGAACTCTTAGAGGGCATGAGGGGAGATGGGAGAAAAACTAGAGAAAGATGTGGGTTCAGGGCTCAGGAAAGGATGAAATTTATAGACAGTTTGGTCCAGTGGGTTTGTGGAAGGGAGGGAAGCAGCAGAGGCAGCTGATCAGATTTACTCAATCTCAGTCACAAAGAAGCTCCACAAGCTCCTCACACGTCTTGTTGGAGGTGAGGATGGAAGAAATGGGGAGGGCAAGAGTACTTCAAAAGGAACTAACTTGTGTCAGAGATATTAAAAAGTTTCAAGATGCTGTGTATTTAACACAAATCTAATTTATTTGACTTTTAGCCAAAATATTAGCACCTGTAAATGGACTGGAGGTTGTTATCAGCAGAAAGAGACCCAAATGAACATGGTTCAGTCCTGAACTGCAAAATCCAATCGCTGTGATTACTTGTGGCCTCGTTGGTGTTTTAGTAGCTGGGATGAAGTGGTGAATCCCTTCCCACAGTGGGAGCAGGCGAATGGCCTCTCCAGAGTGTGAATTCGCTGGTGCTTCAGCAGGTTGGATGAATCACTGAATCTCTTCCCACACTCGGAGCAGGTGAATGGCCTCTCTCCGATGTGAATTCGCTGATGTACATTGAGGTCAGATGATCGTCTGAACCCAGTCCCGCAGTGAGAGCACCCGAACGGTCTCTCGTCAGTGTGAACACGTTGATGGCACATCAGATTCCCAGAACTTTTAAAGCAATTCCCGCAGTCTGGACATTGAAATGGTCTCTCATCAGTGTGAACTCGCTGGTGACTCAGCAGGTGGTCTGAAATAGTAAACCCCTTCCCACACTCTGAGCAGGTGAATGGTCTCTCCCCAGTATGAACTCGCTCGTGTCTTCGAAGGTGGAATGACCGAGTGAATCTCTTCCCACACTTGGAGCAGGGGAATGGTCTCTCCCCAGTGTGAATTCGCTGGTGTTTCTGCAGGGAGGATGAATCACTGAATCCCTTCCCACACATGGAGCAGATGAATGGTCTCTGCCCAGTGTGAATTCGCTGGTGTGTGGACAGTGAGGATGACTGAGTGAACCCCTTCCCACACTTGGAGCAGGTGAATGGTCTCTCCCCAGTGTGACTGCGTCGATGAATTTCCAGCTTGGATGGGGAAGTTAATCCTTTCCCACAGTCCGCACATTTCCACGGTTTCTCCTCCGTGTGACTGCATTTCTGTCGCGTGAGGCCTGATGACGGTTTCTCCCCACTGTGAACGGTGCTTTTTCCTTCCATGTTCAAAATCCAATGATATTCAGGATATGATAAATTGAGGACTCGGTCAGATCCTGATGTGATGCTTGGTTTGAGTTTCCGGACTTTGAAGCCTCCCCTCCGAACACCCTGTGAAACTGATTTAAAACAGAAAATAGGGAATGAGAGAAAACCCACAAAAACACAAAAGGTAGGTTGTGAAATTGAGCTGAATGAATCTGGTCATTTGTGGGGCTGACATTGGGAAAAAAAGTGACCATGAAAACGTCTCATTTGTTGTAAAAACCCAACTGGCCTCTTTGGGAGGAGAGAGAAAGAGGTGAAGAGGGGTTTTGTGTATCTACAAGACATATTAAGAGAGTAGTTGGCAAAGCAAATTCGATCTTGAGCTTCATGAACAGTAATATTGATACCAAAACTATGCTTCTGGTGGCAGTGATTGGCACTGCTGCCTCACAGCGCCAGGGATCCGGGTTCAATTCCGGCCTTAGTGACTGTCTGTGTGCAGTTTGCACTTTCTCCCTGTGTCTGCGTGGGTTTCCGCCCGGTGCTCAGGTTTCCTCCAACAGTCCAAAGACGGGCAAATTAGGTGGATTGGCCTTGATAAGTTGCCCCTTAGTGTCCAGGGATGTGCAGGTTAGGTGGGGCTATGGGGTTACAGGGACAGGGGTATGGGCCTTGGCAGGCTGCCCTTTCAGAGCATCGGTGCAGACTTGATGGGCCGAATGGCCTCCTTCTGCACTGCAGGAATTCTATGGTTCTAATTCTATTCTATGAATCTTTATAAAGCTCTGGTCACCACTCTTCAGGAAGAATGTGAAGGTTCTTGGAGAAGGTGCAGAGGAGATTTACCAGAATGGTTCCAGCAAAGGAGGTTGAGGGGAGATTTGATTCAGGTACACAAGATTATGCCAAGTTTCCATTGGGTGGACAAAGAAACTCTGTTTCCATTCACTGGTGCACAAGCAGCCAGGACACTGATTTAAAGTTTTGGGTAAAACCTGGATTGAACTATATAAAATCCTGAGGGGTCTTGACAGGGTGGATGTGGAGAGGATGTTTCCTCTTGTGGGAGAATCTGGAACAAGGGGGTCACTGTTGCAAAGTGAGGGTTCACCCATTTCAGATGGAGATGAGGATTTGTTTTTCTCTTGAGGGTTGCAAGATAGGGGGTGGCACAGTGGTTAGCACTGCTGCCTCACAGCACCAGGGACCCGGGTTCAATTCCCACCCTGACTGTATGGAGTTTGCACTTTCTCCCTGAGTCTGTGTGGATTTCCTCTGAGTGCTCCAGTTTCCTCCCACAGTTCAAAGATGTGCAGGTTAGGTTGAATCAGTTAGGATTGTATTTGCTGGAGTTCAGTAGAATGAGGGGGGATCTCATAGAAACCTATAATTGTCCGGGTAAGCACGGACAGAGTTTTGTCTGGGTAAGCACGGACAGGGATTTGTCCGGGTAAGCAGGGACAGGGATTTGTCAGGGTAAGCAGGGACAGGGATTTGTCCGGGTAAGCAGGGACAGGGATTTGTCCGGGTAAGCAGGGACAGGGATTTGTCCGGGTAAGCACGGACAGGGATTTGTCCGGGTAAGCAGGGACAGGGATTTGTCCGGGTAAGCAGGGACAGGGATTTGTCCGGGAAAGCACGGACAGATATTTGTCCGGGTAAGCACGGACAGGGATTTGTCCGGGTAAGCACGGACTGGGATTTGTCCGGGTAAGCACGGACAGGGATTTGTCCGGGTAAGAAGGGAAAGGGATTTGTCCGGGTAAGCAGGGACAGGGATTTGTCTGGGTAAGCACGGACATGGATTTATCTGGGTAAGCACGGACAGGGATTTGCCCGGGTAAGCAGGGACAGGGATTTGTCCGGGTAAGCCGGGACAGGGATTTGTCCGGGTAAGCCGGGACAGGGATTTGTCCGGGTAAGCACGGTCAGGGATTTGTCCGGGTAAGCACGGCGAGGGATTTGTCCGGGTAAGCACGGACAGGGTTTTGTCTGGGTAAGCACGGACAGGGTTTTGCCTGGGTAAGCACGGACAGGGATTTGTCCGGGTAAGCAGGGACAGAGATTTGTCCGGGTAGGCACAGATAGGGAAAGGGTTTGCCTGGGAGAAGTCGGTGTACCTCGTCTGTCCTCCCCTTGGTGGGTACCCACGCCTTTGGGTCGTGTAGTCTCCTTCTGCTGCCCATCTTTTAAACTCTGATGCCAGTGATCTGTACGGCCACAATTAAAGCATGCATCGTTCCCTCTATATCTGCCCCGTCCTCTTTTCCCAGTAGACCAATGGCCCCTCAGAGGGGGCGGAAGTTGTAAAGCTGTTGGTGCATACGGTGGGCCATAAAGAGGGGCTGAGGGTCCATTTGGGTGGGTTTGATATCCTACCCAGTGTTGATTTACCCACCCAAGGTCACAATATTGGGGTTCCAGCTGGTAAGCTACTGTATCTGCTGCTGGTTGGGGTCTCAGATCATCCTTTTTCATTACATACTCAGTCTTAACACTTTGTAACTGAGCCTCCTTCCTGGCCTGCACCCACCTCCCAATAAAATCTGACTGCCCGGGCCATCTGGGAAGGGTCGCTCTCTGTCCAATTCATGTTATTACATTTCACGGCAGTAGCCACGGAAGGTGGTAGGCAATGCATTAACATAGCACAATATTTCTATTTCCCCCCCCTCCTCTCACTGTCCCCCCCTCCTCTCTCTGACTCCCATCCCCCCCCTCCTCTCTCTGTCCCGCATCCCCCCTCCTCCTCTCTCTGTCCCCATCCCCCCTCCTCCTCCTCTCTCAGCCCCCCCCCCTCCTCCTCTCACTGTCCCCCCCCCTCCTCTCTCTGTCCCCATCCCCCCCTCCTCTCTCTGTCCCCATCCTCCTCTCTCTGTTCCCCCCCCCTCTCCCTGTCCCCCATCTCCTCTCTCTGTCCCCTATCCCCCCCCTCTTCCTCCTCTCTGGCCCCTATCCCCCCCTCCTCTCTCTGGCCCCTATCCCCCCGCTTCTCTCTCTGTCCCCTATCCCCTCCTCCTCCTCTCCCTGTCCCCCATCCTCCTCTCTCTCTGTCCCCCATCCTCCTCTCCCTCTGTCCCCCATCCCCCCCTCCTCTCTCTGTCCCCCATCCTCCTCTCCCTCTGTCCCCATCCCCCCCCCTCCTCTCTCTGTCCCCCCTCCTCCTCTCTCTGTCCCCCATCCTCCTCTCTCTGTCCCCCATCTCCCCTCCTCTCTATGTCCCCCCATCCACCCCTCCTCTCTGTCCCCATCCCCCCCTCCTCCTCTCTCTGTCCCCCATCCTTCCCCCTCTCTCTGTCCCCCATCCCCCCTCCTCTCTCTGTCCTCCCTCCCCCTCCTCCTCTCTCTGTCCCCATCCCCCCTTCCTCTCTCTGTCCCCCACCGCCCTCTCTCTGTCCCCCATCCCCCCCCTCTGTCCCCCATCCTCCTCTCTCTATCCCCCATCCTCCTCTCTCTGTCCCCATCCTCCTCTCCCTCTGTCCCCCATCCCCCCTCTCTCTGTCCCCCACCCCCCCTCCTCCTCTCTCTGTTCCCCATCCCCCCTCCTCTCTCTGTGCCCCATCCCCGCCCTCCTCCTCTCTCTGTCCCCCATCCCCCTCCTCCTCTCTCTCTGTCCCCCATCCCCCCATCTCCTCTCTCTATCCCCCCTCCTCCTCTCTCTGTCCCCCATCCCACCCTCCTCTCTCTGTCCCCCATCCTCCCCTTCTCTCTCTGTCCCCCATCCACCCCTCCTCTCTGTCCCCACCCCCCTCCTCCTCTCTGTCCCCCATCCCACCCTCCTCTCTCTGTCCCCCATCCCCCCTCCTCCTCTCTCTGTCCCTCCTCTGTCCCCCATCCTCCTCTCTCTCTGTCCCCCATCCTCCTCTCCCTCTGTCCCCCATCCCCCCCTCCTCTCTCTGTCCCCCATCCTCCTCTCCCTCTGTCCCCATCCCCCCCCCTCCTCTCTCTGTCCCCCCTCCTCCTCTCTCTGTCCCCCATCCTCCTCTCTCTGTCCCCCATCTCCCCTCCTCTCTATGTCCCCCCATCCACCCCTCCTCTCTGTCCCCATCCCCCCCTCCTCCTCTCTCTGTCCCCCATCCTTCCCCCTCTCTCTGTCCCCCATCCCCCCTCCTCTCTCTGTCCTCCCTCCCCCTCCTCCTCTCTCTGTCCCCATCCCCCCTTCCTCTCTCTGTCCCCCACCGCCCTCTCTCTGTCCCCCATCCCCCCCCTCTGTCCCCCATCCTCCTCTCTCTATCCCCCATCCTCCTCTCTCTGTCCCCATCCTCCTCTCCCTCTGTCCCCCATCCCCCCTCTCTCTGTCCCCCACCCCCCCTCCTCCTCTCTCTGTTCCCCATCCCCCCTCCTCTCTCTGTGCCCCATCCCCGCCCTCCTCCTCTCTCTGTCCCCCATCCCCCTCCTCCTCTCTCTCTGTCCCCCATCCCCCCATCTCCTCTCTCTATCCCCCCTCCTCCTCTCTCTGTCCCCCATCCCACCCTCCTCTCTCTGTCCCCCATCCTCCCCTTCTCTCTCTGTCCCCCATCCACCCCTCCTCTCTGTCCCCACCCCCCTCCTCCTCTCTGTCCCCCATCCCACCCTCCTCTCTCTGTCCCCCATCCCCCCTCCTCCTCTCTCTGTCCCTCCTCTGTCCCCCATCCTCCTCTCTCTGTCCCCCCTCCTCCTCTATCTGTCCCTCCTCGTCCTCCTCTGTCCCCCCTCCCCCTCCCCCCCTCTGTCCCCCCTCCCCCCCTCTGTCCCCCCTCCCCCCCTTTGTCCCCCATCCCCCCCTCTGTCCCCCATCCCCCCCTCCTCCTCTCGCTGTCCCCCATCCTCCTCCTCTCTCTGTCCCACATCCCCCCACATACTCTTTCTGTCCCCCATCCCCCCTCTCCTCCTCTCTGTCCCCCATCCCCCCCCCTCCTCCTCTCTCTGTCCCCCATCCCCCCATCTCCTCTCTCTGTCCCCCATCCCCCCATCTCCTCTCTGTCCCCCACACCCCCTCCTCTCTGTCCCCCCTCCCCCTCCTCTCTCTGTCCCCCATCCCCCCTCCTCCTCTCTCTGTCCCCCATCCCCCCTCCTCTCTCTCTGTCCCCCATCCCCCCCTCCTTCTCTCTGTCCCCCATCCCCCCCTCCTCCTCTCTGTCCCCCACCCCCCCACTCCTCTCTGTCCCCCATCACCCCCTCTCCTCTCTCTGTCCCCCGTTCCCCCCCTCCTCCTCTCTCTGTCCCCATCCTCCTCTCTGTCCCCCATCCCCCCCTCCTCTCTGTCCCCCATCTCCCCCTCCTCTCTGTCCCCATCCTCCTCTCTCCCTGTCCCCTATCCTCCTCTCTCTCTGTCCCCCATCCTCCTCTCTCTCTCTGTCCCCCATCCCTCCTCCTCCTCTCTGTCCCCCCTCTCAACATAGCACAATATTGAGGGGAATTCTGACCATTTTGGTACAGCAAGTCGCCTGACTGCCTACAGTAGATTTCATTAAAACGTTCCATAAATTCCTCTGGCTCCTCAGACTTTTTAGGTTTGAGGTCTAAGATAGCAGAGATGTTTATGGGCTTTTGAAATGTGGCATTCAACGCATTCAGGTTTTGTGCCCGTCTATCATCGTCCAAGGCTTGGGCTTGCTGAAGTGCGGTGTGGCTAGCATAATTCAAGTGGTGAGGTGACTGCGGTACTCTGCTGTGGTTAAAAGCTGCTGGACTAGGGCCCAGAGGTCCCTAGAATCAGCTTGATAAACTGAGATGGTAGTTCTCAGATAATCCACGAAAGCAGCAGGAGATTTCTTCCTGTCTGGGATTGCCCTCATCTCACTGGGTCTCCATGGGAGATAAACGTCTATCGTGGGCAGGCAGCATCAGGGTTGGGTATTTCCCGAATCGGCAACTGTCTCAGAGTCTCACTAGGGGGTGCTTTAGCGGATTCCTCTGGCTCTTCAAAGACTTCGACGTCCTTCCCTTCCGATAGGGGGAGCTCCGGCTCCTCAGAACCATTCCCGTCCTCTTTCTTTGTTCTCATACTTTTCTGTCCTACCATATCGGTCTTAAGGGATCTAGGTGGTATGCGTAATCGTTTCTGGATAGGATCAGGCCCCTCTCTCATTGTCCGAGATCGGGTCATAGAGCTAACTGGGCTTTTGGAACAGAGCTCCCCTTCACTAACAGACGGTGAAGGTGCAGAAATAGGACCCAAACTATCAACCGAAGGGACTGGAGAGTCTGGCATGATTTGAATCTGGGGAGCAGTGACTGGATATCAATTATGATACCCTGGTGGTTCTGGAATTAGTACAGACAATGCTACTGGTGCAGTCGGGACTCTACCCGACATGGTCCAATTCTTTAGGCCATCATCTGCCTCTGTCAATGCAAGGCCAGCCATTGAACTACGTAGCCCATTTGTTTTACTTGGGTCTGCCCCGCTAGGTGTCTCCCTCTCTTTACTTGCACGTTTTTTGAATGCACACTACTTTTTCAAGATCTCCAGAATTTTCTGTTCCCCCTTCACTAATTGGAATCCCCATTTTAAGGGCATTTTCTTGCCAACTTGATAACATGATCTTATCCCTCTCCTCTTGACAATATTGTCTCCATAATCCAATTAACTCTTTGGCTTTCATACTTTGGCTCTTTTTCCAGATTTCACCCTGAATTTTCTTAATGATGTCCAGATCTTCAGTGCCCCCTAGTGGCCATTCATCACCCAATTTCTTCCTTAAAGTTGCTGACATTTTTCTAAAATCTCTCGCTTTATCTGGATAAATATCACATAATATTTGCAATGAACTCTTTGGATCACTCGTGTTATCCAAGCAATTCCCCATAATCTTGAACTAGTCCTCAAGACTGCGTTGTTCGCCACTACAGTCCAAGGATACAATTTTAGCTTAATCAACTATAGTTTCCAAAACACACGTGGAACTGAACCGCCCTTCCGACGTGCCATCAATTCCACAATCAACCCTTAACTGAACTATCAATATGATATCCCATCAGTTTTTTTTAACCCTCAGTCGCACCTACATCGACTGAATTTTTAAATTTTCTAATCCCCAGACTGACCTTTGATTTTGTCGAGATGATCTTTCCTACCAACCGCGAGTGACCAGACCAATCAGACCATGAGAAAAGGGGAATATCAATGTGGTTATTTTCCAGCTACTCACATTGTGGGCTCATTTCCACTTTCCTTGTCCAACATCAGTCTAATTCTGATTTCGCAGCTGGCCGGTGCGCATCTGGAGAAATCCCGGGTTTCGGCACCAAATGACAACATTGAGTTCTTTACCCGTCAGTCCGGCCTCAATAAAACTCGAGATCGATTTGTAGGTACAGTATTATTTATTTTTAACCAACTTGCAAGGCTGACTCGCTCCACAGAGATTCAGAACACACAGGCGGTCGTCTGGAGCTCCAGAACCGAGTGCTATCGGAGACAAAGAAATCTCTGCAAATCTCATTCAAATGTCATCAAGTTTCACATTCAAGATTCCCATAGGTCATCCTATACACCTCCTGACCTGGCCATATATCCTGATTGGCTCACTTCGCATTCCTTAACCCTAGGCCTCTTGTTACCCAGCATCCTTTTCCCATCCTCCACGAGGCACCCTTCCCCCCTTCCTTGCCATGCTTTCTGAATCCCTTTGTCCTTTGTTTGTGAACACACTACTATCAGACTGGCTCACATCTACATTATTGTAAATAATATTTGAACTAACTATTTTATATCACATTCGTTTGTTCAATTCCTCAGTATGAGGAAGAATGTTTTTACACAGCCAGTGGCAATGACCGTAAACTTGCTGCCTATGACGGTGTTTGGAAATAGACACAATAAATGATTTTTTTTTAAACTTGGATAGAAACCTGAGAGAAATAAAGCTGTGAGGGTACAGAGACAGAGCAGGAGAATGACTCTGACTGGATTGCTCCAGATGATATTAATATTTATCAGTGTCACAAGTAGGCTTACATTAACACTGCAATGAAGTTACTGTGAAAATCCCCAAGTCACCGCACTCCGGTGCCTGTTCGGGTACACTGAGGGAGAATTCAGAATGTCCAATTCACCTAACAAGCACGTTTTTCAGGACTTGTGGGAGGAAACCGCAGCACCCGGAGGAAACCCACGCAGACACGAGGAGAGCGTGTAGACTCCGCACAGACAGTGACCCAAGCCAGGAATTGAAGCCAGGTCCCTGGCGCTGCAAAGCAACAGTGCTAACCACCGTGCCGACTAGAGAGCTAGCATGGACTCAATGGACCGAATGCCCTTCTGTGCCCATAATGACTGACGTTTTTTGTTTTAAAATTAAAAAAAAAAAAAATTTTAGAGTACCCAATTCATTTTTCCAATTCGGGGGCAATTTAACGTGGTCAATCCACCTAACCTGCACATCTTTGGTTGTGGGGGCGAAACCCACGCAAACACGGGGAGAATGTGCAAACTCCACACGGACAGTGACCCACAGCCAGGATTGAACCTCGGCGCCGTGAGGCAGCAGTGCTACTCACTGCGTCACTGTGCTGCCAGCTGACTCTGACATTTTTCTCTCATCTCGCCTTGTAATTTAACCCCGGGGGGGGGGGGTTCAGATATCACTCAGGTAAATCTGTGCTAAACTCCCTCCGAGGCCATTCAATTCTTCCACAGGTTTGTTGTCCAAAACTGAACACCGTTCTCCAGATTTGGCCTAACGAGGGTTTGTGAATCTTGGGTCTTTGCCAGTCACACTGAGACCTGAAATCATCCCTCACAGACAGAACAGACAAACCTTTTACCTTCCACACCCAGATGCTGCTGAAATTCAGTTTCTAGTGAATCAAGTGACTCTGTCAGATCGCAATGTCACGTTTGGTTTGAGTTTCCCATCTGTTAAACCTCCTCTTCCAATATCCTGTAAATGACAGAAACCTCACTGTGAGTTTAGGATAGAAATTCACAACATTCTCTCCTCGCCAACTTTGATTAAATGTATTCCTGGAGGTTTGATCACATGACCTGCCCCCATCCTCTAGCCATTAATTGGTCAACACATCCATCCTTGTGACACACTGCCTTCATCGGCCAATTGGGAAGCAAAAGGACTCCTTACCTTACAGGACAGTGTTTGACTAGGGCAGCACAGTGGTTAGCACTGCTGTCTCACGGCGCCGAGGTCACAGGTTCGATCCCGGCTCTGGGTCACTGTCCATGCGGAGTTTAACATAATTGGTGTACGTTACTCTGTCACTATTATTATTAGACAACAACCTATCTGATAATCCAATTCGGGTGTGTTAATCTGTTACTGTTATCATTGTACAATAATAGGAGGGCAAGATGCAAGGTAGCAATGATATTTTGAGGTTTCTGTGTTACAATGAGCGTCACCGGGAGGTGTGTGATAAAATAGGAATGGAAACATCATGACAAAGGGAGGCACGGTGGCAGTGGTTAGCACTGCTGCCTCACGGTGCTGAGGACCCAGGTTCGGTCCCGGCCCCGGGTCACTGCCATGTGGAGGTTGCACATTCTCCCTGTGTCTCCATGGATCTCACCCCCACAACCCAAAGATGTGCAGACTAGGTGGATTGGCCACTCTTTTGAGGTCCACCAACAAAATAGAACAAAGGAAACAAACTTAGGGACAAAGCAAAAAGGGCCGCTCCCGTTAGAGGCACTGCCCGAACGTAACAAAGACCAGCAGAAACTTAAAAACATCTAATGAGAGTGCATTTAAAGGGGTCAATAAAGCACCCCAACCCCTGCGGTGCCCACCGGGCATGGAAGGCTTTGATGGTGCCCATGGACACTGCGTGCTCCCTTTCTAGGGACACCCAGCTGCGAATGTAGCCCAGAAAAGGGGCAAATAGTCTGGTCGGATGACCCCTTCGGTCGCCCGCTGCCTGGACCTATAAATGACGCGCTTCGCCAGGCCCAGAGCAGGTTCACAAGGAGGTAAGTGGCGCTGGTTCGCAAGGTCTTCGGCCCACGTAGGACTCAGCAAAAACACAGTCCGTGCTCCTACCCTGGAACGACCACCCAATGGAATCCACCTCCTCCCTGCTGGTGTGTGGAGTCTTCAGTCGGGAGGGGGCTCAGCAAACACACTGCCCACTCGATCCCCCTGCCCTGGAACAAGCACACTGAATAGAATAAGGAGGGTTTTGTCCTTGCTGAAGGCAGATGTTATCCGTTGGGAAGACTGGGCTGGGTCCTCATCCCGGGAGCGGCCCTGCAAACAAGCAGTTCAAAGGGCTTTACTCCCATCTTGTTTTTGAAGTTACCTCCTTGTTGTTGTCCTTCTCTCCTCTCTCTGTCCTTCTCTCCCTTCTCCTTCCTTCTCTCACCTCTCCTTCCTCCAGGCAGCAACCAGCACTGGACTAAGGCAGGAAACTGAGCAACAGCTGCAGCAATAGAGAGCAGCAACAGAAGCAGCAACAGAGAGAGAGCAGAAACAGCAGCTGCAACAGACACAGAGAGAGCAACAACAGCAGCAGCCACTCTTCACCACAGCAACAACCTCACAAAGACTACACTGGGAGTTCTGACTTCGGATTGGCCATGCTAAATTGCCATTTAATTGGAAACAAATAATTGGGTACTCTAAATTTATAATTAATAATAATAATAACACTCACCTCTGTCACAATTTTGGTGATTCAAGTTTACAATCTCCTGCTGCAATCTTCGGCTGGAAAGATATCAGAAGCTTTGGAAGCAGCTGTAAAAGGAAATTACAATGGTCAGAAAAGTTAGTCAAGGTTAGAAATTAAGATCAGACAAACATTTATCTTGGTTTGAGTTTGCTGGGTGTAAATCCTCCCCTAACCCCCGGTAAAAGGAGTTTCCAAAATCCATCACTATTCGAGTCCAGGATAGAAGTTCCAAATATTCTCTCTTCTTGTTGCCAGTCCCAAGATTACTTTAAAAAAAATAAATTTGGAGTACCCAATTTATTTTTTCCAATTTAGCGTGGCCAATCCCACCTACCCTGCACATCTTTGGGTTGTGGGGGTGAAACCCATGCAAACACGGGGAGAATGTGCAAACTCCACACGGACAGTGACCCAGAGCCGGGATCGAACCTGGGACCTTGGTGTCGTGAGACAGCAGTGCTAATGTCCCAGGATTATTTAATGAGGGTTATACTTGCTTTGGAGGCAGTTCAGCGAAGTTTCACTAGTCTGATTCATGGGATAGGAGAGTTTGTTTTATGGAGCAAGATTGAGCCTGTTTGGTCTGTACCCGGTGGAGTTTAGAAGAATGAGAGGTGATCATATTGAAACATCTAAGATTCTGAGGGGTTTTGATGAATATTTTCCCACATGGGGATTCAAGAACTAAGGGGGACAGTTTAAAGATAAGAGTTCTCCAATTTGACACTGAGATAAGGAGAAATGTCTTCCCTCAGAGGGTCATCAGTCTGTGGATAAAAGCAAATTATTACAGATGCTGGAATATGAAACAAAAACAGAAAATACTGGACAATCTCAGCAGGTCTGACAGTATCCGTGGAGAGAAAAGGGAGCTAACGTTTTGAGTCTGGATGACTCTTTGTCAAAGCTGAGTTTGTGGAATTCTCTTTCCCAGAGAGCAATGGCGCTGGGTAACTGAATATACTCAAAGCTGAGTTCGTCTTTTTTTATCTACTGGGGAGTCAAAAGTTTTGGAGCAGACAGGAAAATGTAATTAATGGCACATTCGGATCAGCGTTTATTGAATGGCAGAGAAGTGTCAATAGGCCGAATGGCCTACTCCTGCTGTTAATTCTTATGTTATTCTTCTTCGGATTGATACACATGGAAGTCGCACCTCACCCTCTGGACAGACCTGTCAATCATCGAGACAATGATTTTCTCTCCTGGTCACCGGGAGCCTGAAGCACCGCCTCTGTTACGTCATCAAGATGACCCCTCAGCCGCGCCGCTAAACAAAGATGGCGGCCGTGGAACTGGGCCTGATACCGGCTAAAAGCTCCGCAGCTGCAAACGCGGGATTTGCAAGATCTTATTCCGGCCTTGTGAACAGCAGGGAGTGTTTATCAAGCCTTCAGTCCCTCCCCATCCCGACTCCCGGCTCCATTCCTCCCTCCGCCTTACCTACTCTCACCGCCCGAAACAGCCGCTCCCGCACTCGCAGACCTCCGAGCAAACTGACACTGCGCATGCTCCAGATACAGCCCAACATTGCGTCTGCGCACAGGGCTCCGTGGAATGAATTGGGCACATGCACAGACGCAGGGAATGTTGGGTAATAGCCGCACCATTGAAACAGTTAATACAAAATAACTTGGTCACCAATTGCGAAAATAATCAAACAAATTATTGTCAATGGGTATTCTACTATTCTCCATTTCTCAAAATGATTAAATGCTGCTCTCCTGTGGAACAATGCAGAACTTAAAGGTTTTTGTCCCCAATGGGTCCTTCCTCTCTCTTCCCCAGAAGGTGCAAACTCTTGCTAGGTCCAATTCCAGAATCAGTAATTCCTGCATCTTCTTCCCTCTTGCTCGTCATACTGAATGTTCAGTGTTTTCTCGAATGATCCAACACAGATGGAAGTCACTCGGCGCATCATGTCTGTACTGACTTTGTGCAAGAACTACCACTTTTCCTGGTTAAATTCCATTTGCGACTGTTCTGCCCCCATATGACCAGCCCATCTGTATCATCCCATGATTTAAGGCTTTTGTCCTCGCTAGTTCCCACACCAACAATTTTGCATCTGCAAACTTATTGATCATACCTCCTACCTTCACGTATTTCAAATCCTCGATTTTATATCATAGAATTTACAGTGCAGAAGGAGGCCATTCGGCCCATCGAGTCTGCACCGGCTCTTGGAAAGAGCACCCTACCCAAGGTCAACACCTCCACCCTATCCCCAGTAACCCCACCCGACACTAAGGGCAATTTTGGACACTAAGGGCAATTTATCATGGCCAATCCACCTAACCTGCATATCTTTGGACTGTGGGAGGAAACCTGAGCACCCGGAGGAAACCCACGCACACACGGGGAGGATGTGCAGACTCCGCACAGACAGTGGCCCAAGCTGGAATCGAACCTGGGACCCTGGAGCTGTGAAGCAATTGTGCTATCCACAATGCTACCGTGCTGCCCGTGGCTGAGGATGCACCAGGTTCTCCATCCGCACCTGAACCTGCGATTCCTTCCTGTGAGACATTCGAGAGCTTTAATAACTCTGGAGAAACAATGCTGAAAAAGCTGATGTTCTGGTCAAGGCTAATAACTGGGTGCTGCCTTGCCTGTCTCTGAATTTACTCCACTCCTGTTCATTCTCCACATATGTAATAAGCATTGATCATAAAGACTGGGAAGAGGTTGCTGCCAATCGGTCACTATCGTGACAACGTGCGCATCAAACAGCATCTTTAGGGCAGCACGGTAGCACAGTTAGTATTGTTGCTTCACAGCACCAGGGTCCTGGGTTCGATTCCCGCTTGGGTCACTGCCTGTGCAGTCTGTACGTTTTCCCCAAAAGACGTGCTTGTTAGGTGAATTGAACATTCACCTGAACAGGCGCCGGAGTGTGGAAACTAGGGGATTTTCACAGTAACTTCATTGCAGTGTTAATGTATGCCTAATTTTTTTGTTATTGATGTTTTTGTAAAATATTGACCCGTTATATTTTCTTTGATAATTTACTTTTGTAATGGAGGTGTCACTAAGAATTTAGAATGTACAGTGCAGAAGGAGGCCTTTCAGCCCATCAAGTCTGCATCGGCCCTTGGCAAGAGCACCCTACTTAAGCTCCACACCTCTACCCTATCCCCTCAACCCAACCTAACCTTTTTGGACACCAAGGGCAATTTTGAATGACCAATTCACCTAACCTGCACATCTTTGGACCGTGGGAGGAAACCGGAGCACCCGGAGAAAATCCACGCACACACGGGGAGAATGTGCAGCCTCCACACAAACAGTGACCCAAGCCGGTAATCGAACCTGTGAAGCAACTGTGCTAATCACTATGCTACCGTGCTGCCCTAAAATAGTAAAAATAAGTGAAGAATGTGTCAGTCATAAGGATTGTCAGTGAGGATTGATCAACATTTTCTAATTGGAGATGTTAATCAGAGGATGTGTTCAGACACTGAATTGTAGAGTTTTTTACAAAAACAACTGAGGACTGAAGTAAAAATACATAATTTTATTGTTCACCAGTTTCTTTGGGAGTTCTTAAATCGAAGAGACCCTGCCATCACAAAAACCAACATATATCTTGAAGATTAAACTCCAGCCAGTTAACGTTAGGACGAAAGTAAATAATAGTAATCTTTATTGTCACATAGAGGCTTACATTAACACTGCAATGAAGTTACTGTGAAATGCCCCTCATCGCCACATTTTGCCGCCTGTTCGGGTACACTGAGAGAGAATTCAGAATGTCCAAATTGCCTAACAGCACATCTTTCGGGACTTGTGGGAGGAAGCCGGAGCCACCCGGAGGAAACCCACACAGACACAGGGAGAACGTGCAGACTCCGCACAGATAGTGACCCAAGCCGGGAATCGAACCTGGGACCCTGGCACTGTGAAGCCTTAAGGAGCATTAAGGGAGCATTAAGGTTCAGACATGATAATACCACTAGGAACAATATAGAAAAAAAAAGAAATATTAAATAATTACTTTGCATCATTGTTTCCCAGGGAGATAGAACAGGTAAACAGGACATTGAATGATGAGGTGATTATCGATTACACTAATCAAACTCAAAGGGGATCAGGCCCCTGATCCGAATGGATGACATCCACGTATTTTAAAAGATTCACAGGGAGAGACATTACTGCTCTTATTTAATAATTCATTTAAAATGTTCAGTTCTAAAAGACTGGCAGCTCAGTAATGTAATTCCTATATTTAAAATGGTGCACAGAACATACCCAGGAAATTATGAAACAATTAGCTTCACAGTGGTAAATAATCGAATCCTGAGTAAAGGAGGGAATTTTTAAAATCTGGAAAAGATAAACATAACAATGAATAGTCAATATGGATTTTAAATGTAAAAATCTTGTCTGACCAAAGTTATGTGTCTTGCTGCTTGTGCGTGTGCTGCTTATCATTAGGTGTAAGCAACCTTCCTCTCCAATGTGGATCCTGAGAATTCATTGAGTGATTTGAATGGTACGATTAGAGTCAGAGAGCTTTTCCAGGAGTGAAAGAGGCGCTTTGACCCATCGTGTCTCCACCAGCCATCAAGCACCTATTTACTCTAATCCCATTTTCCAGCACTTAGTCCGTTGCCTTCCATGCAATGGCATTTCAAATGCTCATCTAAATACTTCTTAAATGTTGTGAACATAGAACATAGAACAATACAGCGCAGTACAGGCCCTTCAGCCCACGATGTTGCACCGAAACAAAAGCCATCTAACCTACACTATGCCATTATCATCCATATGTTTATCCAATAAACTTTTAAATGCCCTCAATGTTGGCGAGTTCACTACTGTAGCAGGTAGGGCATTCCATGGCCTCACTACTCTTTGCGTAAAGAACCTACCTCTGACCTCTGTCCTATATCTATTACCCCTCAGTTTAAAGTTATGTCCCCTCGTGCCAGCCATATCCATCCGCGGGAGAAGGCTCTCACTGTCCACCCTATCCAACCCCCTGATCATTTTGTATGCCTCTATTAAGTCTCCTCTTAACCTTCTTCTCTCCAACGAAAACAACCTCAAGTCCATCAGCCTTTCCTCATAAGATTTTCCCTCCATACCAGGCAACATCCTGGTAAATCTCCTCTGCACCCACTCCAAAGCCTCCACGTCCTTCCTATAATGCGGTGACCAGAACTGTACGCAAAAGTCCAAATGCGGCCGTACCAGAGTTCTGTACAGCTGCAACATGACCTCCCGACTCCGGAACTCAATCCCTCTACCAATAAAGGCCAACACTCCATAGGCCTTCTTCACAACCCTATCAACCTGGGTGGCAACTTTCAGGGATCTATGTACATGGACACCTAGATCCCTCTGCTCATCCACACTTTCAAGAACTTTACCATTAGCCAAATATTCCGCATTCCTGTTATTCCTTCCAAAGTGAATCACCTCACACTTTTCTACATTAAACTCCATTTGCCACCTCTCAGCCCAGCTCTGCAGCTTATCTATATCCCTCTGTAACCTGCTACATCCTTCCACACTATCGACAACACCACCGACTTTAGTATCGTCTGCAAATTTACTCACCCACCCTTCTGCGCCTTCCTCTAGGTCATTGATAAAAATGACAAACAGCAATGGCCCCAGAACAGATCCTTGTGGTACTCCATTTGTGACTGTACTCCATTCTGAACATTTCCCATCAACCACCACCCTCTGTCTTCTTTCAGCTAGCCAATTTCTGATCCACATCTCTAAATCACCCTCAATCCCCAGCCTCCGTATTTTTTGCAATAGCCTACGTGGGGAACCTTATCAAACGCTTTGCTGAAATCCATATACACCACATCAACTGCTCTACCCTTGTCTACCTGTTCAGTCACCTTCTCAATAAGGTTTGTGAGGCATGACCTACCCTTCACAAAGCCATGCTGACTATCCCTGATCATATTATTCCTATCTAGATGATTATAAATCTTGTCTCTTATAATCCCCTCCAAGACTTTACCCACTACAGACGTGAGGCTCACCGGTCTATAGCTGCCGGGGTTGTCTCTGCTCCCCTTTTTGAACAAAGGGACCACATTTTCTGTCCTCCAGTCCTCTGGCACTATTCCTGTAGCCAATGATGACATAAAAATCAAAGCCAAAGGTCCAGCAATCTCTTCCCTGGCCTCCCAGAGAATCCTAGGATAAATCCCATCAGGTCCCGGGGACTTATCTATTTTCAGCCTGTCCAGAATTGCCAACACCTCTTCCCTACATACCTCAATGCCATCTATTCTATTAGCCTGGGGCTCAGCATTCTCCTCCACAACATTATCTTTTTCCTGAGTGAATACTGACGAAAAATATTCATTTAGTATCTCGCCTATCTCTTCAGACTCCACACACAATTTCCCATCCCTGTCCTTGACTGGTCCTACTCTTTCCCTAGTCATTCGCTTATTCCTGACATACCTATAGAAAGCTTTTGGGTTTTCCTTGATCCTTCCTGCCAAATACTTCTCATGTCCCCTCCTTGCTCGTCTTAGCTCTCTCTTTAGATCCTTCCTCGCTACCTTGTAACTATCCATCGCCCCAACCGAAACTTCACACTTCATCTTCACATAGGCCTCCTTCTTCCTCTTAACAAGAGATTCCACTTCCTTGGTAAACAACGGTTCCCTCGCTCGACGCCTTCCTCCCTGTCTGACCGGTACATACTTATCAAGAACACGCAGTAGCTGATCCTTGAACAAGCCCCACTTATCCAGTGTGCCCAATACTTGCAGCCTACTTCTCCACCTTATCCCCCCCAAGTCACGTCTAATGGCATCATAATTGCCCTTCCCCCAGCTATAACTCTTGCCCTGCGGTGTATACTTATCCCTTTCCATCATTAACGTAAACGTCACCGAATTGTGGTCACTGTCCCCAAAGTGCTCTCCTACCTCCAAATCCAACACCTGGCCTGGTTCATTACCCAAAACCAAATCCAATGTGGCCTCGCCTCTTGTTGGCCTGTCAACATCTTGTTTCAGGAAACCCTCCTGCACACACTGTACAAAAAACAACCCATCTATTGTACTCGAACTATATCTTTTCCAGTCAATATTTGGAAAGTTAAAGTCTCCCATAATAACTACCCTGTTACTTTCGCTCATATCCAGAATCATCTTCGCCATCCTTTCCTCTACATCCCTAGAACTATTAGGAGGCCTATAAAAAACTCCCAACAGGGTGACCTCTCCTTTCCTGTTTCTAACTTCAGCCCATACTACCTCGGAAGAAGAGTCCCCATCTAGCATCCTCTCCGCCACCGTAATACTGCTCTTGACGAGCAGCGCCACACCTCCCCCCTCTTTTGCCTCCTTCTCTGAGCTTACTAAAACACCTAAACCCCGGAACCTGCAACATCCATTCCTGTCCCTGCTCTATCCATGTCTCCGAAATGGCCACAACATCGAAGTCCCAGGTACCAACCCATGCTGCCAGTTCCCCTACCTTGTTTCGTATACTCCTGGCATTGAAGTAGACACACTTCAAACCACCTACCTGAACACTGGCCCCCCTCCTGCGACGTCAAATCTGTGCTCCTGACCTCTATACTCTCATTCTCCCTTACCCTAAAACTACAATCCAGGTTCCCATGCCCCTGCTGCATTAGTTTAAACCCCCCCAAAGAGCACTAATAAATCTCCCCCCCAGGATATTTGTGCCCCTCAGGTTCAGATGTAGACCATCCTGTCTGTAGAGGTCCCACCTTCCCCAGAAAGAGCCCCAGTTATCCAGAAATCTGAATCCCTCCCGCCTGCACCATCCCTGTAGCCACGTGTTTAAATGCTCTCTCTCCCTATTCCTCATCTCACTATCACGTGGCACGGGCAACAACCCAGAGATAACAACTCTGTTTGTTCTAGTTCTGAGCTTCCATCCTAGCTCCCTGAAAGCCTGCCTGACATCCTTGTCCCCTTTCCTACCTATGTCGTTAGTGCCAATGTGGACCACGACTTGGGGCTGCTCCCCCTCCCCCTAAGGACCCGGAAAACACGATCCGAGACATCACGTACCCTTGCACCTGGGAGGCAACATACCAAACGTGAGTCTCTCACGCTCCCACAAAATCTCCTATCTGTGCCCCTGACTATAGAGTCCCCAATTACTAATGCTCTGCTCCTCTCCCCCCTTCCCTTCTGAGCAACAGGGACAGACTCCGTGCCAGAGGCCCGTACCCCATGGCTTACCCCTGGTAAGTCCCCCCCCCCCCCCCCCCCCCACAAGTATCCAAAGCGGTATACTTGTTTCTCAGGGGAACGACCGCAGGCGATCCCTGCACTGACTGCTTTTTCCCAGTCCCTCTTACAGTTACCCACCTATCTCCAATCTTTGGTGTAACTAATTCCCTGAAGCTGCTATCTATGACCCCTTCTGCCTCCCGAATGATCCGAAGTTCTTCCAACTCCAGCTCCAGTTCCCTAACTCGGTCTTGGAGGAGCTGGAGATGGCAGCACTTCCTGCAGGTAAAATCAGCAATGAAGTTGACATTCTCTACCACACTTTCAGGCAGTGAGTTCCAGATTCCCACCACTCTCTGGGTGAAAAAGTTTTTCTTCGCATCTCCTATAAACCTCCTGCCATTACCCGAAATTTATGCCCCTGCTTATTGGCCCCTCCGGTAAGGGGAAAGTTTCCTTATATGCACAATGGTTATTGACCCTTCCACTCAGAGGAAAGATTCCTTCCTATTCACCCCATCTATTCACCACTAATTCACTCAATAATTTTATACCTCTATCAGGTCCCTCTCAGCCTTCTCTGCTCCAAGGAAAACAACCCCAGCCGATCCAGTCTCTCTTGTTCGCTGAAATACTCCAGCCCAGGCCATCCTGGTGAATCTACTCTGCATCCTCTCAAGTGCAATCACTTCCTTCCAGAACTGCACACACTACTCCAGCTGTGGTTTAACCAGCATTTTATACAGCTCCATGATAACCTCCCTGCTCTTATATTCTATGCCTCAGTTAATAAAGGCAAGTATTCCATATTCCTTTTTAATCACCCTATCTATCTGGCCTCCTGTCTTCGGGGACCGATGGATATGCCCACCAAGGTCCCTCTGATCCTCTAGGGTCCGACCATTAATTGTTTATTCTCTTGCCTTGTTTGCAGATTCTTTGGCCAGCGTGAAACTGCAGGCTGACGGTGTGCTGTGTAAAATCTGACATTCCACAGGACATGAACAATCTGTTTAAAGCCACAAACAGTTTTCTCCTGGAGTTGAGCTTTCAAAATGATGCTGAGTTTCAGCTGATGAGGGAGATCCGGGCTCAGTCCCGCCCCTCATTAACTCTGATTGGTTGGGGGACCAGCCTTCCCGATTGGTCCTCGAGTCCCGCCTCCTTTTCCAAATGGCCCGGAACTGCCGTCAATCACTCCCCGGGCATGGCGAACTGGAGCATGCGCAGTGCCTGCAGTAACTCCGGTTGAGGCGGTCGTTTGGAAATTCTCAGTCGATCTGATACCGCCGGGTAAGTCATGAGGGAGGGATGGGGGCGGCGGATGTGTCCGGCGGCTTCATAAAAACTCCGTTCAGGCTCCAAGCCCCGAATTCGAAGCTCGGATACAGCAGCTCAACCGGTGAAAGCTGCTCGGGCTTTTCCCCGACACAGGCCCGGGTGGACGAAGTGTGGGGCAGGGCGCGTGCGCATGAAGCGAGCGCCCCGGCGTTGCCCCGCCTCCCATTCATTCTGATTGGTTGAGGGACCAGCCGCTCTTGTTCGGTCTTCCAGCCCCGCCTCCTCTTCCTATTGGCTCGAACCCGCCGTCAATCAGTCCCCGGGCCTTGGGAGCTGGAGCAAACCCTTCACAATCATTGTCAGCTCCCTGGTTTGCAGCTGCGGAGCTTCTCCCTCCCGGGAACAGGCTCAGGTTAACGGGCACCATCCTGCTTCAGACACTGGAGGATGGTTCACAGAGGATGGGGGAGGGGGACAAGAAATAAGAGCTTACACTTTGCACTCAAATCAATGAGGACTCTGATCTCTGGCAAGGAAGGAAACCCTGGCAGGTGGGCGGGGAGGATTCGCAAACACCCGCTGGAGGCCCCAACCCCCCAATAAGACCCATTGATTTTATTGTCAGTCTGCAGACAGGAGCTGGAGAACTGAACCCAGGCAGAGGAGAGGGAGGGAGAAAACTGGGAGTGGAGGAAAGAGATGGTGAGATGGATTTGGATTTCAGCCCAGGGAGGAGGGAGAATGTGTGGGATGGGGATTTACAGCTTTGGGGGAACAAGAGGAAAAAATGTTCCAGCTTTCTGTCCTGGACTGACAGTGATGGCTTTTGTAAACTCCTTTTACAGGGGGTTAGAATTGGAGAAGTTACACATCATAAACTCAATCCAACAGAAAGGTTTGTCTCTTTGTGATTTCTATCCTGCATTGACAGTGATGACTTTTGGAACATGAGATTACAGCTCTCAGGAAAAATTAAATGGAGAGGGGCCTTTTTTCCATCGAAAACAACAAATTAAGGGGTGGCATGATAGAAATCTTGAAAATTATCAGTAGTTTTGAGAGGAGCGATATGAGAGAGTCCAAAATCAGTGACCATCAATAAACAACAAGTTATAAACACAAGATAGTTCTGAATAAATCCAAGGGGACAATATGGACAAAATTATTTTTCACAGGTTCAGAATGTGCAACTCATTACCATGGAAAGGAGTTGAGGAAAGTGCTGAGATGTTTTCAAAAGGAAACGGGACAAGCACATGAGAGCAAATGGAATCGAAAATCAGCTGAAAGGCTGAGATTTGATAGGTGTGACAGTCGGAGATGTGTGCCGAGTATTGACAGCAGCAGAATCTGAAAATGAAAATCGCTTATTGTCACAAGTAGGCTTCAAATGAAGTTACTGTGAAAAGCCCCTTGTCGCCACATTCCGGCGCCTGTTCGGGGAGGCTGGTACGGGAATTGAACCGTGCTGCTGGCCTGCCTTGGTCTGCTTTCAAAGCCAGCGATTTAGTCCTGTGCTAAACAGCCCCTGAATCTGTGACAGAATGGCCTGTTTGTGTCTTTATATTCACAGTATTTCAATGTAATCTCCTTTCATTGAACATTTGCAGATGCAAACATCGTGTTGAGATCTGACAGAGTCACTTGATTCATCAGGACCGGCCTTTCAACGTGGAAGGAGAAATGTTGGTCTGTTTTGTCTTTCGGAAAAAATTTCAAAAATCACTGTGATTGGAAAAGCACCGAGACACAGACATCAAAGTAATTTTTCACAGTTAGCTGGAACTGAGCTTTAACCAATCACACAGCATGAAATTAAATTGCAGCATTTACATCAGGGAGACACCGTACTCAGACTTCAACTGATGATCCAAGCTCGAGAGACATAGGGACATTCACACCATAGGAATCAAGAAGCAGCAATAGGACATTCAGCTCCGTGAGCCTGTTCCACCATTTAATAACATCACGGCTGATCTGACAGTGACCTCAAATCTGCATCCCACCTACACCTGATAACATGTCGATAACTATGAAGAAACCGTGGAAATGCGGGGACTGTGGGATGGGATTCAATTACCCATCTGAATTGGAAACTCATCAACGTATTCACACTGGGGAAAGGCCATTTACCTGCTCTGTGTGTGGGAAGGGATTCACTCGGTCATCAGACCTCCTGAGACACCAACTTGTTCATACTGATCAGAGACCTTTTAAATGTGCTGAGTGTGGAAAGAGCTTTAAAAGCAGAAAGGATTTACTGACACATCAACGCACTCACACTGGGGAGAGGCCATTCACTTGCTCCGTGTGTGGGAAGGGATTCACTCAGTCATCAGACCTCCTGACACACCAACTTGTTCATACTGATCAGAGACCTTTTAAATGTGCTGAGTGTGGAAAGAGCTTTAAAAGCAGAAAGGATTTACTGTTACATCAACGCACTCACACTGGGGAGAGGCCATTCACCTGTTTGGAATGTGGTAAGGGATTTAGTGATGTGTCAAACCTCCGGGCTCATCATCAGGTTCATTCTGACCAGAGACCATTTAAATGTGCTGACTGTGAAAAGAGCTTTAAACGCAGAAAGGATTTACTGAGACACCAACGCACTCACACTGGGGAGAGGCCGTTCACCTGCTCCGTGTGTGGGAAGGGATTCACTCAGTCATCAGACCTCCTGAGACACCAACTTTTTCATACTGATCAGAAACGGTTTAAATGTGCTGACTGCGAGCAGAATTTTAATAGTAAAAAGACTTTACTGAGACACCAACGCACTCACACTGGAGAGAAGCCATTCACCTGCTCCGTGTGTGGGAAGGGATTCACTCGGTCGTCATCCCTCCTGAGACACCAAATTGTTCACACTGATCAGAGACCTTTTAAATGTGCTGACTGTGAGAAGAGCTTTAAACGTGAAACAAATTTACTGGTTCACCAACGCACTCAAACTGGGGAGAGGCCATTCACCTGCTCCGTGTGTGGGAATAGATTCACATGTTCATCGCAGCTTCTGCAACAGCAGCGGGTTCACACTGGACAGAGACCGTATACTTGCCCCGTGTGTGACAAGAAATTTACTCAGTCATTCCACCTGATGACACACCAACTTGTTCACACTGATCAGAAACCTTTTGAATGTTCTAACTGTGAAAAGACATTTAAAAGTAAACAATATGTGGAAACACCAGCGAGTTCACACAAACAGAATCATAGAATTTACAGTGCAGAAGGAGGGCATTTGGCCCATCGAGTGCACCGGCCCTTGGAAAGAGCACTTTACTGAAGCCCATACCTCCAACCTAACCCATAATCCCACCTCACCTTTTTGGACACTGAGGGCAATTTAGCATGGCCAATCCATCTTTGTAAAATATTTTTATTCTCCATTTTCACATTTTCTTCGGAATTTACACCCCACCAACAAGCAGTAAACGGAACAAATACAAAGTCAATCCCCTTATCAAAAACAACGATCCCATCCTCCCACCACTCCAAACAACGGCCCACCTGACAATATAAGAGTCAAATGAAACAAACCCTCCCATGGTGGGAAAAACAAAGGAAAAAAAAGGAATCAGGAATCGCCTATGGTCACCGTTGACCTCTTGAGTCCACCCCTCCCTTCCCTTAACATTCAATGCCATCCAGTCCCCGAAAGAGTACCGTAAATGACACCCATGAATTGTAAACCCCCCCCCCTCCCCGACTCCTCCTTTCCACTTCCTCTTACAAAACACCTCCCCCAACGTCCGTTCCTTCCCCCCAACTTTCCACCCCGGCTAGACTCATCGGAACCTGCTCTGCCGGGCTCCGATGGCCGCAGTCCCTCCCCCCACCTCACTCCCATTCACTGGCCGGCTTAAACCGGCCATTGTGGAGGCCCCCGCCCGGGTCTCTTTCCCCCTTGCCTGGTCCCAGGAAAACCAAGAAATCCCCTTTAGAACACAAACCCCGCATACACACCCAAGCTCCAAAGAACCATCATTGCAAGTGAAAGTCCTATCTCTTCCCTTGTCCCAATATATACAACATTGGCTCATTTAGCACATACACCAGCACGCAGTGAAAAAATACAGTTACAAAAGGCTACATCGGTACATGACCATTTCTCAATTCAGCCACAGTCCTTCTGCCTTCGCAAACTCCTCCGCTGCTTCCGCCGTCCCAAAATAAAAGTCCTTGAATTTGTAGGTCACCCTCAACTTAGCTGGATATACTATGCCGCACTGCACCTTGCTGATGTACAGTGCCTTCTTCACCCGGCTGAAGGCAGCCCGCCTCCTCGCCAGCTCCACCGTAAAGTCCTGATATATGCGTATATCAGCTCCAGCCCACTGCACCACCCGCTTCTGCTTTGCCCAGCACAGGACCTTCTCCTTCACACTGTACCTACTAAAACACAGAGTCACTACTCTTGGTGGCGCACTCTCTTTTGGTACAGACCTCCACGACCGATGAGCCCGATCCAGTTCATATCGGGAGGGATCACCCCCTCCCCCAATAGCTTCGCCAACATTGTGGCAAAATACTCAGTCAGTTGGCCAATCCATCTAACCTGCACATCTTTGGACTGTGGGGGGGAACCGGAGCACCCTGAGGAAACCCACGCAGACACTGGGACAACATGCAGACTCCACACAGCCACGGACCCAAGCTGGGAATCAAACCTGGGACCCTGGAACTGTGAAGCAACAGTGCTAACCACTGTGCTACCATGTCACCCACATGTGGGAGCGGTACTGGGGAGAGGCTGTTTAACTGCTCCGTGTGTGGGACGAGATTCACTCAGTCAGACAACCTGCACAGACATCAGCATGTTCACAGGCAACAGCAGGGTTTGGATTCAGCTGTTGTTGCTGCTTTTAGTCACATCCAGGGCTGAATGATGCCTGGACATCTGTTTCCAGTGGGGCTCCACAGTTTCCGGTACATATCAATGATTTAGACTGAAATGTATGCACCAGGATTATACAAAAGTTGCTTATGTGTTTTAGACAATGAGGGAGAAAACCATGGACTGGGTCAGGTGGACAGAGAAGTGGTAAATGGAAATTTAGATGATGAAAAGTTAGGAACACACTTCAGTTAACTCCTGATAAAAATAAGGTCACTTCAGGAGAACGGAAAAAACTGATTGGTGGGGAAGTTACAAATAATCCTTTTAAAAAAAAATAAATTCAGAGTACCCAATTGTTATTATTTTTTCCAATTAAGGGGCAATTGAGCCTGGCCAATCCACCTAACCTGCACATCTTTGGGTTGTGAGGGTGAAACCCATGCAGACACATGGAGAATGTGCAAACTCCACATGGACAGTGACCCAGGGCCAGGATTGAAACCCGGGTCCTCAGCGCTGTAGTCCCAGTGCTAACCACTGCTCCACGTGCTGCCCTAGCAACAAATAATTCAAATAACTTTATTGAACAGTTGGCAGATGGAATACAATATGGAAAAGTGTGAGATTATGCACTTTGGAAGGAGAAATGGAGGCATAGACTATTTTCTAAATGGGGAAAATGCTGAGGAAATCACGAGCACAAAGGGACTTGGGAGTCCTTGTTCAAGATTCTCTTCAGGTTAACGTGCAGGTGCACTGTCGCCTCACGGCGTCGAGGTCCCAGGTTCGATCCCGGCTCTGGGTCACTGTCCGTGTGGAGTTTGCACATTCTCCCCGTGTTTGCCTGGGTTTCACCCCCACAACCCAAAGATGTGCAGGGTGGGTGGATTGGCCACACTAAACTTCCCCTTAATTGAAAAAAATAAATTGGGCGCTCCAAATTTTTTTTAAAGTTTAACGTGCAGGTTCAGTCGACAGTCAGGAAGGCAAATGCAATGTATTCAGGTCGAGAGGGCTGGAATACAGGACCAGGGATGTACTTCTGAGGTTATATAAGGCTCTGATCTGACCCCATTTGGAGTAGTAAGAGCAGTTTTGGGCATCCCTGCCTAGTCCCATGGTGGTGAGAAAAGTATCTCGAGCTGATGTTTTTTGTGCGGACACTGGCCCCGGCTCCTTGTACAGTAGCTTTACCCAGTCCACAAATCGTGGACCAATCCCAAACCGCTCCAGAACTGCTATCAAGTGTCCCCATTCTACTCGGTCAAACGCTTTCTCGGCGTCCAGTGCCACAACCACCTGTTTCCTTCCCTTCCGCTGGTGCCATAACCACGTTCAATACCCTCTTAACGTTTGAAAAGAGCTGCCTCCCTCACACAAATCCCGTCTGATCTTCACCTATCACCTTCAGGAGGCACTCCTCCTGCCTACCTGCCAGTACCTTCGCTAATACCTTTGCGTTCACATTTAAAAGTGATATGGGCCTATGCAACCCACACTCCGTCGGATCCTTATCTTTTTAAGCAACAGGGAAACCGATGCCTGCCCCAAGGTTTGTGTTAACACCCCCTTCCCTATCTCCTCCTCAGACATCTGCACCATCAGGGGTGCCAGCTTAACCTGCAGAAACACCAGCGAGTTCACACTGGGGAGAGGCCATTCACCTGCTCTTAGTGTGGGAATGGATTACATAGAAACATAGAAAATAGGAGCAGGATGAGACCATTTGGCCCTTCGCACCTGCTCTGCCATTCATTATGATCATGGCTTATCATCCAACTTAATAGCTCCATCCCGATTTCCCCTCCATATGCTTTGATTCCCTTCGCTCTAAGTGCTATATCTAACTTTCCTGAAAACATACAATGTATTGGCCTCAACTATTTCCTGTGGTAACAAATTCCACAGGCTCACCACTCTCTGGTTGAAGAAATTACTCATCTCTGTCCTAAATGGTCTACCCCGTATCCTCAGACTACGACCTCTCGTTCTGTACACTTCCCACCATCGGGAAAATCTTCCCTACATATCCCCTGTCAAGTCCTGTTAGAATATTATAGGTTTCTATGAGATTCCCCCTCATTCTTCTGAACTCCAGCGAATACAATTCAAACTGATTCAATCTCTCATACATCAGTCCCACCATCCCAGGAATCAGTCTGGTAAACCTGCTCTTCACTTCCTCTAGAGCAAGAACATCCTTCCTCAGATAAGGAGACCAAAACTGCACACAATATTCCAGGTATGGCCTCGCCAAGGCCCTGTATAATTAAAGCAAGATATCCCTGCTCATGTACTCGAATCTGCTCACAATGAAGGCTAGCATATAATTTGCCATCTTTACCGCCTGCTGTAGCTGCATGTTTACCTTCAGTGACGTGTACGAGGATACCCAGGTCTCGTTGCACATTCCCCTCTCCTAATTTATGTCCATTCAGCTAATAGTCTGCCTTGTTTTTGCTACCAAGGTGGATAACCTCTCATTTCTCCAAATTATACTGTATCTGCCGTTCATTTGCCTACTCACTCAACTTGTCCAAATCACACTGAAGAATCTCTGCAACCTCCTCACAGCTCACCCTCCCAAGCAACTTGTGTCATCTGCAAATTTTGAAATATTGCATTTTGTTCCCTCTATATAGTTAGACGACACAGTGGTTAGCACCACGGTCCCACAGAGCTGAGGACCAGTGTTCAATCCTGGCCCCAGGTCACTATCTGTGTGGAGACATGTTCTCCAAGTGTCTGCATGGGTGTCACCCCCATAACTCAAAGATGTTTACCTCTTTTTGCGCGATTCACTCAGTTATGCTGTCTGCAGTCACACCAGGGAGTTCATACTGGGGAGAGGCCGTTCACCTGCCCTCAATGTGCGAAGGGATTTTGTAATTCATCGCACTTTCTGAGACCAACAAGTTCACAACTGATTACAGGGATAGGATTCTGCTGTTATTGTTTCTGTTCTCAATTACATCCAGGACTGCATTTTGTTCATTCTGTTGGTCAATGGGGATGGTCAGAGGGTTTCTTTCTGCTGGACTGGCCGGTCTCATGGCTTCGTCTCCAATGGTCTGATTCTCTCTGAGCCTTCTTGCGAATATCTGGTTTCACATTTCACAAGGATCAAAGAGTGAAAGGGTGTTTGGAGGTTAGAAGATGTTTCATTACCATTTCTGTTTGGAAACCCCCAAAATCATGCCACATTGCATTGAAGATGGGCTATGCTGGTTACATGGTTCTTTTGCATAATTTATCTTGGTGCTTCTCACAGAAGAAAATTATTAGGGTATGAGGGGCAAGTTATCTGAGGTGCACTTGGAAACTACATTAAATAGTATGATGGGAGACAGGCAATCACTAATATTTAAGGAATTATTGCAGATTTACACGGGGATCGGTTAGCTCAGTTGGCTGGATGGCTGGTTCGTGCTGAGTGACACCAACAGTACAGGTTAAATTCCCATACCGGCTGAGGATAGCCATGGTCTGTGTCAATATTTATGCTCCACATGATCCTCCACCCACCCCTCTACATCTCCCCCCATCAGCATCTCCTTCTATTCCTTCTTCCCTCATGTATGTATCTAGCTTTACATTCAATGGATTCATGCTGTTCACCTCAACCACTTGCTGTGGTAACGAGTTCCACATTCTCACCACTCGCTGGGTAAAGAGGTGTCTATTGAAATTCCTATTGGATTATTGAATCCCTTCATAATCTGAAAGATTTCCATCAGGTCACCCATCAGTCCTCTCTTTTCCAGAAAAAAGCAGCCCCAGCCTTTCCTGAGTGTTAAATGCTGTCAGTTCTGTACATTATGAATCTTTGTTGCACCTTCTCCAGTGTCTCTATTTCCTTTTTATAAATGGGGATCATCAATGTTGACAGAGCTCCCAGTGTAGTCGAACCATCGTTTTAAACAAATTCAACATTTCCTCCGTGCTTTTCAATTCTATCCCTCTGGAATGGAACCCTATATATGGGTCCTACATTTTAGGAAAGATGTGAAGTTCTTAGAGAGGGTGTAGAGGACATTTACAAGAATGTCACCCGAGATAGGGGACTCCAGTTAGTTGGAGTGACGAGCAGCTGAATTTCTCTCCTGAGATCACAGCATCTGGAGGGTGGGGAATGGGGCCATTCAGCCCTTTGGGACCGTGTCGGCTCCCTGTGGAGGAAGCCAGTCTGTCCATTTACGTTCTGTCCCCGAATCCCTGTGGGTTTATTTCTCTCGGTGCCTGCCCAATTTCCTATTGAAATCCTTCCGTCATCTCTGCATCTCCTATCCTCATAGGCAGTAGGTTCCAGGTCGTTGCCACTCGCTTTACATGCACACAAGGCTGCTAGAGCACAGAGAAGTATATTTGGCCCATTTTTCCCGTGCCAGCTTTTTGTACAGCGACCCATTTAATCCCATAGTTCGACTATTTTGTTTTATTTTTCAGAATGTACGAAACTTACTTTTGGAAGTTACAGTCTAATTTATGGATAGTGCATTCCAAATCACAACAACTCACTGTGTTTTACAACAAATAATTGTGCATATGGTGTATCTGGAGTTTCACAGAGTATTCAAAATGATATCAATGGCGTGGTTACTACACAAAATTAAGACTCAACCTTTATCAATAAATTGGTGAGGCCACCAAGTGTAATATATCCTCGTTTGGGGACTATTAGAACAATTATACATTTCTATAAAACCTCTCACTCCCACTGGACCCCCGAAAGTATTTTAAAGCCAATGGAGTACTTTTGAAACATATTCACTGTTGTAATGTAGGAAGCTGTAACTACGCATGTGGAATCACATTTAGTTTTTAAATTGTTATTTTCATTATATAAAAAAAAATTTTGAGTACCCAATTCAGTTTTTCCAATTAAGGAACAATTTAGCGTGGCCAATCCACCTACTCTGCACATCTTTGGCTTGTGGGGGTGAGACCAACAAAACCACTGGAAGAATGTGCAAACTCCACACGGCAGTGACCCAGGGTGGGGATCGAACCTAGGACCTCGGCGCCGTGAGGCAGCAGTACTAACCATTGCACTACCTTGCAGCCCGTAAATTGTTATTTTCATAGTGTATTCACTGGCCTTAGTAATAAGGTCAAGGAAGCTCTTTTATACCTCGAACATATGCCTTTCTGCAGCCATTTCACCTTCTGTACCTTTTCTATATTAACGATGTATTGATTATATCGCAAAAAAACAATAATTAAATTCAAGTTTATTCAGTAGTGAACATTGATTATGATTAGTGAATTGGTGTATTAGGTAATTATATTGTAAAGACTAGATCTTTATTTAAAAAAATAACACGATCAACCAAAATGTTTCCAGAAACTGCAGAGCTATCAGAATTTGTTTGAAAAAATAAATTACTCGATAATTTCGAGAAGTTACGAGATGTGGTGATAAGCCTGGAATTAATATTACATGTACTCAGCAGTGTGACCTCCCACCAGTAGTTGGCGTCAGGCATCAGTCCCGTGACATCCGACAACCAGCAGAAGGTTGTCAGGAATACACGAGGCCAGACGCATATAAGGGTAGTTCCAGGCATTCTAATATAACTCTGTGATAACTTAGTCTGTATAGCATTCTGATCGTTACCTTACCACGTGTACATTAATAAATCATCGTTCTGGCTAATTCACCAGCAGTTCTGTAGAATCATTGCAAGACAAGATCACAGAACACAACACGAGACACCATATTCTGCCAAGAATATGTGGGCTAGGCATTGGAGTAATAGCATTGTTACTGGGTGAATAATCCAGCGACCCAGGTTAATGGTCTGGGGATCTGGGATCGAATCTGCCTGTGTCCAAAAAGGTTAGGAGGGGTTATTGGGTTACGGGGATAGGGTGGAAGTGAGGGCTTAAGTGGGTCGGTGCAGACTCGATGGGCCAAATGGCCTCCTTCTGCACTGTATGTTCTATGTTCTATATGACAGATGCTGAAATTGAATAAAAGTCTTGAATTAAAAGTCTAATGATAATACAGGGGCTGTTTAGCACAGGGCTAAATCGCTGGCTTTGAAAGCAGACCAAGGCAGGCCCGCAGCACGGTTCAATTCCCGTAATTGCCTCCCCGAACAGGCGCCGGAATGTGGCGACGAGGGGCTTTTCACAGTAACTTCATTTGAAGCCTACTTGTGACAATAAGCGATTTTCATTTCATTACTGGGGCTGTTTAGCATAGGGCTAAATCGCTGGCTTTGAAAGCAGACTGAGGCAGGCCAGCAGCACGGTTCGATTCCCATAACAGCCTCCCCGAACAGGTGCTGGAATGTGGCGACTAGGGGCTTTTCACAGTAACTTCATTTGAAGCCTACTTGTGACAATAAGCGATTTTCATTTCATTTCACTCTTGATTGTTGCGAAAACTCATCTGGTTCACTAATGTCCTTCAAGAAATCTGCTCTCCTTACGTGGCCTGACCTACATGTGACTCCAGATCCACAGCAATATTGTAGTTGATTTGTAAGTGCCCTCTGAAATAGCCTCACAAGATACGCAGTTCAAGGGCAATTGGAATGTGCAGTAAATGCTGGCCCAGCCAGTGACGCCCACCTCCCATGAATGAATAATTTTTAAGAAGACTTTTCAATTTGAAGACGAGTAAGAAACTGTCTCTTTGATTGGATTTGATTTATTGTCACGTGTACCGAGGTAAAGTGAAAAGTATTGTTCTGTGTACAGTCGAGACAGATCGTTCCATACATGAAAAAACAAAGTGCGGATCTAGGCAGTTTGCTCAGTTCACAAAATAATTTAATGGCTTTGTAGACGTAGATTAAGATTTTAATTACCATCCGAAACATATCTGGACAGCTCATACAGACAGACACAAACGATACTGTAACTGAATTAGAGGAAATGGCAGAGATTTAACTGAACCACATTTTTGAAAGATTTGGCCTTAATGATGGAGAAACAGGAAAAGCCACTCAGGGAGATGAGGAACTCCAGGCTCAGTGCGGATTTGCTGTCAGCCCTCCTGTCTTGTGCATGAACGGTATTTCGGCTGCAGAATATTTCGCACCAAAACACAGAGGGGCCAAATATAAGCAACACATAATTCTCAATTCACTTCCATTTAACTATATTTGACTTTGTTCAAAAGCTGTCTGAGGTCAAACTGAACCTCATGGGATGAGTATTACCCAGTGAAACACTTTTCTTTATCAGTCATAGCACGGTAGCATTGTGGATAGCACAATTGCTTCAGAGATCCATGGTCCCAGGTTCGATTCCGGCTTGGGTCATTGTCTGTGCGGAGTCTGCACGTCCTCCCTGTGTCTGCGTGGGTTTCCTCCGGATGCTCCGGTTTCCTCCCACAGTCCAAAGATGTGTGGGTTAGGTGAATTGGCTAATGATAAATTGCCCTTAATGTCCAAATTGCCCTTGGTGTTGGGTGGAGGTGTTGAGTTTGGGTAGGGTGCTCTTTCCAAGAGCTGGTGCAGACTCAAAGGGCCGAGTGGCCTCCTTCTGCACTGTAAATTCAATGATAATCTATGATTAATCTAGGACAAAGGTTCGGCACAACATCGTGGGCCGAAGGGCCTGTTCTGTGCTGTATTTTCTATGTTCTATGTTTGCAATTCATTTTTTAAAAAATATATATTTTATTCAAGATTTTTTGGCCAAACATAACAGTACGTAGTGTTTCTTTTAAACAACAATAAAGCAATATAAATAACAGTGGCCAGTTTTAAATAAATAAATAAATAATATATGAACAGAAACAAAAACAAAACTAAATGGCAACTCCCTTGTCAAAACTAGATACTCTCCAAAGATACAATCCAACAGTCCAATATACCATTACCTATACCAAATGTCTATACATATACAATAACATCCCTGAGAGTCTGTCCGGTTCCTCCCCCCCCCCCCCCCCCCCCCCCCCGGGTTGCTGCTGTTGTCTTCTTCTTTTCCATTCCCTCTATCTTTCTGTGAGGTAGTCGACGAACGGTTGCCACCGCCTGGTGAACCCTTGAGCCGAACCCCTTAATACGAACTTAATCCGTTCTAACTTTATAAACCCTGCCATGTCGTTTATCCAGGTCTCCACGCCCGGGGGTTTGGCTTCCATCCACATAAGCAATATCCTGCGCCGGGCTACTAGGGACGCAAAGGCCAAAACATCAGCCTCTCTCGCCTCCTGTACTCCCGGCTCTTCTGCAACCCCAAATATAGCCAACCCCCAGCTTGGTTCGACCCGGACCCCCACCACCTTCGAAAGCACCTTTGCCACCCCCACCCAGAACCCCTGTAGTGCCGGACATGACCATAACATGTGGGTGTGATTCGCTGGGCTTCTCGAGCATCTCCCACACCTATCCTCTACCACAAAAAATCTACTGAGCCGTGCTCCAGTCATATGCGCCCTGTGTAACACCTTAAATTGTACGAAGTCTTACAACACCAGGTTAAAGTCCAACAGGTTTGTTTCGATGTCACTAGCTTTCGGAGCGCTGCTCCTTCCACATTCACCTGAGGAAGGAGCAGCGCTCCGAAAGCTAGTGACATCGAAACAAACCTGTTGGACTTTAACCTGGTGTTGTAAGACTTCGTACTGTGCTCACCCCAGTCCAACGCTGGCATCTCCACATCATGACCTTAAATTGTATCAGGCTTAGCCTGGCACACGAGGACGATGAGTTTACCCTCCGTAGGGCATCAGCCCACAGCCCCTCCTCAATCTCCTCCCCCAGCTCTTCTTCCCATTTCCCTTTCAGCTCATCTACCATGATCTCCCCCTCGTCCCTCATTTCCCGATATATGTCTGACACCTTACCATCCCCCACCCATGTCTCTGAGATCACCCTATCCTGCACCTCCTGCTTCAGGAGCTGCGGGAATTCCCTCACCTGTTGCCTCGCAAAAGCCCTCAGTTGCATATACCGAAATGCATTCCCTTGGGGCAACCCATATTTTTCCGTCAGCGCTCCCAGACTCGCAAATGTCCCATCTACGAGCAGATCTCTCAATTGTGCTACCCCTGCTCTTTGCCATGCTCCAAATCCCCCATCCATTCTCCCCGGAACAAACCTATGGTTATTTCTTATCGGGGACCGCACCGAAGCTCCCGTCCTTCCCCTATGCCGTCTCCACTGCCCCCAAATTTTCAATGTAGCCACCACCACCGGGCTTGTGGTGTATTTCTTCGGTGAGAACGGCAACGGTGCCGTCACCATTGCTTGTAGGCTAGTCCCCCTGCAGGACGCCCTCTCCAATCTCTTCCACGCCGCTCCCTCCCCTTCTCCCATCCACTTACACACCATTGAAATATTGGCGGCCCAGTAGTACTCACTTAGGCTCGGTAGTGCCAGCCACCCCCTGTCCCTACTACGCTGCAAAAATCCCTTCCTCACTCTCGGGGTCTTCCCGGCCCACACAAAACTCATAATACTCTTCTCGATTCTTTTGAAAAAAGCCTTCGTGACCACCACCGGGAGGCACTGAAACACAAAAAGGAATCTCGGGAGGACCACCATTTTAACCGCCTGCACCCTACCTGCCAGTGACAGGGACACCATGTCCCATCTCTTAAAGTCCTCCTCCATCTGTTCCACCAACCGCGTTAAATTAAGCCTATGTAATGTACCCCAATTCTTGGCTATCTGGATCCCCAAGTACCGGAAGTCCCTTGTTACCTTCCTCAACGGTAAATCCTCTATTTCTCTGCTCTGCTCCCCTGGATGCACCACAAACAACTCACTTTTCCCCATGTTCAATTTATACCCTGAAAAATCCCCAAGTATCCGCATTATCTCTGGCATCCCCTCCGCCGGGTCCGCCACATATAACAACAAATCATCCGCATACAGAGATACCCGGTGTTCTTCTCCTCCCCCAAACACTCCCCTCCACTTCCTGGAACCCCTCAATGCTATGGCCAGGGGCTCAATTGCCAGTGCAAACAATAACGGGGACAGAGGACATCCTTGCCTCGTCCCTCTATGGAGCCGAAAATAATCAGACCCCCGTCCATTCGTGACCACGCTCGCCATCGGGGCCCTACACAGCAACTGTACCCATCTGATATACCTATCTCCAAAGTCAAATCTCCTCAGCACCTCCCACAAATAATCCCACTCCACTCTATCAAATGCTTTCTCGGCATCCATCGCCACCACTATCTCCGCTTCCCCCTCTGGTGGGGGCATCATCATTACCCCTAGCAGCCTCCGTATATTTGTATTCAGCTGTCTCCCCTTCACAAACCCAGTTTGGTCCTCATGAACCACCCCCGGGACACATTCCTCTATCCTCGTTGCCATTACTTTGGCCAGAATCTTAGCGTCCACATTCAGGAGGGAAATGGGCCTATAGGACCCGCATTGCAGCGGGTCTTTTTCCTTCTTTAGGAGGAGCGATATTGTTGCCTCTGACATAGTCGGGGGCAGCTGCCCCCTTTCCCTAGCCTCATTAAAGGTTCTCATCAGTAGCGGGGCCAGCAAGTCCATATATTTCCGATAGAATTCCACTGGGAATCCGTCTGGTCCCGGGGCCTTCCCCGCCTGCATGCTCCCAGTCCCTTTCACTACTTCCTCCATCTCAATCTGTGCTCCCAGTCTCACCCTCTCCTGCTCCTCCACCTTAGGAAATTCCAGCTGATCCAGAAAGCACATCATTCTCTCCTTCCCTTCCGGGGGCTGAGCTTCATATAATCTTTCATAGAATGCCTTGAACACTCCATTCACTCTCTCCTCTCCCCGCTCCATCTCTCCCTCCTCATCTCTCACCCCCCCCCCCCCATCTCCCTCGCTGCTCCCCTTTTCCTCAGTTGATGGGCCAGCAACCTGCTCGCCTTCTCCCCATATTCGTACTGTACACCCTGTGCCTTCCTCCATTGTGCCTCTGCATTACCCGTAGTCAACAAGTCAAATTCTACATGTAGCCTTTGCCTTTCCCTGTACAGTCCCTCCTCCGGTGCCTCCGCATATTGTCTGTCCACCCTCAAAAGTTCTTTCAACAACCGCTCCCTTTCCCTACCCTCCTGCTTTCCTTTATGTGCCCTGATAGATATCAGCTCCCCTCTAACCACTGCCTTCAGCGCCTCCCAGACCACTCCCATCTGAACTTCCCCATTATCATTGAGTTCCAAGTACCTTTCAATACACCCCTCACCCTTAAACACACCCCCTCATCTGCCAATAGTCCCATGTCCATTCTCCAGGGTGGGTGCTGTTCTTTTACCTCCCCTATCTCCAGGTCCACCCAATGTGGAGCGTGATCCGAAATAGCTATAGCCGTGTACTCCGTCCCCGTCACCTTCGGGATCAGTGCCCTTCCCAAAACAAAAAAGTCTATCCGTGAATAAACTTTGTGGATATAGGAGTAAAACGAAAACTCCTTACTCCTAGGTCTACTAAATCTCCAGGGGTCTACTCCTCCCATCTGCTCCATAAAGTCCTTGAGCACCCTAGCTGCAGCCGGCCTCCTTCCGGTCCTGGACCTCGATCTGTCCAGCCCTGGGTCCAGCACCGTATTAAAATTTCCACCCATTACCAACTTCCCCGCCTCTAGGTCCGAGATGCGTCCTAACATACGCCTCATAAAATTGCCATCATCCCAGTTCGGGGCATATACGTTCACTAAGACCACCGCCTCCCCTTGCAATCTGCCACTCACCATCACGTATCTGCCCCCACTATCTGCCACTGTGGTCTTTGCCTCAAACATTAACCGCTTCCCCACTAGTATAGCCACCCCCCTGTTTTTTGCGTCTAGCCCCGAATGAAACACCTGCCCCACCCATCCTTTGCGTAGTCTGACCTGGTCTATCAGTTTCAGATGCGTCTCCTGCAGCATAACCACATCTGCCTTAAGTTTCTTTAGGTGTGCGAGTACCCGTGCCCTCTTAATCGGCCCGTTCAGCCCTCTCACATTCCACGTGATCAGCCGGGTTGGGGGGCTCTTTACCCCCCCCCCCCCTTGTCGACTAGCCATCTCCTTTTTCAATCCAGCTCATCACCCGGTTCCCAAGTAGCCGTATCTCCCCCCAACGGCGCCCTCCCGCCCGGACCACCCCACCCTATACCAGCTCCCCCTTCTCCCCAGCAGCAGCAACCCAGTTAACCCCCCCCCCCCCCCGCCGCTAGATCCCTCACTAGCGTAATTGCACCCCCCATGTTGCTCCCAGAAGTCAGCAAACTCTGGCCGACCTCGGCTTCCCCCCGTGACCTCGGCTCCCACTGTGCGAGGCCCCCTCCTTCCTGCTTCCCTGTTCCCGCCATGATTACCATAGCGCGGGAACAAAGCCCGCGCTTCCCATTTGGCCCCGCCCCCAATGGCCGGCGCCCCCAGCTCCTCATCCTCCCTCCCCCCCTCCTCCATGACATGGGGAAGAGCATGTTTGCAATTCAATGGTGTATGTTTCAGAGTGAAGACTTGAGACCGATTCAATTCAAAATGAAGTCATCTATAACAAATAAATATACTGACATTCAACATGGAATAACAAATCATATTGAGTAAAATTGGTGGAAATTTTCTGTAGGAAGATAAAAATGATGTATTAATTATTGAACAGAAAACAATGTTCTGTTAGATATTTGCTGAACACATGCTAAAGTTCAATACAAGTCCTATATCTTATGGTCTTACAAGTTGAGATATCTGTTTTAAAGGAACAGCTGTCTTCATGTAATAAGTGACCTGGCCTCCCAGCCGAACCATTGAAAGCTGCAGCAAGACTGTGCAGTTGAACGTTGCACAGGGCCACTGGGTACTGTGCTGCCAGCTGTTTCTGTAGTGTAGCAGTCATCACATTCGCCTAACGTGCGAAAGGTGCGTGGTTCAAAACTTGCAGAAGCATTAAATGCTTCTCTTTTATTGTAAAAATTTGTTTTGAGGGGGCAATTTAGCGTGGCCAATCCACCTAACTTGCATATCTTTGGGTTGTGGGGATGAAACCCATGCAGACACGGGGAGAATGTGCAAACTCCGCACGGACAGTGACCCAGAGCCGGGATTCGAACCCAGGTCCTCGGCACCATAGACTGCAATGCTAACCACTGTGCCATGTGCCGCCCTGACTGCTTCCCATTTATGATGTGGCGATGCCGGCGTTGGACTGGGGTGGGCACGGTAAGAAGTCTTACAACACTAGGTTAAAGTCCAACAGGATTGTTTCGAATCACTAGCTTTCGGAGCACAGCTTCTTCCACAGGTGAATGAAGAGTTGGGTTCCACAACCACATATATAGAAAAATTCAATGATGCGAGATGGTACTTTGAATGAGAGTCTTTGCAGGTAATTTATTTCTTTACAGGTCCAGACGGTGCGACTGGAGAGAGGGATAATCATAGGTTAAAGAGGTGTGAATTGTCTCAATTCACAGAGTTTTGTACGCCCAGGCCAGATGGTGGGGGGTGAATGTAATGCAACATTAATCCAAGGTCCCGGTTGAGGCCGTAGTCATGCGTGCTGAACTTGGCTATCAGTTTCTGCTCAGCGATTCTGCATTGCCATGCGTCCTGAAGGCTGCCTTGAAGAATGCTTACCCGAAGACCTTGGCTGCTGAAGTTTTCCCCGAATAGAAGGGAACATTGCTGCCTGGCGAATGTTGCGCGATGATTTTGCTCAGTGGGCTAGACAGCTAGTTTGTGATGCAGAACAAGGTAGCAGCGTGGGTTCAATTCCTGTGCCAGCTTACCCAAAGAGGCGCCAGAATGTGGCGACTAGGGGCTTTTCACAGTAACTTCATACAGCATCTGCATGGTCTCGCCAATGTACCTCGCCTCAGGACATACTTTCCTGCAGCATATGAGGTAGACAATGTTGGCCGAGTCGCACTAGTATGTACCGTGTACCTGGTGGGTGGTGGTCCCGCGTGTAATGGTGGTACCCATGTTGATGATCTGGCACATCTTGCAGAGGTTGCCATGGCAGGGTTGTGTGGTGTCGTGGTTGCTGTTCTCCTGAAGGCTGGGTAGTTTGCTGCAAACAATGGCCTGTTTGAGGTTGCGCGGTTATTTGAAAGCAAGTAATGAGGGTGTGGGGATGGCCTTGCAAGATGTTCGTCGTCACCGATGACATGTTGAAGGCTGCAAAGATGATGTTGTAGTTTTTCCGCTCCAGAGAATTCATCAGGCGAATGAGGTTCCGGGAGTTCTTCCACAGACGCCAGGAGGCATACAGCGAACCCAATGAGACAACCAGTGAACCGGAACAGCAGACTGAGAGATCTGTGGGACTGGAAGATCCAGCCAGCAGGAAGGACACGAAAACCAATCCCATTGACACAATCCGATCAGCTGATTCTACAGCTCCTCTTCCACGAAACCACTCAGCAAAACTGCTTCAAAAGTCCTTTCTTGTCCAAATTCTGAACTCACATCTTTCCTCTCTTTTCCTGCTATCTCCCATCATGCTCTCTCAGAGCTCATCGTGTCTCTGATACTTACCCTTTGCTCCTTTGGCTCAATTCTCATTAAACTGTTGAACATCCAACTTCCACATTTCCACGGTATCTCCATGGAGCCAGTGTCTTTGTGCACTTCCTCTTTAGACAATCAAGTGAAGCTTCGTCCTCACACAGAACACTTGTATAGTTTCTCCCCTTCGTGAATGATGTGGTGTTTCTTCAGGCTGTAACTGGTTAAAGTTCTTTCCACAATCAGTTCACTGGAACACACTCACTCGGGTGCGTGTATGTCTCGGTGCTTTTCCAGTCACACTGATATTTGAAATATTTTCTCACAAATAGAACAAATATTTTTCATTCCACATTCATAGTCTAAGGATATTCAGGTCCTGATCAATTAAGTGACATTGTCGGATCTTAATGTGATATTTGGTGTTTCCTGTCAAAGGTCACACTATCAGTACAGGATAGAAATTCAGAACAGACAATTCCAGTTTCTGGGGAACATTTTTTTTCTCTTCTTTCCCCAAAGTTGTAAATCCCCATCCCACACACTCCCTCCTCCTTGGGGCTGAAATCCAAATAAAGTATTAGATCACTATTTCTGTAAATTTTTACCTAAGTTATATAATTAGAGGTAAGAATATGCTTTATAAGTCACTTCATTCATGACTTGTGACAGACGTTAATCTGAATCACCCTGACTGAGCAGACTGAATAACAGATGTTAACCTTGTGTCCAGAACTGACTGTGGAGATTTAATGAGCAATCGCGAAGGTTGTTTCTCCAAATCTTCCAGGCTTTCCTTTGTTCTTCCTCTCCCTCTCAAACTAAGTTATACCAGATATCAGACTCGGGGTCCATTCTGATTCTCTTCCTGCTGACTAAATAACTTCAATCAAATATGGAGAAGACTGAATCCACTGTTCAGTCCCTGCTCCAATCTCCATTCCTGGCATACCGACTCTATCCCTCTCCCTGGCAACAGTCTGAGACTTCGCCAGTCTCTTTGAAAACTTGGTTTCACATTCGATCCCAATATGAGCTTCTGACCTCATAGAATTTACAGTGCAGAAGGAGGCCATTCGGCCCATTGAGTCTGCACCAGCCCTTGGAAACAGCACCCTACCTAAGCCCAAACAGGCCCTTCGGCCCTTCAAGCCTGCACCGACCATGGTACCTGCCTAAACTAAAACCCTTTGCACTTACGAAGTCTGTATCCTTCCATTCCCACCCTATTCATATATTTGTCTAGATGCCCCTCAAATGCTGCTATCATACCTGCTCCTACTACCTACCCGGGCAGTGTGTTCCATATAGTACCGGAGTAACTATAACTATAGGTTCCCTACTCGTATTCCAACTATCCAACTCATCAGACTCATTTGATTCTTCCCAACTTCCTTCTCTTCATGAACCTCTGAAGGTGAAACATGATTTATATGTCACAACCTAATTTTTCCACTATGAAACATCTTAGAACATAGAACATACAGTGCAGATGGAGGCCATTTGGCCCATTGAGTCTGTACCGACCCACTGAAGCCCTTTCTTCCACCCTATCCCCGTAACCCAATAACCCCTCCTAACATTTTTTGGTCGCCGAGGGAAATTTAGCATGGCCAATCCACCTAACCTACACGTCTTTGGACTGTGGGAGGAAAAAGGAGCACCTGGAGTAAACCCACGCAGACACAGGGAGAATGTGCAGACTCCGCACAGACAGTGACCAAGCAGGGAATCGAACCTGGGACCCTGGCGCTGTGAAGCCACAGTGCTATCCACTTGTGCTACTGTGTTCTTGCCCGTGTTCTTAACAAAATATGTGCCAGCCCACATATTTTCATGACGCTTCCTGGTAGCCACTTCAAACACTTGTCATACTCTTTCAAACGTAACTTTCTAGTTCAACTTCAGACTTTTTTCTCTCACTGTTGCTTCACAGCTCCAGGGTCCAAGGTTCGATTCCAGCTTGGGGACTCTCTGTGCGGAGTTTGTACGTTCTCCCCGTGTTTGCGCGGGTTTCCTCCAGGTGCTCCAGTTTCCTCCCACAGGTCCTGAAAGATGCGCTGTTAGGTAATTTGGACATTCTGAATTCTCCTTCCGGGAACCCAAACAGGCGCCGGAATGTGGCGACTAGGGGCTTTTCACAGTTACTTCATTACAGTGTTAATGTAAGCCTACTTATGACAATAAAGATTATTATTATTATTGTATTTACCACCCTATGTGTGAAAAAATATGGTTCAAGGACTGTGGTCTTCGGTTCAAATATCAATTGATAATAATTGGATATCTTGGTGTGGTGTTTCAATCGAAATTGAATCAGAAACAACCCAGCATTCGTTACTGTGCAGAATGTGCTCTGAACTCGCCAGAGAAACGGCGTGTGCAAGCGCAGTAGCAAATTGTGAATTGAGCATGTGCTGTGGTGCCCTGGGCTGTGCTGCAGCTGTGGAGACAGTAAGAAGTCTTACAACACCAAGTTAAAGTCCAACAGGTTTGTTTTGAATCACTAGCTTTTGGAGCACTGCTCCTTCCTCACCGAAAGCTAGTGACATCGAAACAAACCTGTTGGACTTTAACCTGGTGTTGTAAGACTTCTTACTGTGCTCAGCCCAGTCCAACGCCTGCATCTCCACATCGCAGCTGTGGAGAGATAGTGATGAGGTCTCCGCAAATGATGAGAAACGGCAAGTTTTGGGAAGGTAATGGAGGCGGAAGAGTGGGTGGGAAGGCTTTGTAATTTCACAGTGGAAACGTTCAACCCATAGTAAGACCATCCCGGTCCTGATTTTGCATCGTTGGGAAGTAATTTTGGTGCTGCATTTCCCCTGCAAGGCCCCAGTTAATGGCCGCCATGTTTATGTGGGCCAAGGGGAACGATGGCGCATGCGCCCCCGCCATCTTTAACCAGGGCAACGAGCAGCAGTGCGCGTGCGCGGCGAGAATGTTGTGGAATGGGACTTCCGGTGACGGCGGGCGGGAGGCGGCCGCACAATGGAGAGCTCCCGCTCGGGAACGGCAATTTCGGGGCTTTAAGCCCGGTCCCAGGGTCCACGGAGGCGGCAGAAGCAGGGAGAAGGCACGGAGGAGGCACTGAGAAGACACAGGAGGGAAAAAAAACCCAAAGAAAAATGTCGAGGGTGAGCAAAAAAACGGCCGAAAAAAAACCAGCTGGAGGTCCGTCGGGGAGTGGAAAGGTCACCGCGGGGTCACCAGGAAAAATGGAGGCTGGAGCACCAGGGGAGGCCGCACTGCTTACGGCTGAAGAAATAACCAATGTGATGGCTGCGGAATTTGAAAAGCAGTTGACGCAGATTGCGAAATGCATGGAGACGGTGAGGAAGGAGATGAGGGAGGTTTTGAGTGTGCTGGTGGAGGCGGTTTCCCCGGTGAGGACGGAGGTGGCAAGCGCAGTGGCGGAGGTGCGAGAGCAAGGGGAGGCGCTGAAGGAAGTGAAGGAGACGTTATTGCAGCACGGTGATCAACTTGCCTCGATGGGGAAAGAGATGCGGAAGGTGATGGACACGAACAAGAATCTGCGAGGAAAAATGGAAGACCTGGAAAATAGATCCAGGCGACAGAACTTGAGGATTGTGGGGCTGCCCGAAGGAGTTGAAGGACCGAAGCCGACTGAGTATTTTGCCGCGATGTTGGCAAAACTACTGGGGGAGGGGGAGGACCCCTCCCGATATGAACTGGATCGGGCTCATCGGTCATGGAGGCCTGTACCAAAGGCGAGTGAGCCGCCAATGACAGTGACTCTGTGCTTCCGTAGGTACAGGGTGAAGGAGAAGGTCCTGAGCTGGGCCAAGCAGAAGCGGGTGGTGCAGTGGGCTGGAGCTGGTATACGTGTATACCAGGACTTTACGGTGGAGCTAGCAAGGAGGCGGGCTGCCTTCAACCGGGTGAAGAGGGCACTGTACATTAGCAAGGTGCTGTGCGGCATTGTATATCCAGCGAAGCTGAGGGTGACTTACAAGCTCAGGGACTTTTATTTTGGAACGGCGGAAGCAGCGGAGGAGTTTGCGAAAGCAGAAGGACTGTGGCAGAACTGACAAATTGAGGAATGGCCATGTGCCGATGTAACCTCATGACTGTATTTTCTTCATTTTTGTATCACTGCGCGCGGGTGTAGAGATTAAAGGAGCCAATGTATATATTTGGACAAGGGAAGGGACGGGACTTTCACTCGAAATGAGAGTTCTTTGGGGGGGTAGATAGGCGGGGTTTGTGAGCTAAAAGGGGATCTTTGGGCTTTCCTGGGGCCGGGCAAGTGGGAAAGGGACTCGGGCGGGGGCCTCCACACTGGCCGGTGTGTGCCGGCCAGTGAATGGGAGTGAGGTGGGGGGAGGGGCAGCGGCCATCGGAGCCTGGCAGAACAGGGTCCGAGTGGTCTAGCCGCGGTGGAAAATTGGGGGGTAAGGAACTGAGGGTAGGGGAGGAGTTTTACAAGAGGCAGTGGACGGGAGGAGCTGGAGGCCTGGGGTGGGGGGGTGGGAGCAGTGTAAGATTAAGGGTGACTACGGGTAATCCCTGATTTATTTTTGTCATTTGTTTATGTAAACATGCGGGTTGAGGTTTGGGGGTTGGTGGGTAGATGGGATCGTTGTTGTTATTATGGGGACTGACATATCTTGCTGATTATTGTTTATTGCTGATGGATGTAAATGTGGGAGAAAATGTGAAAATGGAGGAGAATTAAAAAAGAATTTTTTAAAAAAGAGAATGTTGTGGCATTCTATCCGGGACTGACAATGATGGATTGTGGAAACGCCTTTTACAGGGGACTAGAAGGGGAAGATTTACACACAGCAAACATAAACCAAGAGAAATCTTTGTCTCTTCTCAATTTTTATTCCTGGATTGACAGATATTCCTTTTTTTATGGGACATCAGAAGAGCAGAATTTGAAGGAAATTCAGGGGTTATTGGGTTACGGGGATAGGGTGGAAGTGAGGGCTTAAGTGGGTCGGTGCAGACTCGATGGGCCGAATGGTCTCCTTCTGCACTGTATGTTCTATGAAATAGGGAACAACAATGTCATGGAGTGATTTGAAAAGAACAATGAGAATTCAAATAAAAATAGAAAACTCGTGATAAACTCAGCATCTGTGAAACAAAAAACACGCTTAATGTTTTGAGTCCATATGTCCCTTCCCAGAACTGAGAATTTTAAACTGAGTTGATTCAGTCAGTTCCTTTTCACAACCTGCCTTTGTGTTTTTGTAGGTTCTCTCTCACTCTCTTTAGTTTTAAATCAATTTCACAGGGTGTTCAAAGGGGAGGATTTGAACTCGTGCAACTCAAACCAAACATCACATCAGGATCTGACAGTCACCCAATTTATCGCAACCTGAATATCGGAATTTGAACATGGAAGGAAAAAGTATTGTTCACTCGGAGTATCGACAAAGTTGCAGCCAAGCATCTGGCCTGTCGGAACATAAACTCAGTCACACTGGGGCGAAGCCATGGAAATGTGAGGATTGCGAGAAAGGATTTAATTACCCATCAGAGCTGGAAACTCATCGGCGCAATCACACTGGAGAAAAACCATTTACTTGCTCCCAGTGTGGGAAGGGATTCACTCAGTCATCCACCCTGCTGAAACATCAGCGAGTTCACACTGACGAGAGACCTTTTAAATGCCCAGACTGTGGTAAATGCTTTAAAAGTTCTGGGAACCTGATGACCCATCAAAGTGTTCACACTGACGTGAGGCCGTTCACATGCGTTCATTGTGGGGCTGGATTCAGACAAGCATGTCACCTCACTGTACACCAGCAAGTTCACACGATTGAGAGGCTATTCACCTGCTCCCAATGTGGGAAGCGATTCACTCGGTCATCCCACCTGCTCACACACCAGCGCACTCTCACTGGAGAGGGGCCATTCACCTGTTCTGAATGTGGGAAGGGATTTACTCAAGTCATCTGATCTGCAGTCACACCAGCTAGTTCACACTGATGAGAGACCTTTTAAATGTCCAGATTGCGGGAAATGCTTTAAAAGTTCAATGGGAACTGGTGCGCCCACAACGTGTTCACACTGACGAGAGACCGTTCAGGTGCTCTCATTGTGAAACTGGGTTCAGGTAAGCCTGTCATCTCACTGCACACCAGCGAATCCACACTGGAGTGAAGGCATTCACCTGCTTCGAGTGTGGGAAGGGATTCATCAATGCATCCAACCTGCTGACACACCAGCGTGTCCACACTGGGGAGAGGCCGTTCACTTGCTACAATTGTGGAAAGGGCTTCATTAATTCATCCCACCTGCAGACACACCAGCGGGTCCACAAAGGGGAGAGGCCATTCACCTGCTCCAAATGTGGGAAGGGATTCATTACTTCACCCCACCTGCTGACACACCAGCAGGTTCACACTGGAGAGAGGCCGTCCACCTGCTCTGTGTGTGGGAAGAGTTTCACTCAGTCATCCACTCTGCTAAGACACCAGCGAGTCCACAATAAACTACAATGATTGGATTTTGCTGATAATCACATCCCAGACTCCACATGTTCATTTAATTGCATTTCTGCTGATGTTCATAAGCTCCATCCCATTCTCAGGTCTTGCTATTGTGGAAAAAAAGTCAAATAAACCAGGTTTTAGTGAAATATACAGTGTGTCTGGTGTTTCTTATATCTCAAACAAGTTAGCTCCTTTTGAAGAGCTCGCATCTCCCCGTCTCTTACATCCTCAAATCCAACAACTGCGAGGAGCTCATAGAGTTTCTTCTCACAAAGACTGAGACAATCCGATCTTCGAAGATGTAACAAGCATTTGTATATTTAGATCTTGTAGATGTCGTAAATCTGGACTTCTGGAAGGCATTTGATAAGATGCTGCACAGAAGGTTAATTCACAAGGAGAGATCACATGGGATTAGGGGTAATTTATTAGCTTAAATAGAAGACTGGCTAACGGACAGGAGACAGAGAGTCAAGTTAATGGGTCTTTTTCTGGATGGCAAGATGTAACTAGTGGGGTGCCACTGAGTTTGGTCCTTGGGCCCCAACTATTTACAATCTATATTAACAACTTAGATACAGGGATAGAAGGTTCTAAAGCCAAATTTGCAGATGACACAAAAATAGAACATAGAACATACAGTGCAGAAGGAGGCCATTTGGCCCATCAAGTCTGCACCGACCCTCATTAAGCCCTCATTTCCACCCTATCCCTGTAACCCAATAACCCCATCTAACCTTTTTGGACACTAAGGGCAATTTATCATGGCCAATCCCCCTAACCTGCACATCTTTGGACTGTGGGAGAAAACTAGAGCACCCGGAGGAAACCCACGCAGACACAGGGAGAACGCGCAGACTCCGCACAGACAGTGACCCAGCAGGGAATCGAACCTGGGACCCTGGCGCTGTGACGCCACAGTGCTATCCACTTGTGCTACCGTGCTGCCCAAATAGGTGAGACAGTAAGTTTTAATAAGGAACTAAGAACCTTACAAATGGACATAGATAGGTTAGGAGAATAGGCCAAAATGTGGCAGATGGAGTTTAACATAGATAAGTGTGAGGTCATGCATTTAGGTCGAAAAAATGGAAAGGCAACTTATTATCTAAATGGTTAGAGACTTTGGGGTGCTCCAATGCAGACAGATCTGGGTGTCCTGGTGCATGAGTCACAGAAAATGAACATGTAGGTGCAGCAGATATTAAGGAAAGCAAATGGAATGTTGGCTAATATAGCAAAAGGAATTGAGTACAAAGGTAAGGAAGTGTTGTTGCAACTATGCAAGACATTGGTATGACCACACCTGGAGCATTGTGCACAATTTTGGTCCCCTTACTTTTTGGAAAGATGTAGTGGCATTGGAGGCAGTTCAGAGGAGGTCCACTAGATTTATTCCAGAGACGAGGGGGATGTCGTATGAGGAGAAATTGAACAGTTTAGGACTTTACTCTCTAGAGTTTAGAATAATGAAGGGAGATCAAATCGAGGTGTACAAGATGCTAAAAATATGGATAAAGTAGATGTGGAGCAGATGGTTCCTCTTGTGGGGCATTCTAAAATGAGAGGTCTAAATCTTAGAATAAGAGGTAGCAAATTTCAAACAGATTTGAGGAGAAACTACTTCTAAAGGGTTGTGAATCTGTGGAATTTGCTACCCCAGAGTGCCGTGGGCAGTGGATGCAGGGACAGTGAGTAAATTTAAGGAAGAGTTAGACAGATTTTTAATTGGTAATGGGCGAATGGCCTAATTCTGCTCCTGTATGTAATGAATTTATGAAGAGGCATCTGGATGGATACATGGGGCGGGATTCTCCCATCCCGCAGCAGAGTGTCCACGTCGTCGTAAATGCCGTCGTGTTTTACGGCGGCGTGAACGGGCCGTTGCCAGGAGTAATTCTGGCCCCAACAGGTGGCCAGCCCAGCGCGGGAGTGGTTCACGCCACTCCAGCTGCCGGTCCCGGTGCGAACTGTGCCCCGCGGTGGCCTCTTTCAACGCTGTGGTCCCGACGCAACATGGCACAGGAGTACAGGGGCTGGCATGGAAGAAATGAGCCCCTCTCCCCCTTCCACGCTGAGCTCCACCGGCTGAGAGCAGATGTGGACGGCATTGGTGGGATTCAGCGTTTTCACTACGGCTGCTCGGCCCATCCCGGGCTGAGAATCGGCAGGCCGACCGCATAGAGCCGGTGCTAATGGCGAACCACGCCGGTGCCAATGGCGCCGATTATCGGCTCTGCGGAGAATCACGTGCTGTCGTTCGTGGGGGGGGCGGGCGGTGGTGCGTGGCCCGGTCGTGGGGATTCTCCGGTCTGGCCCAGGGCTGGAAGAATCCCGCTCAGGATAAGGGACAAAATCAGGTAAGGGCAGAAGCATATTTTTTAGTTAGGGCATCATGATTGGCACAGACTTGGAGTGCCGAAGGACCTGTCCCTGTGCTGTACTTTTCTTTGTTCTGGATTGTGGTGTCTGCCCTGGTATTCATTTGACTGAACAGATCTTTAAACACAAGGGGCAGGCCGTGAGGTCGTGGATCCGGAGGGCAGGATTTGTTTATTTTTCTTTCTTTCTTTGCTTCACAAATAAGACATTGGGTCTCAAAGGGTAATGCACTTTGATGGACAGGTTGTCTGTATTCTGAACAATGGGTAACAAGCTCCGCCCAGTCATTCAAAACATTGCCCCCAAGAAAGATGGCGATCGCGCATGCGTCTTGCTGCATGTTGTCCCCAATGAAGATGGTGACCGTTAACGCAGGCTGAACATGAGGCGCTGCGGCCCCGTTCGTGGTAAATGGACCCGGTTTGTCCGCTTTTTTGCCTTTCGGTTTACACAACATGTTTGAGAAATCTCCGATCCTTCTCACCTTCCGTACCAATATTCTCTCTTCGCGTGTGCGGATTCGCCAGATAAGTGCCTGTTAATCGCCATTACTTGCAGTGCGCATGCTTTAGTTGCATCCCTCATTCACTCTGATTGGTTGGAGGACCGGCCACTACCGCCCGCTCTCCCTATTGGTCCGGAGCTGCCGTCAATCACCTCCGGGGCATTGAGAGCGAGAGCATGCGCAGTCCGGCTGCGGGGCTCAATATTAGCGCGCAGGCGCAGCGTCAAAGAGCTTGGAGTATGCGCAGTGCGATTGATGTCTCGGGCCTTGTTTGTGCCTAAGATGTGGAGTCAGCGGGTGGGAGGAATTGGACTTTGTGGATCCGCAAACCCTTCACAATCATTGTCTGTGCTGAGAGTGGAGACATGAAATGGTGGAGATAGTGAGAAGGGTTTGCATTTCAGCCCAGGAAGGAGGGAGAGTGTGTGGGACGGGGATTGACAGATTTGGGGGAACAAGAGAAGGAAAAATGTTCCAGAGAAACTAGAATTGTCTGTTCAGAATTAGTTTTGCTTTTCCAGGGTATTAGAAGAGGGGGATTTACAGACTGAAATTCACATCAAGATCTGACACAGCCACTTGATTCATCAGGACCTAAATACTGTTGTCATTTACAGTGGGAGGAGAAATGTTTGTTCTGTCTTTGAATGAAAATTTCAAACCTCAGTGTGACTGGGAAAGCACCGAGACACTCACACATTGAGTGAGAGTGTTTCAGTGAACTGACTGTGGAAAGAGCTCTCACAGCCTGAAAAAACATCACCATTCACAGTGGGGAGAAACCGTACATGAGCTCTGTGTGTGAATGAAGCTTCAACTGATTGTACAAACTGGAGAGACACAAGGATACCAGCACTATGGAGAAACCGTGGAAATGTGGGGACTGTGGGAAGGGATTCAATTATCCATCCCGGCTGGAAGCTCATCGACGCAGTCACATTGGGGCTAACCAAATGGAGAAACCATGGATATGCGATGATTGTGGTAAAGGATTCAATTATCCATACCTGCTGGAATACCATCGACAGAGTCACACTGGAAAGAAGCCATTCATCTGTTCCGAGTGTGGGAAGGGATTCACAACATTATCCCACCTGCTGTCACACCAGCGTATTCACACACAGGAGAGACCGTTCAGCTGCTTTACCTGTGGAAAGAGGTTCTCATGTTCATCCAACCTCAATGCACATCAACGAGTTCACACGGGGGGGAAGTTGTTCACCTGTTCCTTGTGTGGGAAGGATTTAGCTGGTCCATCCGGTCTTTGGTCACACCAGCAAATTCACAGAGGGGTGAAGCTGTTCACCTGTTCTGTGTGTGGGAAGGGCTTCACTCTGTCATCCAACCTGCTGTCACACCAGAGAATTCACACTGAGGAGAGGCCGTTCAGCTGCACTTCCTGTGGAAAGAGGTTCAGATCTTCATCTAAACTCAGTGCACACAAGTGGGCTCACACTGGAGAGAGGCCATTCACCTGCTCCATGTGTGGGAATGAATTCACTAATTCATCCAGCCTCCAGTCACACCAGCGAATTCACACAGAGGAGAAGCCAATCGTTTGCACATACTGTGGAAAGAGTTTCAGGCAGTTATCAATCCTCACTGCACATCAGTGCACTCACACTGGAGAGAGACCATTCACTTGCTCTGAGTGTGGGAAGGGATTTACTCAGTCTGGCAGCCTGCATTTACACAAGCGCACTCACACCGGGGAAAGGCCGTTCACCTGCTCTGAGTGTGGGAAGGGATACACTCGGTCATCCCATCTGCTGACACACCAGCGAGTTCACAACTGTCTGCATGGTTTGGATTCTGCTGTTAAGCACATCCAGGATTGATAATCTGACAATATTTGGTTTGTTTCTGCTGACATTAACAATCCCTATAACTGGCTGGAGTTTAATATTCTGGATCTGTCACTGATTTTCAGGGCTGCAAAGTTCCATTTAAAGAGCACCATCTGTGATTTTTTGCTTTAATTCAGGAACTTGTTGATAATAAATTCATGAACTTTTCCTTCAGCACAAAATGGATCTTTAGTGTAAACTCTACAATTCACTGTTTCTGGGTAAAGTTGAGCAAATGACCACAGGCTGACTGGTTGTGATTTAACTTGGGCACACCACCGGCGAGGAGCAAGGTTGAGAAGGCAGGCCTTCATGAATAACCTTGACTGATGCCCTTGCTCTGCATTACAGACCAGCTGTCTAGCCAAGTGAGCTAAACTAGCAATACTGTGGCTAAGATTCCACTGATTAACATCACCAATTAGAAACTGGTGATTAATCCTTGCTGACAATTCTTACTGACTTACACATTCTTCACAGTGACACCTCCGCTATCAAAGTAAATTCTCAAGGAACTTAAAAGAACTTAAAGTCACTTATTAGCACTGAAATTAAAATTGCTGAAAAGAGAAATGTTGCTGAAGCTTTTCATTTTGTACTTATCAGGACAAACCGAAAAATGCCAAATTTCAAATGATCACAATTAATACAACAGGAGTCAAGAGGGCTGATTGGTTTGCAAGTGCACTCTGATTGGCTGAAATATTGATGTTGAGAAATCAACAGAAAACTACAGGTTCCTTGAGCTTCCGAGTAATTCAAAAAAAGTTGCAAGTCTTGATCATATTCCTTTTGTTTACAGAGAACTGGTGCCTGCATATGAAAGCATGTCACTTTTAGCAAAATAAAATGAGTCATGTTACGAGCTGGACTGATTATCTTAAATGATTCTCAGTGTAGCTATTAGCGCACTTAGGATTGTTCAGATCAATGGCAATTTTTATTGCGCTTTTAAAAAATAACTTTGGAGTATCCAATGTTTTCCAATTAAGGGGCAATTTAACATGGCCAATTCACCTACCTTGCACATCTTTTTGGGTTGTGAGGGTCTAACCCACGCAGACACGGGGAGAATATGCAAACTCCACATGGACGGTGACCCGAGGCCAGGATCGAACCCGGGTCCTCGGCGCCGCAGTCCCAGTGCTAACACTGACCTCTCACCTGACACCTCACAATGCCCAGGCAATGATTGACGGCAGCTCCTGACCAATAAGGGGTAGCAGAATGACTAACGAAAACAGCTGGTCCTCCAACCAATCAGTGAATGAGGGGCGGGGCTCTCAGGGTACCAGATCTGCAGAGAAGAAGCAACCACACAGGCGCACGTGCCAACTCAAAAACAGGTTTGTCTCCTCAATTTCTAACCTGGATGCATCGTAATGATTTTTGTAAACAGAGATTACAGCTATCGGGTAAAAATTAAACAGATTGGGCCTTATTTTCTTGAAAAAACAAATCATTGAGTAGTGACCTGATACAAAGCTTTAAAATGATCTGTGAGTTGGACAGGGGAGAGGTGGGGCGGATGCTGCCAATTGTAAAGGAGTCGAAAACTGGGAGCCAGGAATAGACATGGGCGGCACAGTGGTTAGCACTGAGAAACGGTGCGGGATTCGTCGGTTTCGTGCTTGACACCGAGGAGGCCGACAAGCACTGTTGCTTCACAGCGCCAGGGTCCCAGGTTCAATTCCTGCTTGGGTCACTGTCTGTGCGGAGTCTGCATGTTCTCCCCGTGTTGGTGTGGGTTTCCTCCGAATGCTCGGGTTTCCTCTCACAAGTCCTGAAAGATGTTTTTGTTGGATGAATTGGACATTGTGAATTTTCCCTCTGTGAACCTGAACAGGTGCCGGAGTGTGGTGACTAGGGGTTTTTCACAGTCACTTCATTGCATAAGCCTACTTGTGATAATAATAAAGATTATTATTATTGTAAACTAGGTCATAAATACAAGAGAGTTACTAATAAGTCCAAGAGGGAGATAGAGACACATTTCTTCATTCACTGGATTAGAATGTGCAACTTGTTACCAGGGAAGGAGTTGTGGACAGCGCTGGGATGTTTCCAAAAGGAAAGGGAATGGAAAGATCAGCTGACAGGCTGAGATGATGTGGATGGGATGGAAGGAGATGTGTGTCGAGTATAATCAGCAGCAGAACAGTCAGACCAACTGGCCTGTTCATTGTAGAATCTAAGTAATTCAATGTAAGCTTCTTTTACACAATATGAGGATTGCAGATGGGAAATTCAAACCAAACATCATGCAAGTCCTGACAGAGTCTATCGATTCATCAGGAGTTGAAAATCATCGGCCTTTCAATGTGGAAGGAGAAATGTTTGTCCTGACTAAAAAAAGATTGCAAACATCAGTGCGACTGGAAAAGCACTGAGGCACTTACACACTGAGTGATTATTCCAGCGAACTGACTGTGCAAAGAGCTTTAACCAGCCACAGAGTCTGAAAACATATTGCACCATTTACATCAGGAAGAGACCGTACTCAGGCTGTGTGTGTGGACCAGGTTTCACATCAGGAAGAGACCGTACTCAGGCTGTGTGTGTGGACCAGGCTTCACATCAGGAAGAGACCGTACTCAGGCTGTGTGTGTGGACCAGGCTTCACATCAGGAAGAGACCGTACTCAGGCTGTGTGTGTGGCCCAGGCTCCACATCAGGAAGAGACCGTACTCAGGCTGTGTGTGGACCAGGCTTCACATCAGGAAGAGACCGTACTCAGGCTGTGTGTGTGGACTAGGCTTCACACCAGGAAGAGACCGTACTCAGGCTGTGTGTGTGGACCAGGCTTCAACTCACCATCCAACACAGACAGACAGAAGGACACCGGCACCATGGAGAAACCGTGGAAATGTGGGGACTGTGGGAAAGGATTCAATTCTCTCTCTGAAGTGGAACCAGACCAGGACCAGAGTAGCAGGTTTATGAGAATAACATAATCTCCAAGTTCCCCCCCAACTCATACACTGTCCTGACCTCTCTGATATCTAGTGCTGCATGAACAGAAATTTCCTCCAATTAAATATTGGAAAGACTGAAGCATTGTCTTCAGTTCGTGCTTCAACCCTAGCTGCCAACTCCATCCCTTTCCCCAGCAACTTTCTGAAGCTGAATAGAACGGTTCAGAGCCTTGGTGTCATATCTGACCAGAGATGGGTCTTCCGGTTGGGGCTATGCCTGGGTAGGTCGCACGTTCGGCAGCTCCCGCCGTGAACAGACTTTTGGGCCCTTCTAAGGAGCCCCAGCGGCACTTGGACGACGATTCCCAGTGTGGGAAGGCAGCAGTGAGGTTCCCCCAGCACTGTATGGAGTGGACCAGGAGCGGAGTGGTCAAAAAAGTGGCATTAGAGAAGAGAGGAGAACGGGTGAGAAAAAGCAAGATGGTGGCGGGCGGAGACCAGGCAGCATGGGCTCAGTGGTCTCGGGAGCAGCAAGAGTTTCTGAGAAGCTGCTTTGCGGAATTGAAGGCGGAGATGTTGGCCCCGATGAGGGTGTCGATTGAAAGGCTGGTGGAGACCCAGAGGATGCAGGGGACAGCGATTAAGGAGGTGCAGCAGAAGGCCTCCGAGGAAGAGATCCTGGGCCTGGCGGTGAAAGTGGAGGCGCACGAGGCGTTGCATAAAAAATGGCAGGAGAAATTTGAGGATCTGGAGAACAGGTCGAGGAGGAAGAATCTGCGGATTCTGGGTCTCCCTGAAGGTGTGGAGGGGTTGGATGCTGGGGCGTATGTGGCTACGATGCTGGGTACGCTGATGGGTGCGGGAGCCTTCCCGAGGCCCCTGGAGCTGGATGGGGCGCACAGAGTCCTGGCGAGGAGGCCGAGGGTGAATGAGCCGCCGAGGGCTGTGGTGGTGAGGTTTCACCGTTTCACCGACAGGGAGTGTGTCTTGAGATGGGCGAAGAAGGAACGGAGCAGCAGGTGGGAGAATGCTGAAATCCGCATTTACCAGGACTGGAGTGCAGAGCTGGCCAAGAAGAGGGCAGGATTCAACCGGGCCAAGGCGGTTCTCCACAGAAAGGGGTGAAGCTCGGCCTGTTGCAGCCAGCACAGCTATGGGTCACGTATCAGGACTGACACCGCTACTTTGATAAGCCGGACAAGGCGTGGACCTTTATCAAAAATTAGAAGCTGGACTCAAATTAGTGGTTTGTAGCAAGCTATGGGGGATGTTGGGGAGTTGGAGGGGGCGATATTTGTGTTTTTTCTGTATGTGTGCTGGTTTGGGAAGGGCTGTTCCCCACGTTCGATGGGGGGGGGGGGGGGGCGGGAGTGTGTGCTGGAGGCCCTGGGCCTTTGGGGAATGGGGCGAGGTTGCAGGAGAAAGGAGCTGTGCCATAGGGGGCGGGGTCGGCCCAGGCAGGGATCGTAGGCTTTTACCCGCGGAAAGGGGGGCGGGGCCTGATGCGGGGGGGCGTCACTGGACTGGAGTACAGTAGGGGGAGTGGAGGAGGGACTTGGGCCACCCCTTTGGTGGGGGACTTTGAGGGGGAATCCAACAGGAGAATCGGGGGGCTGATATGTGATGGTGAGTGGTAGGCTGCAGGGGGCTCGGGTGGTGCTGGTGAATGTGTATGCTCCAAACTGGGACGATGCAGGGTTCATGAAGCGCATGCTGAGCCCGATTCCAGATCTGGAGGCAGGTAATCTGGTAATGGGGGGGACTTCAACACGGTACTGGACCCGGCACTGGATCGGGCTAGGTAGAGGTCGGGTAAGAGGCCGGCTGCGGCCAAGGTCCTAAGGGGGTTTATGGATCAGATGGGGGGAGTGGATCCGTGGTGGTTTGCCAGGTCAAACTCCTTGTTCTCCCATGTGCACAAGGCCTACTCGCGAATAGCCTTTTTCGTGGTAAGCAGGGCGCCGATCCCGAGAGTGGAGGGGACGGAGTATTCGGCCATTGCAATTTCGGATCACGTCCCGCACTGGGTGGAGCTGTAGTTTGGGTGGGAGAGGGGCCAGAGTGGCGCATGGATGTGGGACTGCTGGCAGACAAGGAGGTTTGTGGGCGGGTTCGGGGGTGCATCCAAAGATATGTGGAGGCCAATGATAATGGGGAGGATTCGGTGAGTGTGGCCTGGGAGGCGCTGAAGGCAGTGGTCAGGGGGGAGCTAATTTCAATCAAGGCCCACAGGCAGGAGGGACCGGATGGAGAGGGAGAGACTGGTAGGGGAGATACTGAGGGTGGATAGGAGGTATGCGGAATCCCCCGAGGAGGGGCTGTTGAAGGAGCGCCGGAGCCTCCAAATGGAGTTTGACTTGCTGACCACGGAGAAAGCTGACGTCCAGTGGAGGAGGGTACAGGGAGCAGTGTATGAGTATGGGGAGAAGGCGAGTCGGATGTTGGCACATCAGCTGCGGAGGAGGGAGGCGGCTAGGGAGATTGGGGGAATCAGGGATGGGGGGGGAACATGGTGTGGAGTCCAGCTAAAATAAACGAGGTCTTTAGGGACTTTTATGGTAACTTGTACAAGTCAGAACCCTCTTGAGGGGGGGGGGGCAGGGGGATGCGGCAGTTCCTGGTCCAACTGAGGTTTCCAAGGGTGGAGGAGGGGCGAGTAGAGGGTTTTGGGGCCCCGATCGAGATGGAGGAGCTAGTTAAGGGGTTGGGGAGTATGCAGGCGGGCAAGGCCCCGGGACTGGATGTGTTCCCGGTTGAGTTCTACAGGAAGTTCTTTGAACTGTTGGCCCCATTGCTGCTGAGAACCTTTAATGAGACGAAGGAAAAGGGAATTCTTCCCCCGACGATGTCACAGGCTTTGACCTCGCTTATCCTCAAGCGGGACAAGCACCCGCTGCAGTGTGGCTCGTACAGGCCGATTTTGCTCCTCAATGTAGATGCCAAGTTGTTGGTGGAGGTCTTGGCCACCAGGATTGAGGATTGTATCCCAGGAGTGATACATGAGGATCAGACGGGGTTTGTGAAGGGCAGGCAGCTGAACACGAATGTGCGGAGGCTCCTGAATGTGATTATGATGCCCACAGAGGGGGGTGATGCAGAAGTGGTAGCGGCAATGGACGCGGAGAAAGCCTTTGACCGGGTGGAGTGGGAGTATCTGTGGGAGGTGTTAGGCAGGTTTGGGTTCGGGGAGGAGTTATAGGGTGGGTTGAATTGTTGTACCAGACACCGGTGGCAAGTGTATCGACGAACCGGCTGCGGTCAGGGTATTTTAGGTTGTACCATGGAACGAGGCAGGGGTGCCCTTTGTCCTGGTGATTGAGCCGCTGCCTATGGCGTTGAGGGAGTCCAGAAACTGGAGGGGTTTGGTCTGGCGGGGGGGGGGGGGGGGGGGTAGCACCATGTCTCACTGTACGCAGATGACCTGCTTCTGTACATTGCGGATCCGCTGGAGGGGATGGGGGAGGTCACGTAGACCCTTCGGGAGTTTGGAGACTTCTCGGGATACAAGCTCAACGTGGGGAAGAGTGAGCTGTTTGTAGTGCATGCGAGGGGCCAGGAAAGGAGGTTGGAGGAGCTACTGCTCAAGATGGTGGAGAGGAGTTTTCGGTGTTTGGGTATCCAGGTGGCTAAGAGTTGGGGGGTCTTGCATAAGCTCAATCTGGCACGGCTGGTGGACCAGATGGAGGAGCACTTCAGGAGGTGGGACATGGTGCCACTCTCCCTGGCGGGTAGGGTGCAATCCGTTAGGATGACGGTCCTCCACAGGTTCCAATTCGTCTTTCAATGCCTGCCCATTCTCATCCCCAAGGGCTTCTTTAAGAGGGTAAACAGGAGCATTATGGGATTTGTGTGGGCAAATAAGACCCCAAGGGTTAAGAGGATGTTCTTGGAGCGCAGTTTGAGGGGGGGGGGGTTGGGGTTGCCGAACCTGTGCAGCTATTACTGGGCAGCGAATGTGTCTGTGATTCGGAAGTGGGTAATGGAGGGAGAGGGGGCGGCATGGAAAAGGTTAGAGGAGGCATCCTGTATAGGTACTAGCCTGGGGGCACTGGTGACGGCACTGCTTCCGTCGACGCCGAATACCACGGGCCCGGTGGTGACAGTGACATTGAGGATTTGGGGGGCAGTGGAGACGGCATAAGGGGGATGTAGAGGCCTAAGTCTGGGCTCCGATACGGGACAACCATAGGTTTGTTCCAGGTAGGATAGATGGTGGGTTCCTAAGCTGGCACCGGGCGGGAATTAAAAGGATGGGGGATTTATTCATCGATGTGACTTTTGCCAGTCTGAGGGCGCTGGAGGAGAAATTTGGGTTGCCTCCGGGAAATGCCTTTAGGTATATGCAGGTTCGGGCGGTCGTGAGAAAGCAGGTAGGGGAATTCCCGCTGCTGCCTACCCGAAGGATACAGGACAGGGTGATTTCGGGCGTTTGGGTCAGAGAGGGTACGGTCTCGGCGATATACCAGGAGCTGCAGGAGGTGGAGGAAGCCTCGGCGGAGGAGCTGAAGGGCAAGTGGGAGCATGAGCTAGACGAGGAGCTGGATGAGGGCCTGTGGGCTGACGCCCTGGAAGGGTCAATTCCTCTTCATCTTGCGCCTTTTTGTAAGGGGCGTATGCCCCATTCTCCTTTGAGATGGGTGTTAAATTGTTAATCGTTTAGAGGGTTAAGTTGTTTTGTTTTGTTGGCATATTGCCACGTTTTCTTTGTATTATTTTCCTATTTGGACTGTTTTGTAAAAATTATTGAAAAACCTTAAATAAAAACATTTTAAAAAGAAAATCTAATATCTCCTCATGTGGCTCAGTGTCAATTGTTATTTTGTAACGTTTCTCTGAAAGTCGAAAAAATTTTATTCTGTTCAAGTCACAATATAAATTCGAATTATTGTCACTGCCCTGGACAAATATTCTGCCCCATAAATAGGAATTTGTAACTCAGAGTGAAGCAGTTTGCTGGACATTCTGTCATGAAGACACATTTCAAAAATGTTGCCCCCAACAATGATGGCGACTGAGCCTGCGCTCTGCTGCTCGTGCCCCAATAAAGATGGTGGGTGCGCATGCGCAATGAGCTGCCAGTGATCCATATAAGGTGCCGAGGGCGCATGTGCACTGCTGCGAGGAACCCAATTTGAGACGGCGCATGCGCACCGCTGCCAGTACCAAATAAAGATGGCGACCGCATAGTCCTGTCTGTGAGAAAGCTCTAGGCCCCGCTCAGATCCCCAGGTACCGGTGGTTTATTTTTCCGGATTTTCGGTTTATATAACATGTTTACGAAGCGTGCCTAACGACCCGCATGATCCAGCTCTCCCTCCGTCCCGCCATTCCCACCTTCACGAGTTGTGCATCCGAGAAAGAACCTTTTCTGCATCGCCATTAATCACACTGCGCATGCTTCACTCGGCCAGTCCTGCCCACATTCACTCCGATTGGTTGGAGGACCAGTCACTCCCGCCTGGTCTGCCGGACCCGCCCACTCTTCTCCTACTGGTCGCGCGATGCCGTCAATCATTGCCCGGGCGTTGTGAGGTGTCAGGTGAGAGGTCAGTGTTGTGGGCGGGGTTTACAAACCCCAGGGCCCCAGAACCGAATGTGCAGTACGGTAGCACAAGTCATTGGATAGCACTGTGGCTTCACAGCGCCAGGGTCGATTCCCGGTTGGGTCACTGTCTGCGCGGAATCTGCATGTTCTCCCCGTGTCTGCGTGGGTTTCCTCCGGGTGCTCCGGTTTCTTCCCACAGTCCAAAGACGTGCAGGTGAGGTGGATTGGCCATGATAAATTGCCCTTCGTGACCAAAAAGGTTAGGAGGGGTTACGGAGGTAGGGTGGAAGTGAGGGCTTGAGTGGGTGGGTGCAGTCTCGAGGGGCCAAATGGCCCCCTTCTGCACTGTATGTTCTGTGTGAAACAATGAATATTCTCCACTCTCACTATCCGCCGCTTCCGGCTTCTCTCCACAAACAACCTCAGAGAAATCAGGGGGGAGACACTGACCCAGTGACAATGTCACTGCATTAGTCACCCAGAGAGACAGGAGAATGTTCTGGGGACATGGGCTCCAATCCATTAAATTAATAAAATCTGGAATTTAAAGTTAGTCTCAGTGATTGTGACTGAGGCTCCACTGAGAAAGTCTCCAATGTCGCTGGAGTAGGTCAAAAAGGCAGAAAGTAGGAAACTAGTTAGTTTAAAACCTGTTGTTGGGAAACTGTTGGAATCCATTATTGAGGAAGTAATAACTGGACATTTGGAAAGTCAAACCATCAGAGTCAGCGTGGTTTTGTGAAGGGTAAATCGTGTTTGACTCATTTCTTGCAGTTCTTGGAAGATGTATCAGGCTAAGTGGATAATGGGGTCCTGTAGATGTATTTGGATTTCCAAAATACATTTGACAAGGTGTCACACAATAGGTAATAAGGTAAAATCCCAGGGGGTTGAGAGATAATCATAGAATTTTTCATAGAATTTACAGTGCAGAAGGAGGCCATTCGGCCCATCGAGTCTGCACCGGCTCTTGGAAAGAGCACCCCACCCAAGGTCAACACCGCCACCCCATCCCCATAACCCAGTAACCCCACCCAACACTAAGGGCAATTTTGGACACTAAGGGCAATTTATCATGGCCAATCCACCTAACCTGCACATCTTTGGACTGTGGGAGGAAACCGAAGCATCCGGAGGAAACCCACGCACACACTGGGAGGATGTGCAGACTCTGCACAGACAGTGACCCAAGCCGGAATCGAACCTGGGACCCTGGAGCTATGAAGCAATTGTGCGATCCACAAGGCTACCGTGCTGCCCAATAATATATTGGCTTGGAGAGAGGATTGGCTAACCAACAGACAGCAGAGAGTGGGGATTAGATTTATTGACACGTACTGAAGAAAAATATTTTTATACAGAGGGTGGTGAGGGTCTGGAATGCACTGCCTAGGAGGGTGATAGAGACGGGTTGCTTCACATCCTCTTTAAAAAAAAAAAGTACCTGGATGAAGACTGGCACGTCATAACATTGAAGGCGATGAGCCAAGTGCTGACGAATGGGATTAGGTAGGTGGGTCAGGTTTATCATGTGCCGGTGCAAACTCGATGGACCGAAGGGCCTCTGCTGCACTGTTGCTGATGAAAGTTTGGTGGCATCTCAGACAGCATACATGATAGCATAAAATTGCAAGAAGATATTGACAGACTAGGTGAATGGGCAAGACTGTGGCAATGTAAACATGTGTGAGGTTATCTGTTTTGAACCAAAAATGGATCGAACTGAGTACTTTCTAAATGGAAAGAGGTTAAGTACAGTGGGTGTCCAAAGAGACTTGGGGTTCATAGAATCTACAGCACGGAGACCGGCCCTTCGGCCCAAACTGGTCCATGCCAACCAAAAAGCTCATCTAAGCCAATCCCATTTGCCTGTGTTTGGCCCATATCCCTCTGAACCTTTCCTCTCCATGTATCTGTCCAAATGCTTTTCAATGTTGTCAATGTCCCTGCCTCAACCATTTCCTCCGGCAGCTCATTCCGTACTATCCTCGGTGTAAAACCGTTGCTCCTCAGATTCCCATTAATTCTTTCCCCTCTTAACTTAAACCGATGCCCTCTGGTCCTCGATTCCCCAACCCTGAGAAAAAGAGTGAGTGCATTCACCCTATCCATGCCTCTCATGATCTTATACACCTCGATAAGATCACCCCTCAGTCTCCTACGCTCCAAAGAAAAAGGTCCTGGCCTGTCCAATCTCTCCCTAGAACTCAGTCCCTTGAGTCCTGGCAACATCCTTGTAAATCTCTTCTACACTCTCTCCAGTTTAATAACATCTTTCCGACAGCAAAGCAACCAAAACTGAACACAATACTCCAGGTGCGACCTCACCAATGTCCTGGACAACTGCAACATAACTTCCCAACTTCTATACTCAGTGCCCTGACTGATGAAGGCCAGCATGCCAAAAGCATTCTTCAGAGAATTTACAGTGCAGAAGGAGGCTATTCGGCCCATCGAGTCTGCACCGGCCCTTACAAAGAGCACCCTACTCAAGCCCACTTATCTACCCTATCTCCGTAACCCAGTAACCCCCACTTAACCTTTTATTGGGGACACTAAGGGCAATTTAGCATGGCCAGTCCACCCGCACATCTTTAGACTGAAGGAGGAAACCAGAGAACACACGCAGACACAGGGAGAATGTGCAGACTCCGCACAGCCAGTGACCCAGCGGGGAATCGAACCTGGGATCCTGGAGCTGTGAAGCAACTGTGCTAACCATATGCTACCATGCTGCCCTATCTACCTGTGACTCCACCTTTAGAGAACCGTGCACCTGAACTGCAAGATCCCTCTGTTCCATGATACACCCTAAGGCCCGACCATTCACTGTGAAAGTCCGACCTTGATTTAACTTTCTGAAATGCAACTCCTCACACTTATCTGTACTGAACTCCATTTGCCATATCTCGGCCCACTTCCCTAGTTGATCAAGAGCCTGCTGCAATTTTTGATAACCTTCCTCACTGCCGACAATACCACCTATTTTAGTGTCATCTGCAAACTTACTGATCATGCAGTCAGGCAGGAATCCCCTGTGGTTGTCCCCCTCTCGAATAGGTATACCCCTTTGGATACTGTCGGGGGGTATAGCCTATCAGGGGAAAACAGCAGCAGCCAGAGCAGTGGCACCATGGCCGGCTCTGATGTTCAGAAGGCAGGGTCAAAGCGCAGAAGAGCAATAGTAATAGGGGACTCTATAGCCAGGGGCACAGATAGGTGCTTCTGTGGACGTGAAGGAGACTCCAGGATGGTATGTTGCCTCCCTGGTGCCAGGGTCCAGGGTGTCTCCGAACAGGTAGAGGGCATCCTGAAGGGGGAGGGCAAACAGGCAGAGGTCGTTGTACATATTGGTACTAACGACATAGGCAGGAAGGGGCATGAGGTCCTGCAGCAGGAGTTCAGGGAGCTAGGCAGAAAGTTAAAAGACAGGACCTCTAGGGTTGTAATCTCGGGGTTACTCCCTGTGCCACGTGCCAGTGAGGCTAGAAATAGGAAGATAGAGCAGCTAAACATGTGGCTAAACAGCTGGTGTAGGAGGGAGGGTTTCCGTTATCTGGAGCACTGGGAGCTCTTCCGGGGCAGGTGTGACCTATATAAGAAGGACGGGTTGCATCTAAACTGGAGAGGCATAAATATCCTGGCCGTGAGGTTTGCTAGTGTCACACGGGAGGGTTTAAACTAGTATGGCAGGCGGGTGGGCATGGGAGCAATAGGTCAGAAGGTGAGAGCATTGAGGGAGAACTAGGGAATAGGGACAGTGTGGCTCTGAGGCAGAGCAGACAGGGAGAAGTTGCTGAACACAGCGGGTCTGGTGGCCTGAAGTGCATATGTTTTAATGAAAGACGTATTATGGGTAAGGCAGATGAACTTAGAGCTTGGATTAGTACTTGGAACTATGATGTTGTTGCCATTACAGAGACCTGGTTAAGGGAAGGGCAGGATTGGCAGCTAAACGTTCCAGGATTTAGATGTTTCAGGCGGGATAGAGGGGGATGTAAAAGGGGTGGCGGAGTTGCGCTACTGGTTCGGGAGGATATCACAGCTGTACTACGGGAGGACACCTCAGAGGGCAGTGAGGCTATATGGGTAGAGATCAGGAATAAGAAGGGTGCAGTCACAATGTTGGGGGTTTACTACAGGCCTCCCAACAGCCAGCGGGAGATAGAGGAGCAGATAGATAGACAGATTTTGGAAAAGAGTAAAAACAACAGGATTGTGGTGATGGGAGACTTCAACTTCCCCAATATTGACTGGGACTCACTTCGTGCCAGGGGCTTAGACGGCGCAGAGTTTGTAAGGAGCATCCAGGAGGGCTTCTAAAAACAATATGTAGACAGTCCAACTAGGGAAGGGGTGGTACTGGACCTGGTATTGGGGAATGAGCCCGGCCAGGTGGTAGAAGTTTCAGTCGGGGAGCATTTCGGGAACAGTGACCACAATTCAGGAAGTTTTAAAGTGCTGGTGGACAAGGATAAGAGTGGTCCTAGGGTGAATGTGCTAAATTGGGGGAAGGCTAATTATAACAATATTAGGCGGGAACTGAAGAACCTAGATTGGGGGGCGGATGTTTGAGGGCAAATCAACATCTGACATGTGGGAGGCTTTCAAGTGTCAGTTGAAAGGAATTCAGGACCGGCTTGTCCCTGCGAGGAAGAAGGATAAATACGGCAATTTTCGGGAACCTTGGATAACGAGAGATATTGTACGCCTCGTCAAAAAGAAAAAGGAGGCATTTGTCAGGACTAAAAGGCTGGGAACAGACGAAGCCTGTGTGGAATATAAGCAGAGTAGGAAGGAACTTAAGCAAGGAGTCAGGAGGGCTAGAAGGGGTCATGAAAAGTCATTGGCAAATAGTGTTAAGGAAAATCCCAAGGCTTTTTACACGTACATAAAAAGCAAGAGGGTAGCCAGGGAAAGGGTTGGCCCACTGAAGGATAGGCAAGGGAATCTATTTGTGGAGCCAGAGGAAATGGGCGAGGTACTAAATGAATACTTTGCATCAGTATTCACCAAAGAGAAGGAATTGGTAGATGTTGAGTCTGGAGAAGGGTGTGTAGATAGCCTGGGTCACATTGAGATCCAAAAAGACGAGGTGTTGGGCGCCTTAAAAAATATTAAGGTAGATAAGTCCCCAGGGCCTGATGGGATCTAACCCAGAATACTGAAGGAGGCTGGAGAGGAAATTGCTGAGGCCTTGACAGAAATCTTTGGATCCTCACTATCTTAAGGTGATGTCCCGGAGGACTGGAGAATAGCCAATGTTGTTCCTCTGTTTAAGAAGGGTTGCAAGGATAATCCAGGGAACTACAAGCCGGTGAGTCTTACTTCAGTGGTAGGGAAATTACTGGAGAGAATTCTTCGAGACAGGATCTACTCCCATTTGGAAGCAAATGGACGTATTAGTGAGAGGCAGCATGGTTTTGTGAAGCGGAGGTCGTGTCTCACTAACTTGATAGATCTTTTCGAGGAGGTCACAAAGATGATTGATGCAGGTAGGGCAGTGGATGTTGTCCACATGGACTTCAGTAAGGCCTTTGACAATGTCCTTCATGGTAGACTAGTACAAAAGGTGAAGTCACACGGGATCAGGGGTGAGCTGGCAAGGTGGATACAGAACTGGCTAGGTCATAGAAGGCAGAGAGTAGCAATGGAAGGATGCTTTTCTAATTGGAGGGCTGTGACCAGTGGTGTTCCGCAGGGATCAGTGCTGGGACCTTTGCTGTTTGTAGTATATATAAATGATTTGGAGGAAAATGTAACTGGTCTGATTAGTAAGTTTGCAGACGACACAAAGGTTAGTGGAATTGTGGATAGCGATGAGGACTGTCAGAGGATACAGCAGGATTTAGATTGTTTGGAGACTTGGGCGGAGAGATGGCAGATGGAGTTTAATCCGGACAAATGTGAGGTAATGCATTTTGGAAGGTCTAATGCAGGTAGGGAATATACAGTGAATGGTAGAACCCTCAAGAGTATTGAAAGTCAGAGAGATCTAGATGTACAGGTCCACAGGTCACTGAAAGGGGCAACACAAGTGGAGAAGGTAGTCAAGAAGGCATACGGCATGCTTGCCTTCATTGGCCGGGGCATTGAGTATAAGAATTGGCAAGTCATGTTGCAGCTGTATAGAACCTTAGTTAGGCCACACTTGGAGTATAGTGTTCAATTCTGGTCGCCACACTACCAGAAGGATGTGGAGGCTTTAGAGAGGGTGCAGAAGAGATTTACCAGAATGTTGCCTGGTATGGAGGGCATTAACTATGAGGAGCGGTTGAATAAACTCGGTTTGTTCTCACTGGAACGACGGACGTTGAGGGGCGACCTGATAAGAGGTCTACAAAATTATGAGGGGTATAGACAGAGTGGATAGTCAGAGGCTTTTCCCCAGAGTAGAGGGGTCAATTACTAGGGGGCATAGGTTTAAGGTGAGAGGGGCAAGGTTTAGAGTAGATGTACGAGGCAAGTTTTTTACGCAGAGGGTAGTGGGTGCCTGGAACTCGCTACCAGAGGAGATGGTGGAAGCAGGGACGATAGTGACATTTAAGGGGCATCTTGACAAATACATGAATAGGATGGGAATAGAGGGATACGGACCCAGGAAGTGTAGAAGATTGTAGTTTAGTTGGGCAGCATGGTCGGCACGGGCTTGGAGTGCCGAAGGGCCTGTTCCTGTGCTGTACATTTCTTTGATGTGGAGATGCCGGCGTTGGACTGGGGTGAGCACAGTACGAAGTCTTACAACACCAGGTTAAAGTCCAACAGGTTTGTTTCGATGTCACTCGCTTTCGGAGCGCTGCTCCTTCCTCAGGTGAATGAAGAGGTCCGTTCCAGAAACACATATATAGACAAATTCAAAGATGCCAAACAATGCTAGGAATGCGACCATTAGCAGGTGATTAAATCTTTACTAGACAAATTCAAAGATGCCAAACAATGCTAGGAATGCGAGCATTAGCATTTTTTTGTAAAGATTTGTATCACCTGCTAATGCTCGCATTCCTAGCATTGTTTGGCATCTTTGAATTTGTCTATATATGTGTTTCTGGAGCAGACCTCTTCATTCACCTGAGGAAGGAGCAGCGCTCCGAAAGCTAGTGACATCGAAACAAACCTGTTGGACTTTAACCTGGTGTTGTAAGACTTCGTACTGTACATTTCTTTGTTCTTTTGTATGCCTTGTACATTCTCATCCAAATCGCTGATATAGATACAAACAGCAATCCCCTAGTTACTAATCTCCTAGTTACTAATCTCCTAGTTACTAATCTCCTAGTTACTAATCTCCTAGTTACCTATCTCCTCGTAACTCCCCTAATTAGTTAATTACTCCAGTTTTTCAAATTTAGGAACCGATTCCCAACCAGCCAATCAGCTTTACTCTGATGTCACGTTTCGGTTTTTATTCCCAGTTCCCGATACCCAACAGGTAAGTTATTTATACTGACTGTTCCAAAGCTCATCCACCCCGGATTCGCACCAACTCCACTCCCTGCCGACTAGGCCGTGAATTCCCGAGATAAGTTATTTATACTTACTGTTCCGAAGCTCCTCTCCCCGAGTTCACACCAACTCCGCTCCCTGCGTTGGTGAGGTTCATCCCTGGGTGTCTGCAAAATCATTAGGACAGTAACTGTCCTGTGAGGTAATGAGTCCTTTTGCTTCCCAATTGGCCGAGGAAGGCAGTGTGTCACAAGGATGGATGTGTTGGCCGGTTAATGGCTGGAGGATGGGGGCAGGTCATGTGATCAAACCTCCAGGAATACATTTAATCAAAGTTGGCGAGGAGAGAATGTTGTGAATTTCTATCCTAAACTGACAGTGAGGTTTCTGTAAATTTACAGGATACTGGAAGTGGAGGTTTAACAGACGGGAAACGCAAACCAAACGTCATATCGCAATCTGACAGAGTCACTCGATTCATTAGTACCTGAATATCAGCAGCATCTGGGTGTGGAAGGTAAAAGGTTTGTCTGTTCTGTCTGTGAGGGAAGATTTCAGGTCTCAGTGTCACTGGAAAAGCCCCGAGATTCACAAACCCTGGTTAGACCAAACCTGGAGAACTGTGTTCAGTTCTGGGCAACAAACCTGAGAAAGGATAGAATGGCCTCAGAGGGAGTGTAGCACAGATTTACCTGAGTGATATCTGAACCACCGGAGTTAAATTACAAAACTAGATTACACAAAAGAGACAGAGAAGGGCATTCGGCCCTTTGAGTCCGTGCTAGCTTTCTGGAGCAATCCAGTCAGTCCCATTATCCTGCTCTCTCCCTGTATCCTCGCAAGTTTATTTCCCTCAAATAAGACCATAAGACATCGGAGCATAATTAGGCCACTCGGCCCTTCGGGTCTGCTCCTCCATTCAAGCATGGCTGATATGTTCCTCATCCCCATTCTCCTGTCTTTTCCCCATAACCACTGATCCCCTTATTAAGCAAGAACCTATCTATCTCTGTTTTAAAGACACTCAGTGATTTGGCCCCCGCAGCCTTCTGCAGCAAAGAGTTCCACAGATTCACCACCCTCTGGCTGAAGAAATTCCTCCTCATCTCTGTTTTAAAGGATCGTCCCTTTAGTCTGAGATGGTGTCCTCTGCTTCTAGTTTTTCCTGCAAGTGGAAACATCCTCTCCTTGTCCACTCTACCCATAAGATTCCCCCCCCGCTCATCCTTCTAAACTCCAACGAGTACAGACCTAGAGTCGTCAACCATTCCTCATAGACAAGCTCTTCATGCCAGGGTCATACTTGTGAACCTCCTCTAGTCCCTTTCCAAGGCCAGCACATCCTTCCTTGGATACGGGGCACAAAACAGCTCACAATACTCCAAATGGGGTCTGACCAGAGCCTTATATAACCTCAAAAGTACATCCCTGGTCTTGTATTCTAGTCCTCTCGACATGAATGCTAACATTGCATTTGCCTTCCTAACTGCCGACTGAACCTGCACGTTAACATTAAGAGAATCGTGAACTAGGACTCGCAAGTCCCTTTGTGCTTCTGATTTCCGAAGCATCTTTCCATTTAGAAAATAGTCGATGCCTCCATTTTTCCTTCCAAAGTGCATAACCTCACACTTCTCCACATTGTATTCCATCTGCCACTTCTTTGCCCACTCTCCTAGTCTGTCGAAGTCCTTCTGCAGCCTGCCTGCTTCCTCAATACTACCTGCCCCTCTACAGATCTTTGTATCATGTGCACACTTAGCAACAGTGCCTTCAGTTCCTTCTTCCAGATCATTAATGTATATTGTGGAAAGTTGTGGTCCCAGCACCGACCCCTGAGGGACACCACTAGTCACCGGCTGCCATCCTGAAAAAGACCCCTTTATCCCCACTCTCTGCCTTCTGCCAGTCAGACAATCCTCTATCCAGGCCAGGTTCTTGCCCTTAACACCATGGGCTCTTAACCTATTTGACAGTCTCCTATGTCTGTGTGAAATCATTCATTGTGTCTATTTTCAGCCCCTCGAGCCTGCTCAGCATTCAATAAGATTGCGGCTGATCTCATTCTAACCGCAACTCCACATTCCTGCCTACCCCTGATGACCTTTCACCCCCTTGCTCATCAAGAATCTATCCAGCTCTGCCTTAAAAATATTCAAGGACTCTGCTTTCTAAGGACGTGAGTTCCAAAGTCTTACAACCCTCAAGAATAAAAAATCCACATCTCCATCTGAAATGGGCGACTCCTTATTTTGCAACAGTGAAGCCCTCATTCTCGATTCTCCCACAAGAGGAAACATCCTCTCCACATCCACCCTGTCAAGACCCCTCAGGATCTTATATAGTTCAATCCAGGTTTTACCCAAAACTTTAAATCTGTGTCCCGACTGCTTGGACGACCAGTGAATGGAAACAGAGTTTCTTTGTCCACCTGATGGAAACCTGGCGTAATCTTGTGTCCCTGAATCAAATCTCCCCATAACCTCCTTTGCTGGAACCATTCTGGTAAATCTCCTCTGCACCTTCTCCAAGAACCTTCACATTCTTCCTGAAGAGTGGTGACCAGAGCTTTTTAAAGATTCATAGAATAGAATTAGAACCATATAATTCCTACAGTGCAGAAGGAGGCCATTCGGCCCATCGAGTCTGCACCGACTCTCTTGTCGGGCACCCTACCTAGGCCCACAATCCTACCCTGTCCCTGTAACCCCATAGTCCCACCAAACCTGCCCATCCCTGGACACTAAGGGGCAATTTATCAAGGCCAATCCACCTAACTTTCCCTTCTTTGGACTGTTGGAGGAAACCTGAGCACTGGGTGGAAACCCACGCAGACACGGGGAGAAAGTGCAAACTCCAGACAGTCACCAAAGCCGGAATTCAACCTGGGTCCCTGGCGCTGTGAGGTAGCAGTGCTAATCACTCTGCCACCAGAAGCATAGTTTCAGTATCAATATTTATATTTATGAAGCTCCAGGTCGAATATGCTTTGCCAACTACTCTCTTAATATGTCTTGTAGACATACAAAATCCCTCTTCACCTCTTTCTCTCTCCTCCCAAAGAGGCCAGTTGGTTTTTATAACAATCTAGCAGTTTTCATGGTCACTTTTTCACAGTGCCGGCCCCACAAATGACCAGATTCATTCAGATCAATTTCACAACCTGCCTTTGTGTTTTTGTGGGTTCTCTCACTCCCTATTTCCTGTTTTCAATCAGTTTCACAGGGTGTTCGAAAGGGAGGATTCAAAGTCCGGAGACTCAAACCAAGCATCACATCAGGATCTGACAGAGTCCTCAATTTATCATATCCTGAATATAAGCGGATTTTGAACATGGAAGGAAAAAGCATCGCTCATAGTGGGGAGAAACCGTACATGTGTTGTGTGTGTGGACAAGGATTCGCTCGATCATCAGGCCTCACAAGCCACAAATGCAGTCACACTGAGGAGAAACCGTGGAAATGTGCGGACTGTGGGAAAGGATTCACTTCCCCATCCAAGCTGGAAATTCATCGACGCAGTCACACTGGGGAGAGACCATTCACCTGCTCCAAGTGTGGGAAGGGATTCACTCAGTCATCCGGCCTGTCCACACACCAGCGAGTTCACACTGGGGAGAGACCATTCACCTGTTCAGAGTGTGGGAAGGGATTTGCTATTTCATCCAACCTGCAGCAGCACCAGCGAATTCACACTGTTGAGAGGCCGTTTCAATGTCCAGACTGCGGGAAGTGCGAGAAAAGTTCTGTTGAACTGATCCGCCATCAACGTGTTCACACTGATGAGAGACCATTCAGGTGCTCTCACTGTGGGACTGGGTTCAGGCAATCATCTCACCTCACTGTACATCAGCGAGTTCACACTGGCAAGAGGCCATTTACTTGCACTCAATGTGGGAAGGGATTCACTCAGCTGTCCGACTTGCAGAAACACCAGCGAATTCACACTGGGGAGAGGCCATTCACCTGCTCCAAGTGTGGGAAGGGATTCGCTCAATCAACCCACCTACAGACACACCAGCGAGTTCATACTCGAGAGAGACCATTCACCTGCTCTCAATGTGAGAAGGGATTCACTCAGTCATCTGACTTGCAGAAGCACCAGCGAATTCACACTGGGGAGAGGCCATTCACCTGCTCCAAGTGTGGGAAGGGATTCGTGCAATCATCTCACCTGCAGACACACCAGCGAGTTCACACTGGGGAGAGGCCATTCACCTGCTCCAAGTGTGGGAAGGGATTCACCACTTCATCCAACCTGGTGACACACCAGCGTGGCCACAAGTAACCACAGTGATTGGATTTTGCTGTTCCTCACATTCAGGACTGAACCATGTTCATTTGGGTCTCTTTCTGCTGATAACAAACTCCAGCCCATTTACAGGGGCTAATATTCTGGCTAAAAGTCAAATAAATTAGATTTGTGTTAAATATAATGTGTGCTGAAACTTTAATATCTCTGACACAAGTTATTTCCTTTTGAAGTACTCTTGCTCTCCCCTGTCTCTTCCATCCTCACCTCCAACATGAAGTGTGAGGAGCTTGTGGAGCTTCTTTGTGACTGAGATTGAGTAAATCCGATCAGCTGCCTCTGCTGCTTCCCTCCTTTCCATGAGCCCACCGGACCAAACTGTCTCTAACTTTCATCCTTTCCCGAGCCCTAAACCCACATCTTTCTCTAGTTTCTCTCCCATCTCCCTCATACCCTCTCAGAGCTCATCTTGTCCATGAGGTCCAGCTCCTGCTCCTTCGACCCTATTCTCACTGAGCTACTGATCAGCCAACTACCCTGTGTCCATGGATATTGTCAACATTTCTCTCTCTTCAGGTACTGTCCCTCTGTCCTTCAAATCTGCCATCATCACCCCCTCAATAAAACAAACCCTTGACCCTGCCATCCTGACAAATTACTGCCCCATCTTCAACCTCTCTCTCTCCAAACTCTTTGAACATGTTGTCACCTCCTAAATCCTTACCCATCTTTCCCAGAATTCCCATGTTTGAATCCCTTCAATCAGGTCTCTGCCCTGTCACAGTGAAATACAAGAGACAAACAGAATCTTACCCGGAGAGAAAGACAGACAATCCGGGAGCTTGGATCCAACACGGATATGTCCATACGACCAGAAGACAAGGATAGCAGCACAGTCATTATCGAGAGACAACAATACCTGCTGGAGACAGACAGACAACTAAACAACACGAATCACAACACCAAGCTACCTTGACCCATATACCCGAGACAGGAAGGAGAATTGGAGATGGACTGGAAGAACTCAGACTCCAGACACATTTACCAAAAACAGATGGAATATCTGAAGGGACAACAGGTAGAACCAAGGAAGTTCTACCTGCTCCTTAAAATACCCAAACACAGAATAATAATAATCTTTATTATTGTCACAAGTAGGCTTACATTAGCACTGCAATGAAGGGCTTACATTAGCACTGCAATGAAGTTACTGTGAAAATCCCCTAGTCAACATACTCTGGCGCCTGTTTGGGTACACAGAGGGAGAATTCACAATGTCCAATTCATCTAACAAGCGCATCTTTCGGGACTTGTGGGAGGAAACAGGAGCACCCGGAGGAAACCCACGCAGACACTGGGAGAAAGTACAGTGCAGACTCCGCACAGTGACCCAAGTGAGAATTGAGCTCGGAACCCTGGCGCTGTGAAGCAACAGTGCTAACCACTGTGCCACCGTCAGGGAAATACCACCAGACAGACCCATCTGATCAGACTGAGAGAGAAAATCCTACAGAATCAGTGCAGAAGGAGGCCATTCGGCCCATACAGCCTGCACCGGCACTTGGAAAGATAACTCTACTTAAGCGCATGCGTCCACCCTATTAAGGGCCATCTTGACAATTACATGAATAGGATGGGAATAGAGGGATAGGAAACCCGGAAGCATAGAATATTTTAGTTTAGATGGGCAGCATGGTCGACGCAGGCTTGGAGGGCCGAAGGGCCTTTTCCTGTGCTGTACTTTTCTCTGTTCTTTGTTTATCCCTGTAACGCAGTAACGCCCACCTAATCTTTGTTTGGACACTGAGGGGCAATTTAGCGGGGCCAATCCACCAAACCTGCCCATCTTTGGACGGTGGGAGAAAACTGGAGCATCCGGAGGGAACCCACACAGACACGGGGAGAACATGCAAACTGCACACAGTCACCCAAGGCCAGAATTGAACCCAGGTCGCTGGTGCTATGAGGCAGCAGTGCTAACCATTGTGCCACATCTCTTGCAAGAGAAACAGAGTTAACGTTTGTTGTTCCTTGTAACAGTTCTGTAGAAGTGTTAATGGGCTCTAATTTAAAGTCTTGAAGTGAAAAGTGGAACGTTTTACTCAGAGGTTTGACACAGGAAGAAGTTTTAGCCTGTGTGAAGCTCAATCTTCATTTACACAAAGCCCACAGTCTGATTGGCTGGAGGACCAGAGTCCATCCGGTCTTCCAAATCTTTCCATTGGTCAACATCACTCAGACAGGAAATGAGGTTTTGGAACCCGCGCCTACGTGACCAATGGAAAGAACTCAAAATGATACAGAGTCTCAGCCAATGAGGGAGATCCGGGATCAGCCCCACCCCTCATTCACTCTGATTGCTTGGAAGACCAGCAGCTCCCGCGCGGTCCTCCAGTTCCACCCCATCTTCCTATTGGTCCGCAGCTGCTGTCAATCACTCCCTGGGCATTGTGATGTGGAGCATGCGCAGTGCGGCTCATGTCCAGGGACAGACGCTTGTTTGTCTCGTCCTCAGGCGGGAAGGAGGCGGATAAGCGAAGGCAGCGTTAGGGGCAGTGGGAGGGAGGGGAGGCTTCACAAAAACCCAGTGGAGGCATCAAAGCTGAAACAAGAAATTACCGCTCCCGAGTTTGCAGCGAGCGGGAAGGTTTTCCTGGCGAGCCTTTCCCCAGTTAACCAACATCATCCTCAAGGGGGCAGTGTGCAGCAGGGCGCATGCGCGGTGAGCCCTGTCCACTCAGCAGGACTGACAGTGATGGATTCAGGAAACTCCTTTTACAGGGGGTTACAAGGGGAGGATTTAAACACAGCAAAGTGAAATCAAACAAGACATTAAGACCTGAGAGAGTCACTTGATTAATCTGAACCTGGATATTATTGGTCTTTGAGTGTAAGCATTGAGTTCCAGGTCAGTACCACTCTTCATGGGGGTTCACTGTACCAGCAAATCACAGACACAGGCTAGTGTTCTGGGGACAAGGGTTCAAATCCCATCATGGCAATTGGTGGAGTGTAAATTCAATTAATCTGGAATTCAATGTTCATCTCGGTATTGGTGACCGTGAAATCATTGTGGTGAGTTTGTGGGAAGGGGAGAGTGTGGGACTGGGATTTGCACCTTTGGGAAACGAGAGCAATAATTATGCTCCGGGAACTAGAATTATCTGTTCTAAGTTTAAGTCCTGGACTAACCTGTGCAAATTGGTTTTATATTGTTACCAGGAGTGGACTGACAGAAAGGAAACTCAAATCAAACATCACATCAAGATCTGACAGTCATTCAATTCATCAGGACCTGAATATCATTGGTTTTGAATGTGGGTGGAGATATGTTTGTCAGTTCCGTCTGTGGGAAAAGATGTCAAATATCAGTGTGCCTGGGAAAGCATTGAGACGCACACACACCCGAGTGAGAGTGTTCCAGTGAACTGACTGTGGGAAGAGCTTTAACCAGTTACACAGCATGAAAATAAATCACACCTAGAATCTGTACACGTGTTCCGTGTGTGGACGAGGTTTCAACTGTTTGTCCAACGTGGAGAGGCACAAGGACATTGGCACCATGGACAACCATGGAAATGTGGGGACTGTGGGAAGGGATTCATGTCCCCATCTGTGCTGGACATTCATTGGCGCAGTCACACTGGGGAAAGACCATTCACCTGCTCCGAATGTGGGAAGAGGTTCACGAGATTAACCCACCTCACTACACACCAACGTGTTCTCTCTGACACGAGACCTTTTAAATGTTCTGCCTGTGAGGAGAGCTTCAAAGGCAAAATGGATCTGCTGCTTCACCAGCGCAGTCACACTGGAGAGAGGCCGTTCACCTGCTCCGTGTGTGGGAAGGGATTCACTCAGCAGTCCCTCCGGCTGAAACACCAGCGCATTCCCACCAGGGAGGAAGCGTTCATCTGTTCGCTGTGTGGGAAGGGATTCATTCGGTCATCCACCCTGCAGACACACCAGCGAGTTCACAAGTGCCTCCAGGACTCTGCTGTTATTGATGTTAATCACATCCAGGACTGAACCAAAATCACATCCTGGATAGAACCATGTTCATTCCGACAGCTGGAGTTTGTTTGAGTTGATGTTAATAATCCCTGAAACTGAGATTAGAATAGATTGGTGCTTGATCGCTGGCACACACACAATGGGGAAAAGGGCCTTGTTTTGTGCTGTAAAACTCTAGAACGTGAACCCATCTCACTTCACACCAACATGTTCACTCTGACACAAGACATTTTATGTGTTCTGACTGTGGGAAGAGCTTGAGAGGCAAAATGGATCTGCTGACACACCAACGCGCTCACACTGGAGAGAGACCGTTCACTGCTCCGAGAGTGGGAAGGAAAATTATCCACCCTGCAGAAACACCAGTGATTTGACAGCGGGGGAGAGGCCATTCACCTGCTCTCAGTGTGGGAAGGGATTCACTCATTCATCCACCCTGCAGATCCACCAGCGAATTCACAAGTTACAGGAATTAGATTCTGCTGTTATTGCTGCTGTGAATCCCTGCAACTGGAGTTTAATGTTCTGGATATAGATGAATTAAATCAGCTTTGTGTCAAACACACAGTGTTGGTGTCCTTGATTTCTCGAAGATAAGAGGAGACTGATTGATGTCCTGTTACCGACTTCCATTATTGGGTCTTTTCTCCTTTGTTAATGGAAGACGTTTATTTATATAACGCCTTTCACAACTTAAGATGTCCCAAAGTGCTGTACAGACAATGAGGTTCTTTTGAAGTGTAGTCACTGTTGTAATGTAGGAAATGCAGTCACCAAATGTGCACAGAAAGATCCCACAAACAGAAATGTGATTGTGACCAGAGAATCTGTTCAGTGATGTTTGTTGAGGGATAAATATTAAGCAGTAAACCAGGGAGACCTCCCCTGCTTTTTGGAATAACATCATGGGAACTTTACACCCAACGGAGGGCAGACCCTTCCATCAGGCAGAAGGTACAGAAGTCTGAAGACCTGGACATCCAGAAATAGGAGCAGCTTCGTCCCCACAGCTACAAGACTCCTCAAGGACTCCCCCTCGGACTGATCTGTTCCCTGGAAGGACACCACTCACGACGCCCTATGCTGCTCTTGCTCATGTATTTGCTTTGTTTGGCCCCTTGGGCACTGTAACCAATCACTGTTGTCGATATACCACTATGTGCTAACATTGTGCTAACCACTAACCACTATGCTCCGAGCTGCCTTGTGACTCTTCAGTGCAGGGTAAACCGGGATGGTCCCTCTGATATCAGGGAAGAGGAGATGTAATAGAGGTGTTTAAAATGGGGAAGGATTTGTGACAGTGTCGATATTTTCCCACAAACAGAACAAACATTTTTCATTCCACATTTATAGTCTGAGGATAATCAGGTCATGATCAATTGAGTGACACTGTTGGATCTTAATGTGATATTTGGTTTGTTTCCTGTCTGAAAATCCTCTCCTAATGCCCTGGAAAAGGAGTTTACAAAGGGCACACTATCAGTCCAGGATAGAAATTCAGAACAGACAATTCCAGTTTCTGGGGAACATGTTTTTCTCTCTTCTGTCCTCAAAGCTGTAAATTCCCGTCCCACACACTCCCTCCTCCCTGGGGCTGAAATCCAAATAAAGTATTAGATCATTATTTCTGTATCCTTTTACCAAAGTTATATAATTAGAGGTAAGAATATGCTTTATAAGTCACTTCATTCATGACTTGTGACAGACATTAATCTGAATGATCCTGACTGACCAATTAGAATAACAGATGTTAACCTTGTGTCCAGACATGACTGTGTAGAGATTTGATGAGCAATCGTGAAGGTCGTTTCTCCAAATCTTCCAGGGTTTCCTTCGTTCTTCCTCTCGAACTAAGTTGTACCGGATATCAGACTCAGGGTCCATTCGGGTTCTCTTGCTGCTGACGAAATAACTTGAATCAAATATGGAGAAGACTGAATCCACTGTTTGGTCCCTGCTCCAATCTCCATTCCTGACATACTGACTCTATCCCTCTCCCTGGCAACAGTCTGAGACTTAGCCAGTCTCTTTGTAAACTTTGTTTCACACTCGATCCAATATGAGCTTCTGACCTCATAGAATTTACAGTGCAGGAGGCCATTCGGCCCATCTAGTCTGCACCGGCCCTTGGCAGGAGCACCCTAGCTAAGCCCACACCTCCACCTATCCCCGTAATCCCCCAACCTTTTTAGATACTAAGGCAATTGACCATCGTCACCTCCCGATTCGACAATTCCATTACACACCTGGCTGCTCTCCCACATTCTACCTCGGTAAACCTAAAGCCAACCAAAAGTCTGCTACCCATGTCTTAATTCACAGCAGGTTTCTTTCCCCTATGATCCCTGTGCTCCGAGACTTGCATTCGCTCCCAGTCAATTCTCAGCCTGTTTTCAAATCCCTCCATGACCTCGTCTCTCCCTGTGTCTGTCATCTCCTCCAGCCCCACAACCCCGAGATATCTGCACAGCTCTGATCCTGGACTCTTGCACATTCCCGATTCTAATTACTCCGTCATGGTTTTAAGTTCCCTCGGCCCCAAGCACTGAATTCCCTCCCTAAACCTCCCCGTCTCCACCTCACTCACCTCCTTTCAGACTCTTTGACCAAGTTTTTGGTCACCTGCCCTAATATCTCCTTTTGTGTCTGGGTGTCTCACTTTGTTTTATAATGTTCCTGTGAGGTTGACTGGGATGATTTATGATGTTAAAGGTGTTATATAAATAGAAGTTGTTGTTGTTGACTGTAACCCTGACCTCCTGTTTTACAATATCCCATTGGTTTCACAACAAACTCTGGCTCTAATGTTTTGCCCCGTGTGGGTTTGCAGCCTCTATAAAGACTCAGGCCTGTCACCAGGAGCAGGCCGCAGCTGTCCCCCCGCTCGATGCAAACCCGGGCCCGGAAACTTCTTATTGGTGTTTGGAATCTCCGCCGGGTTTCAGTGAAACCTCCCGGCCGAGACAAGCATCGGCACTGCGCATGCTCCAGCTCACAATGCCCAGGGAGTGATTGACGGCAGCTCTGGGCCATTAGGAAGAGAGGGGTAGGCCTGGAGGACCGAGTGGTTGCAGCGGGTCCTCCAACCAATCGGAGTGAATGAGGGGCGGGGCTGAGCCCGGTCGCACACGTGCACTGGAGCATGCGTAGTGCTGATCACAGCTCAGGATTCGGGTGGAATTTCTCAGCCGGTCAAATCCCGGGCGGTGAGTCCTGCGGGAGGAATGGGGCCGGCGGGTGGGTCCGGAGACCTCATAAACACTCCGTGTAGGCCCCACAGTCCAAACATGAAGGTCGGATACGGCAGTTCAATCGGTGAAAGCTGCTCGGGCTTTTCTCTGAGACAGGCCCGGATGGGCGAAGAGAGCCTCGGCTTTGCTCCGCCTCCCATTCACTCTGATTGGCTGGAGGACCAGAAGCTCCTGATCAATCACCCAGACCCGCCTCCTCTCCCTATTGGTCCGAACCCGCCGTCAATCAGTCCCCGGGCATTGTGAGCTGGAGCAAACCCTTCACCATCATTGTCAGCTCCCTGGTTTGCAGCTGCGGAGCTTCTCCCTCCCGGGAACAGGCCCAGGTTAACGGGCACCATCCTGCTTCAGACACTGGAGGATGGTTCACATCAGAGGATGGGGGAGGGGCGATAAGAAATAAGAGCTTCCACTTCGCACTCAAATCAATGAGGACCCTGATCTCTGGCAAGGAAGGAAACCCTGGCAGGTGGGCGGGGAGGATTCACAAACACCCGCTGGAGGCCCCAAATCCTCAATAAGACCCATTGGTTTTATTGTCAGTCTGCAGACAGGAGCTGGAGAACTGAACCCAGGCAGAGGGGAGGGAGCGAGAAAACTGGGAGTGGAGGAAAGAAATGGTGCAGATGGGTTTGGATTTCAGCCCAGGGAGGAGGGAGAGTGTGCGGGACAGGGATTTACAGCTTTGGGGGAACAAGAGAGGAAAAAATGTTCCAGAGAAACTAGAAAGGGCAGCACGGTAGCATTGTGGATAGCACAATTACTTCACAGCTCCAGGGTCCCAGGTTTGATTCCAGTTTGGGTCACTCTGTGCGCAGTCTGCACGTTCCCCCCGTGTGTGCGTGGGTTTCCTCCGGGTGCTCCGGTTTCCTCCCACAGTCCAAAGATGTGCAGGTTAGGTGGATTGGCCATGATAAATTGCCCTTAGTGTCCAAAATTGCCCTTAGTGTTGGGTGGGGTTACTGCGTTATGGGGATAGGGCGGACGTGTTGACCTTGGGAAGGGTGCTCTTTCCAAGAGCTGGTACAGACTCGACGGGCCGAATGGCCTCCTTCTGCGCTGTAAATTCTATGATAATCTATGAATTGCCTGTTCAGAATTTCTATCCTGGACTGACAGTGATGGCTTTTTTAAACTCCTTTTACAGGGGGTTAGAATTGGAGAATTTGCACATCCTGCATTGACAGTGATGACTTTTGTAACATGAGAGATTACAGCTCTCAGGAAAGATTAAATGGAGAGGGGCGATGTGAGAGAGTGACCATCAATAAACAACAAGTCATGAATACAAGATAGTTACGAATAAAGCCAAGGGGACAATACAGCCAAAATTATTTATTACAGGTTCAGAATGTGCAACTCATTACCATGGAAAGGAGTTGAGGAAAGTGCTGAGATGTTTTCAAAAGGAAACGTGACAAACACATGAGAGAAAATGGAATTGAAAATCAACTGAAAGGCTGAGATTTGATAGGTGGGACAGACGGGGATGTGTGCCGAGTATTGACAGCAGCAGAATCTGAGAGAATGGCCTTTTTGTATCTTATATATTCACAGTATTTCAATATAATCTTTTACAGAATATTTGCAGATGCAAACATCATGTCGAGATCTGACAGAGTCACTTGATTCATCAGGACCGGCCTTTCAACGTGGAAGGAGAAATGTTTGTCTGTTTTGTCTTTTGGAAACAAAATTCAAAAATCACTGTGATTGGAAAAGCAGCGAGACACAGACATCTAAGTAATTGTCCACAGTTAGCTGTAACTGAGCTGTAACCAATCACACAGCATGAAATTAAATTGCAGCATTTACATCAGGGAGACACCGTACTCCGGCTTCAACTGATGATCCAAGTTGGAGAGACATAAGGACATTTGCACCAAAGGAATCAAGAAGCAGCAATAGGACATTCAGCCCCTTGAGCCTGTTCCACCATTTAATAACATCACGGCTGATCTGATAGTGAAGTCAAATCTTCATCCCACCTACACCTGATAACCTGTCAATGACCATGGAGAAAGCGTGGAAATGTGGGGACTGTGGGATGGGATTCAATTACCCATCTGAATTGGAAACTCATCGACGTATTCACACTGGGGAAAGGCCGTTCACCTGCTCGGTGTGTGGGAAGGGATTCACCCGGTCATCAAACCTGACACACCAACTTGTTCATACTGATAGGCGACCTTTTAAATGTGCTGACTGTGAGAAGAGCTTTAAAAGCAGAAATGATTTACTGATACATCAACGCACTCACACTGGGGAGAGGCCATTCACCTGCTCGGTGTGTGGGAAGGGATTCACTCGGTCATCCCACCTCTTGACACACCAACTTGTTCATACTGATGAGAGACCTTTTAAATGTGCTGACTGGAAAGAGCTATAAAAGCAGAAAGGATTTACTGTTACATCAACGCACTCACACTGGGGAGAGGCCGTTCACCTGTTTGGAATGTGGGAAGGGATTTAATGATTTGTCAAACCTCCGGATTCACCATCAGATTCACTCTGACCAGAGACCGTTTAAATGTGCTGACTGTGAAAAGAGCTTTAAACACAGAAAGGATTTACTGACACATCAACGCACTCACACTGGAGAGAAGCCATTCACCTGCTCCGTGTGTGGAAAGGGATTCACTCGATCATCACTCCTCCTGAGCCACCAACTTGTTCATACTGATCAGAGACCTTTTAAATGTGCTGACTGTGAGAAGAGGTTTAAAAGGAAAAGCAATTTACTGAAACACCAACGCACTCACACTGGGGAGAGGTCATTCACCTGCTCCATGTGTGGGAAGGGATTCACCTGTTCACACCAACTTCTGCAACACCAGCGAGTTCACACTGGACAGAGACCGTACACTTGACCCGTGTGTGACAAGAAATTCACTCAGTCATCCCACCTGACTTCAAACCAACTTGTTCACACTGATCAGAGACCTTTTAAATGTTCCGAGCAGCCCGGTTCAATTCCCGTACCAGCTTCCCCGAACAGACGCTGGAATGTGGCGACTAGGGGCTTTTCACATTAACTTCATTTGAAGCCTACTTGTGACAATAAGCGATTTTCATTTCATTTTCATTTAGATAATGAGAGGTTAGGAACACACTTCAGTTAACTCCCGATAAAAATAAGGTCATTTCAGGAGAATGGAAAAAACTGATTGGTGGGGAAGCTACAAATAATCCTTTAAAAAAAAAAATTCAGAGTACCCAATTATTATTAATTTTTTTTCCAATTAAGGGGCAATTTAGCCTGGCCAATCCACCTAACCTGCACATCTTTGGGTTGTGGGGGTGAAGCCCATGCAGACATGGGGAGAATGTGCAAACTCCGCACGGACAGTGACCCAGTGCCAGGATTCAAACCTGGGTTCTCAGTGCTGTAGTCCTACTGCTAACCACTGCTCCATGTGCTGCCCTAGCTACAAATAGTTCTAATAAATTTATTGAACAGTTCTCAAATGGAAAGACACTTGACCACATTAAAACTAAGGATTTGCAATAGACGTTTGATCTAGCAGGTCACATTTAGGGCAAGATTAGAAACAGGGCATTCATTTAAAGTGATTAGAAAAAGAAGCAATGCTGAGCAAGGCTAGGAGAGTGGGCAAAGAAGTGGCAGATGGAATACAATGTGGAAAAGTCTGAGGTTATGCACTTTGGAAGGAGAAATGGAGGCATAGACTATTTTCTAAATGGGAAAATGCTGAGGAAATCACAAGCACAAAGGGACTTGGGAGACCTTGTTCAAGATTCTCTTCAGGTTAACGTGCAGATGCACTGCAGCCTCACGGCGCCGAGGTCCCAGGTTCGATCCTGGCTCTGGGTCACTGCCCGGGTGGAGTTTGCACATTCTGCCCGTGTTTGCGTGGGTTTCGCCCCCACATCCCAAAGATGTGCAGGGTGGGTGGATTGGCCACGCTAATCATCCCCTTAATTGGAAAAAATGAATTGGATACTCCAAATTTTTTTTTAAAGGTTAACGTGCAGGTTCAGTCAGCAGTTAGGAAGGCAAATGCAATGTATTCAGGTCGAGTGGGCTAGAATACAAGACCAGGGATGTAATTCTGAGCCTGTATAAGGCTCTGATCAGACCCCATTTGGAGTACTATGAGCAGTTTTGGGCCCCGTATCTAAGAAGGATGTGTTGGCCTTGGAAAGCGTCCAGAGGAGGTTTACAAGAATAATCCCTGGAATGAAGAGCTTGTCGTATGAGGAACGGTTGAGGACTCTGGGTCTGTACTCGTTAGGAGTTGAGAAGAATATGGGGGTATCTTATTAAAACTTACAGGATACTGCGAGGCCTGGGTAGAGTGGACATGGAGAAGATGTTTCCACTTGTAGGAAATTATTCCTTAAAGCTCTCCAAAAAATGCTTTTGGCAGCAAAATCGGGAGGCATTGGAAAATAAACAGAAATCACAGCAACGTGTTCATTTTAACCGACCCTCCAGTGACCCACCCTCCAATCCCGAGCAACCTGCACACCCAGATATCTAAAGTGAACCCCTGCCCTACGGAATGGCAGCCCCCCCCCCCACCCCTGCCCACATCCCCGGCCGAAACACCACAAAATACTCACTCTTGTCTCAATTTAATTTGTACCCCGAGAAAGGCGCAAACACCCGAAGCAGCTCCAATATTCCCCCTCTTGACATACTCGGTTCCGACACATATAATAACAAGTTGTCGGCATACAAGGGCATCCTGTGCTCTATCCACCCTCCGCACTATTCCTTTCCATACCCCCAAACCTCTTGGCCAGTGGCGATTTTGCGATGGCCAACGGCTCAATCGCGAGTGCAAACCCAAGGAAAACCCAAAAGCTTTCTACAGGTATGTCAGGAATAAAAGAATGACTAGGGTAAGAGTAGGGCCAGTCAAGGACAGGGATGGGAAGTTGTGTGTGGAGTCTGAAGAGATAGGCGAGATACTAAATGAATATTTTTCGTCAGTATTCACTCAGGAAAAAGATAATGTTGTGGAGGAGAATGCTGAGACCCAGGCTATTAGAATAGATGGCATTGAGGTACGTAGGGAAGAGGTGTTGGCAATTCTGGACAGGCTGAAAATAGATAAGTCCCCGGGGAATGATGGGATTTATCCTAGGATTCTCTGGGAAGCCAGGGAAGAGATTGCTGGGCCTTTGGCTTTGATTTTTATGTCATCATTGGCCACAGGAATAGTGCCAGAGGACTGGAGGATAGCAAATGTGGTCCCTTTGTTCAAAAAGGGGAGTAGAGACAACCCCGGCAACTATAGACCGGTGCGCCTCACGTCTGTTGTGGGTAAAGTCTTGGAGGGGATTATAAGAGACAAGATTTATAATCATCTAGATAGGAATCATATGATCAGGGATAGTCAGCATGGCTTTGTGAAGGGTAGGTCATGCCTCACAAACCTTATCGAGTTCTTTGAGAAGGTGACTGAACAGGTAGCGAGGGTAGAGCAGTTGATGTGGTGTATATGGATTTCAGTAAAGCGTTTGATAAGGTTCCCCACGGTAGGCTATTGCAGAAAATACGGAGGCTGGGGACTGAGGGTGATTTAGAGATGTGGATCAGAAATTGGCTAGCTGAAAGAAGACAGAGGGTGGTGGTTGATGGGAAATGTTCAGAATGGAGTTCAGTTACAAGTGGCGTACCACAAGGATCTGTTCTGGGGCCGTTGCTGTTTGTCATTTTTATCAATGACCTCGAGGAGGGCGTAGAAGGGTGGGTGAGTAAATTTGCAGACGACACTAAAGTCGGTGGTGTTGTCGACAGTGCGGAAGGATGTAGCAGGTTACAGAGGGACATAGATAAGCTGCAGAGCTGGGTTGAGAGGTGGCAAATGGAGTTTAATGTAGAGAAGTGTGAGGTGATTCATTTTGGAAGGAATAACAGGAATGCAGAATATTTGGCTAATGGTAAAGTTCTTGGAAGTGTGGATGAGCAGAGGGATCTAGGTGTCCATGTACATAGATCCCTGAAAGTTGCCACCCAGGTTGATAGGGTTGTGAAGAAGGCCTATGGAGTGTTGGCCTTTATTGGTAGAGGGATTGAGTTCCGGAGTCATGAGGTCATGTTGCAGCTGTACAGAACTCTGGTACGGCCGCATTTGGAGTATTGCGTACAGTTCTGGTCACCGCATTATAGGAAGGACGTGGAAGCTTTGGAGCGGGTGCAGAGGAGATTTGCCAGGATGTTGCCTGGTATGGAGGGAAAATCTTATGAGGAAAGGCTGATGGACTTGAGGTTGTTTTCGTTAGAGAGAAGAAGGTTAAGAGGAGACTTAATAGAGGCATACAAAATGATCAGGGGGTTAGATAGGGTGGACAGTGAGAGCCTTCTCCCGCGGATGGAAATGGCTAGCACGAGGGGACATAGCTTTAAACTGAGGGGTAATAGATATAGGACAGAGGTCAGAGGTAGGTTATTTACGCAAAGAGTGGTGAGGCCGTGGAATGCCCTACCTGCAACAGTAGTGAACTCGCCAACATTGAGGGCATTTAAAAGTTTATTGGATAAGCATATGGATGATAATGGCATCGTGTAGGTTAGATGGCTTTTGTTTCAGTGCAACATCGTGGGCCGAAGGGCCTGTACTGCGCTGTATCATTCTATGTTCTATGTTCAAACAGCAGGGGGGGGGGACATAGGACATCCCTGCCTAGTCCCACGGTGGAGAGAAAAGTCTCTCGAGCTGATGTTTTTTGTGCGGACACTGGCCCCGGCTCCTTATACAGTAGCTTTACCCAGTCCACAAATCGTGGACCAATCCCAAACCGCTCCAGAACTGCTATCAAGTGTCCCCATTCTACTTGGTCAAATGCTTTCTCGGCGTCCATTGCCACATCCACCTCTGTTTCCTTCCCCTCCGCCGGTGCCATAACCACGTTCAGTATCCTCCTAATGTTCGAAAAGAGCTGCCTCCCTCACACAAACCCCGTCTGATCTTCACCTACCACCTTCAGGAGGCACTCTTCCTGCCTACCTGCCAGTACCTTCGCTAATACCTTTGCGTTCACATTTAAAAGTGATATGGGCTGAAACAACCCACACTCCATCGGATCCTTATCGTTTTTAAGCAACAGGGAAACCGATGCCTGCCCCAAAGTTTGTGGTCACATCCCCTTCCCTCTCGCCTCCTCAAATATCTCCATCATCAGGGGTGCCAGCTTATCCTGCAGACACACCAGCGAGTTCACACTGAGGAGAAGCCATTCACCTGCTCTCAGTGTGGGAAGGAATTACATAGAAACACAGAAAATAGGAGCAGGATGAGACCATTTGGCACTTCGCGTCTGCTCTGCCATTCATTATGGTTATGGCTTATCATCCAACTCAATAGCTTAATCCTGATTTCCCCTCCATATCCTTTGATTGCCTTCGCTCCAAGTGCTATATCTAACTGTTTCCTGAAAACATACAATGTATTGGCCTCAACTATTTCCTGTGGTAACAAATTCCACAGGCTCACCACTCTCTGATGAAGAAATTACTCATCTGTCTAAATGGTCTACCCCGTATCCTCAGACTGCGACCTCTGGTTCTGTAAACTCCCACCATCGGGAAAATCTTTCCTGCATCTCCCCTGTCAAGCCCTGTTAGAATATTGTAGGTTTCTATGAGATCCCCCATTCTTCTGAACTCCAGTGAATACAATCCTAACTGATTCAATCCCTCATATGTCAGTCCCACCTTCCCAGGAATCAGTCTGGCAAACCTTCGCTGCGCTCCCTCTAGAGCAAGAACATCCTTCCTCAGATAAGGAGACCAAAACTGCACACAATATTCCAGGTATGGCCAAACCCCTGTATAATAACAGCAAGATATTCCTGCTCCTGTACTCGAATCCGCTCGCAATGAAGGCTAGCACACCATTTGCCTTCTTTACCGCCTGCTGTCGCTGCATGCTTACCTTCAGTGACATGTACGAGGATATCCAGGTCTTGTTGCACATTTCCCTCCTAATTTATGACAATTCAGATAATAGCCTGCCTTACTCGTTTTGCTACCAAACTGGATAACCTCGCATTTCTACTAATTATACTGTATCTGCCATTCATTTGCCCACTCACTCAACTTGTCCAAATCACACTGAAGGATCTCTGCAAGCTCCTCACAGCTCACCCTCCCACGCAACTTGTGTCATCTGCAAATTTGGAGATATTGCATTTTGTTCCCTCATCTAAATCGTTAGGTGACACAGTGGTTAGCACTGCGGTCTCACAGAGCTGAGGACCAGTGTTCAATCCAATAAATAATTGTGCATATGGTATGTCTGGAATTTCAGAGTATTGAAAATAGTGTCATTGACGTGGTTATTACACAAAATTAAGACTCAACCTTTATCAATAAATTGGTGAGGACACCGAGTGTAATATATCCTCGTTTGCGGACAATTAGAACAAATGTACATTTCTATAAAACCTCTCACTACCACTGGACCTCCTAAAGTGTTTTAAAGCCGATGGAGTACTTTTGAAAAATATTCACTGTTGTAATGTAGGAAGCTGTAAGTACACATGTGTGATCACATTTAGTTTTTAAATTGTTATTTTCATTATTAAAAATAAATTTAGAGTACCCAATTCATTTTTTCCAATTAAGGAACAATTTAGCATGGCCAATCCACCTACCCTGCATATCTTTGTGTTGTGGGGTGAAACCAACAAAACCACAGGACGAATGTGCAAACTTCACATGGCAGTGACCCAGGGTCGGGATCGAACCTGGGGCCACTGCGCCATGAGGCAGCAGTGCTAACCATTGCACAACCTTGCTGCCCGTATATTGTTATTTTCATAGTGTACTCACTGGCCTTAGTAATAAGGTCAAGAAGCCCTTTTATACCTCTGACATGTGCCTTTGTGCAGCTCTTTCACCTGTACCTTTTCTATATTAACTATGTATTGATTTCATTGCAAAAAACAATAATTACATTGATGATTATTCAGTAGTGAACATTGATTATCATGAATAAATTGGTGTATTAGGTAATTATATTGTAAAGACTAGATCTTTATTTTCAAAAATAACATGATCAACCAAAATGGTTCCAGAAACTGCAGAGCTATCAGAATTTGTTTGAAAATGACTCTATAATTTTGCAAAGTTACTAGATGTGGTGATAAGCCTGTAGATAATATTACACGTACTCAGCAGTGTGACCTCCCACCAGGTGTTGTCAGACATCAGTCAGGGAACATCAGGCTACCAGCAGAAGGTTGTAAAGCGTACATGAGGACAGTCGCACATCAGGGTAGTTCCAAGAGAGTCTAATGTAACTGTGATAACTTGGTCTGTATAGCATTCTGATCGTTACCTTACCACGTGTACATTAATAAATCATCGTTCTGGCTAAGTCACCAGCATTTCTGCAGAATCATTGCAAGACAAGATCACAGAACACAATACTAGACATCGTATACTGCCAAGTGTATGTGGAATAGGCAGTGGCGGAATGGTATTGTTACTGGGCTAGTAATCCAGAAACTCCGGTTAATGCTCTCGGGATCTGGGATCGAATTTGCCTATGACAGATATTGAAATTGAAATTCAATAAAAGCCTTGAATTAAAAGTCTAGTGTTGACACTGTCAATAGGGGGGCCACAGTAGCACAGTGGTTAGCACAGTTACTTCACAGCTCCAGGGTCCCAGGTTCGATTCCCGGCTTGGTTCACTGCCTGTGCGGAGTCTGCACGTTCTCCCCGTTTCTGCATGGGTTTCCTCCGGATGCTCCGGTTTCCTCCCACAGTCCAAACATGCAGGTTAGGTGGATTGGCCAAGCTAAAGTTCCCTTTGTGTCCAAAAAGGTTGGGCGGGATTACAGGGATTAGGGTGGGAGTGTGGGTTTAGGTAGGGTGCTATTTCCAAGGGATGGCGCAGACTCGATGGGCTGAATGGGCTCCTTCTGCACTGTAAATTCTATGATTCTATAATTTTTGTAAAAACCCATCTGGTTCACTAATGTCCCTCAGGAAATCTGCACTCCTTCTGTGGCCTGGCCTACACGTGACTCCAGATCCACAGCAATGTTGTGGTTGACTTGAACGTGCCCTCTGAAATAGACTCACAAGAAACGCAGTTCAAGGGCAATTGGAATGAGCAGTAAATGCTGGCCCAGCCAGTGACACCCACCTCCCATGAATGAATTATTTTTAAGAAGGCTCATTGTTCAATCTGAAAACTAGTAAGAAACTGTCTCTTTTATTGGATTTGATTTATTGTCACGTGTGCCGAGGTACAGTGAAAAGTATTGTTCTGTGTACAGTCCAGATAGATCGTTCCAGACATGAAAATCAAAGTGCGGATCTTGGCAGTTTGCTCAGTTCACAAAAGAATTTAACGGCTTTGTAGACGCAGATTAACATTTTAATCACTGTACAAAATTCATCTACTTGTAATGGGTGCTCATATAGACAGACTCAAACGATACTGTCATTGAATTAGAGGAAATGGCAGAGATTTAACTGAACCACCTTTTTAAAAAATTTGGCCTTCATGATAGAGAAACAGGAAAAGCCACTCAGGGTGATGAGGAAATCCAGGCTCAGTGCGGATTTGCTGTCAGCCCTCCTTTCTTATACATGAACGGGATTGAGGCTGCAGAATGTTTCACACCAAAACACAGAGGGGTCAAATATAAGCAACACCTAATTCTCAATTCTCTTCCATTTAACGATATTTGACTTTATTCAAAAGCTGTCTGCGGTCAATCTCAACAAAGTAAAAGTCTTACAACACCAGGTTAAAGTCAAACAGGTTTGTTAAGAATCACTAGCTTTCGGAGCACAGCTCCTTCCTCAGGTGAAGAGGAAAGAGCTACGCTCTGAAAACTAGTGATTCAAAACAAACCTGTTGAACTTTAACCTGGTGTTGTAAGACTTACTGTGCCCATCCCAGTCCAACGGCGGCATCTCCACATCATGGCTGCATTCTCAACAAAGATTCATGGGATTTGTATTACCCAGTGACCCACGCTTTCTTGGTCACTCATGTTTGCAATTCAATGGTGCATATTTCAGAGATATTCAGAGTGAAGTCTCGAGAACTATTCGATTCAAAATGAAGTCATATATAACAAATAAATATTCTGATGTTCAACATTGAATAATGAAACAAATATTGAGTAAAATTGGTGGAAATTTTCTGTCGGAAGATAAGAATGATGCATTAATAATTGAACAGAGAGCAATGTTCCCATTAGATACTGCTGAACAAATGCTGAAGTTCCATATGTTATGGTTTTACAAGTTGAGACACATGTTTTAAAGACACAGTTGTCTTCTTGTAATCAGTGACCTGGCCTCTCAGCTGAATCATTGAGAGCTGCAGCAAGACTGTGCAGTTGAACGTTGCACAGGGCCATTGGGTACTGTGCTGCCAGCTGTTTCTCTAGCACAGTGGTTATCAAAGTCAGCTAACGTGTGAAAGGTGTCTGGTTCGAAACTTGCTAGAAGCATTAAATGCTTCTCATTTAATCTGAGGAAATCTTTGCACAACATACGTTTGTCCCTGAATATTACCTGAATCTTGTATGTTGGAGGAATAGGAGATTTAGTCTCACATCAGCCACAAAAAATGATTCAGTAAAGTCTGAAGTACTGAATTTTCAAGAAGCAATGAGCTGATAAAGATTTCCCTGCTTTAAGACAGTTTGGATATTCGCAGTTTGTTCATCCACAACAGTATATAATGGATTGATAGATGCAGATGAACATAATAACTGTGTCAGTCATGTCTAATTGTAAGATAAAAGCAACTTATTGCAGATGCTTCAATCAGAAACAAAAACTGGAAATACTGGACAATCTCAGCAGGTTTGACAGCCTCTGTGGAGCGAGATGGCAGCTGTTGTTCCGGGTCTGGGTGACTCTTTGTCAAAGCTGGAGAACTGGAAATGGGGTCAGATTCAGACTATTGTGGATGGGCGGGGGTGGTGGATGGGGTGGCGGGCAGAGGTCTCGTGGAGAATTGGGACTGGATAGAGGGCCAGCAATAGGTGGAGAATGACTAAAATGTCTTGGACAGAAAGAAAAAGGGAATGTAAATGGGGTGATCAAGGCTAAGAAACTCACCTAATGAAGGAGCTGCGCTTCGAAAGCTAGTGACTCCAAACAAACCTGTTGGATGTTAACCTGGTGTTGTAAAACTTCTTACAAGGCTAAGAAATGTGCTGATAGTGGCACGTTAAGTGATTAGACTGTGTTAATGGCAGAACTAAAGTAAGCAGTGTGTCAGAGGAAGACGAGGAACAGGGAGCAAATTGCCCAAGTGGTGTGAATGTGTGCTTGGGGGGAGCAATTGTGAGGGAAGAGAGGTCAATGGAAGTAATGAAAATGTTGCTGGAAATAAACATGTGGGGAAGGTAGAGGAGAGTAATAAGTGACATGGCCTCTCAGCCTAACCATCAGAAGCTGCAGCAAGACACTGCAGTTGAACATAGCACAGGTCCACTGGCTGCTTCGCTGCTGCCTGTTTCTGTAGCCATGATGTGGAGATGCCGGCGTTGGACTAGCTTTCAGAGCACTGCTCACCTGAGGAAGGAGCCAGTGTTTGAAACAAACATGTTGAACTTTAACCTGGTGTTGTAAGACTTCTTACTGTTTCTGTAGTGTAGTGGTTATCATGTTCATCTAACGCCGCAAAATGTCCTCCGTTCAAAACTGGGCAGGAACATCGAATACTTCTCGCTTAGTTTGAGGGAAGTTGGAGAACATGCGATTGTTTCTGCATGTCACCTGAATCCCATATATTAGATATATATTTGGTCTCATCTCGGCCTCAAACAACATTCAGAGAAGTCGGAGGTAGTGAATATTGAAGAAACAAAGATCAGAAAAAGATGATCCAATTTTGACACAGTTCGGTCATTCGCAGTGTGTTCATCTCACAACAGAATTTAATGGATTTCCGGATGTAGATTAACATTTTTAATCACCATCTGAAACATATTTAATGGTAATATGTGCTCATACAGACAGAGACAAATGATACTCCAACTGAATTAGAGGAAATAGAGATTTAACTAAAATACCTTTTTGAAAATCGGGCTTTGTGGGAGAGAAACAGGAAAAGCCACTCAGGGAGATGAGGAAATCCAGGCTCAGTGCGGATTTGCTGTCACCCCTCCTTTCTTATACATGAACGGTATTTAGGCTGCGGAATGTTTCCTACCCAGAACAAAGAGGGTCCAATATAATGAACATATCATTCTTAAATCTCTTACCTATGAAGATATTTGATTGTGTTTAAAAACTGACTGTGGCCAATCTCAGATGAACACAAAGGAACTTGTATTACCCAGTGACTCGATTTATTTTCTTCGTCATTCATGTTTGCAATTCAATGTTGTATATTTCAGAGAGTCTCAATTTCAGATGTGGACATAAATATCAAATAATATCAAGTTTTGAATAATGCAACAAATACTGAGTAAAATTGGTTGATGATTTTCGAAGGAACATAAGAATGATGTTATTACTGAATGAGAGGAAATCATTTCACCCGGAGATATTTGCTGAGCGGACATTTCTACATTTAAAAATTAATTTGAAATCAAATAAAGTAAACTACTTCAGCAAAGTGATCTCTAGAGGGCTGTGTGAAGCTTTACAAATCCTTTCCCTCTCTAATAGACAGACTCTGTAAACAGGATGTAGATCAAATGTAATTAGATTCTGTTATCAACTCAGAAATAATGACGATGCTTCAGCAGAAAAGACACTTTTGTAAATTCAATATGAAACAATTGCATGATTACATAATGTTTATATCGTAAACTACACCATCTTCGTGTCCAAATCTTCTGATCATTGGACCAGGGGAACGTTCTCGTTTAAATCAAACTGCGCAAGGATTCTGCAGAAACTCCTTTTTCAAAAGCAAATTGGAAGAATAATTGGAATAGAGAATCCTCAAGATCACAGAAAGAGAGAAGGACATTGAGACTAATCGGTTTGCTCTTTTCAATATCTATATTTGTGTTGGGAGTATTATCACGTTTACAGACAAGACAACACATTTTCCAAACACCAGTCCAATGGGTTCATTGCCAGTCAGCTGTTTTGCAGTGTACTGGTTATCACGTTCCCCTCACACACCAAATGTCCCTTATTCGAAACTTTATTGACGTTACTCATCTAAATTTGCAGATGAGTTGTATCCTTGCTATTTGTTGTTCAATAGTTAAGCGAATGCATTATCTTACACCCGCAAAGTTTCAAATGATACCCTGCAAAATACTCTGATGGAGACTGGCAGGAATCGCAGTCAGAGAGTTCACACGTGTTAACTCTGAATGGTTTTCTAATGTCATTGCTGATTATAGCATTTTATGATTCTAATGTCGGATCGATTTCTCCGCCACTTGTCTAAGTTTTCAGTTGAATAGTACTCTGACAATAAAAGGTTCTTCAGTGCAATAAGGACGCACAGTTTACTATTCCCGGTCAGTGCACTAAGCGCTGTTCCCTGTTTCTGTAGTGTAGTGATGATCATGTTTGCTTAAAGGTCCTCGGTTTAAACCCGCACAGAAACATTGTCAAAACCCATTGGTTTCCGTGTGTGGAAATGTTACATGATTGACATTTCCTTTATACATTTACACTCATCCTGAATTGCCCTTGAATTGAGTGGCTGAGTTAATCTGCCGCGTGGAACCCTGGTCCCCAGAGCTCCAGCCTGGTTCTCTGCTTCACTGGTCTAGAGACAATTACACTATTCAACCACCAGCCACTCCCCCAGTGAATCCACTGTCCAATATTACCTGAATATAATAACTTTCAAGCACGTGTCATTTGCTCTGACATGTACCTCAAAATGCATTCAGGGTCAGCTGAAAATTGCCGGCACACTGAGCAGGGACACAGATGCTCCTATTTTGACACTTTACAAATATTAACAGTTCGTTCAATGGCGACAAATGCAGGTCAGCGGCTGGGAATCCTGCAGCGAGTAACTCACCTCCTAACTCCACATAACCTGTCCACCATCTACAAGGCACAAGTCAGGAGTGTGATGGAATACTCTCCACTTGCCTGGATGGGTGCAGGAACTCACCAACGGCATCTTAGACAGCGCCTTCCAAACCCAAGACCCCGACACCCTGAAAGTTCCCTTCCCAGCTACTCCCCATCCTGACTGGGAAATATATCGGCTGTTCCTTCACTGTCACTGGGACAGAATCCTGGAACTCCCTCCCTAACAGCACTGTGGGTGTACATACACCAATGGACTGCAGCGGTTCAAGAAGCAGCTCACCACCACCTTCTCAATAGCGATTTGTTCTGGGCAATAAATGCTGGAGCGGCCAGCGATGTTCACATCCCCGAATGAATAAAACAGACAGAGAGCTGCCTGAATCCACCACCATGGAGTCACCTGGATTAATGGAGATATTAGAGAGGGATTTGTTAAGCTTCACTCTGATTTGTTAAGCTTTTCGAAAAGCTTGACTATGTGAGAGGGATTTGTGAAGCTTCACAAATCCCTCTCACATAGTCAAGCTTTTCGAAAATGTCTCGGTTTTCTCGGGAACGGATTGGTTCCCTGCAGCGTGAGCTCAGCTTCTCAAAGCAAACCCAATGTGAATGAATCCCGCCGTCTGCACCGCAAAGAAATGAAGAAAACATGTCGCTTGACCAACAGAAAACCTCATCAAAGGGCTCGTCCGGGATTTGAACCCGGGATCTCTCACATTTCCGTGCAGTATAAACCCCGAAGCGAGAATCTTTCCCCTAGACCAACGAGCCGGTAACACGCGGTTGATTGAACCAAAAGATACTTTCATTGCCATCCAAAGCCAACCAGATATCTGCGGAAAATGCTGGGAAATCTCAGGAAGTCAGGCAGCATTTGTGGACACGGAAACAAAATTCACATTCACCTCCATGACCTTTCATAGCAACCGGGACAGGTTAGAAATGGAGAAATTTAGAAGCAAGTGAAATCCCGGAGGGAGCAAACAGAACAACAGGAAAGCGCTCTGACAGGGTGCAAGTGAGGAGAGATTAAATGAGAAAAGGCCTAGGGTTCCCTGGCCACAGAGTGAGGTGAGCATCGAATCAGAGAATGATTACACCACAGAATGAGGCCATTCGGGCTGCCGTGTCTGTGCCAGCTCTCTGTCAGAGCAATGGATGAAACAAAGAAACAAAAGATGTGTCTGGAGGAGCAGATTGATCAACAACTGCCGCCCGGACACAAAGAACAAGTGGAAACAAGATTCAAACCCAAATCTGAGATGTAAGGGCACACAGAATGGGGGCAGCATTTACAGTGTGAGACTGTTGAACACACTCTGAGTGTGAAAGCTGTATTGAGCCCAGTGGAAAGATGCGCTGCTGTTTCTCGAGTGTTTGTTGAGCTTCTTTCGAACTCTGCACATGTGCTGTATCATTCTAGAAAACAGAATATTCAGTATCACAGAAGAGTATCACAATAGCAGAACAGGCTGAAGGGACGAATGGCCGACTTCTGCTTCTATCTTATCCGTTTGTCTGTGCTCCCGTGTGTGCATCATTCTGTAAAACAGACCATTTAGTATCACAGAATCAAATTTCGTATCTTTGCATGATGGGAATGTGGAATTCGAAACACAAACAGGTCACCCAGCTTATTGAATAGTAAGAAGTCTGACACTGGTGTGTCTATATATATGGTTGTGTAACCCACCTCTTCACTCACCCGATGAAAGAGCTGTGCTCCGAAAGTTAGTGATTCGAAACAAACCTGTTGGACTTTAACCTGGTGTTGTCAGACTTCTTACTGTGCCCACTGTGGTGTTGGGTGCTCTGGTGCACAGATGAGCCAACACAGTTGTATGTGGTACAACTCTATTTTATTATAACTCTTATAATACAGTTCGTTCTGGATACTCTGCACGTGCTGTCTCCCTGAGTGTGTTTGGTAGCAGATGTGTCCTGGTCCTCCTCTGCAGCTAATACTGACCACCGGGGGTCGTGTCTGTGCTTTTATATCTTTCTGTCATTGGTTGTGGTGTTGTGTGTTCTGATTTGTCTGTTGGTGTGTCTATCATGATGTGTGTGTTTGAATATCATGACATCCCCCCTTTTTACAAAGATATGTGCCTACGTGGTTATAAATATAATTGTGTCGTGAGTGCATCGAAGAGTGTGTGTGTGTGTGTTATGTACAGCGTGTGTATATGACGTAACTATTTACATGGGGCGATGTCGGGTGCATCACACTAACAAGGTTGTACCATAACAAAACTTGGATGCGAGAGAAAAAAAAAAACTTGAACATTGGTCTGGTCAGACGATATCTGGAACAATAAACAACAACAGGTTTTAACACAGAAGTGTTTGACTTTTTGAACGTATGAACAGCGTTATAAGTCCAGTCTAATGGGTGACCGCCTCAAGAATGGGCTGGTCCTCAAGCCGGTTCAGCTGTGGAGATTTGGTTTTGGTGGCGATGGAAGGGGCATGATCCGTGGCATCTCCACGAAGTCATCCTTGGGAACCAGTGGAGGATCCGGCGTGTGCGTACGGTTCAGTTGCGAGCGTGGAAGGCGGCGCAAAGCTCGCTGATTGCGCCTACGCACCAATCCATCCGCCCTGCATGCCAGGAACAAGGTGGAGTCTTTTTCTTTTTATGTTTGTGGTGGACGGCATCTTGTAGCCGATGGGTCGTTGCCATCGAAGTAGCACCATCACTAATATCATGCAAGGCGATGACTGTGCCAGATGTGGAAGTTGGCCGAGACCGTGTACGCTGGTTCCAGCCACCTGCTGTGCCGGAAGGGCGACTCCGCAGAGAAACGTCGAAGCATGTCGCCTTGGAGAGAGAATTGTTGCTCGCATCAACGTCTGGCGATGGCGCGAATTGGTGTGTCCATCTTGGACCGCCGGTGCTGGTTGCCACTGCCGACCCAGTGGGACTGCCACGCGATCCATTCCCTGTCGCCGTGGCATCCGCCGTCACCCTGAGCGTGCCATCACCGAGGCCGCGACACCGCCCGTCCGGAGCAAGGTCTGGCGTGCGCGAATCAGAGTCGGCGCTTGGCTGCTCCCCATCTGGAGTCCGGTCTGCCTTCCGTCGATGCCCCCCGTCCGGAGTCCCAACAGGTTCACTGGAGGCAGCCGAGATTCCCTGAAGCTGCACTTCTGGAGTCGGAACATGCAGGAATGCACCAACCAGTGGAGAGGGTCGAGCCATCGAGGGTGGAAGCGGTGCGCTGCCACCGCAGTCGTCAGTGGTCCCACCGTGATCGTCGAGTGCCTCGGTACGCACTAGGCGAGGTCTGTCACCTTGCACCTTTTGCATGGGAAGTGGGATGCTGTCGTCACTCGTCTCACATCCCGTGGATAGATCCTCATTAGCAGCTTGCTGTTCACTAGGGTTGGGTAAATTGTCAGAGTTTTCATCTGGTGGTGCACACCATGTCGGTGGACTGTCATTGTCTTGCCGTTGTCCTTCATTTGGGCTTTTCTTCTTTGGAATTTTAAATCTTCCCCCAGACATTGCAGAACCTTGTTTATTACCCCCAAATTCTCCCATAGGTATGGTCTCGAATATAGGATCCAATGTTTCTATCGACATTGTACTATTTTCCAAAGAACATTCCGTTTCACTTTTCTTCTCAGGTGCCTCATGTGTATCTTTGTCTAATGTACATGCCTTCATGGTCTCTGGGTCTGATTTTGCTGGGACTGGTATGGTCACAGTCTCTCTTTTACTGTTCTCAATTGCCCACCTTATACTCCCCATACATAACTGCTTAATCACTGGGGTTAGTGTGGTACAATGGATAATCGGGTCGACCTTATCTGCATCTTCACCATTAGTGGAAAGCACACTTGGTTCACTTGACACTGCTGTGGGTTTTAAATTCGTTATCTGGCTACTCGATGTCGGTGTCCTCAGGATTCTTGCTCCAATGTTCTGCTCAATAATCAGTGGAGCGTGTATAGGTTCAATGCAATTAATGTTCCCCTCAAGGTTTGAAGAGTCAATACTGACTAACTGCTGGTCTCCGAAGTTGGGATTTTGCGGTGTTGTGTTGAAGGGAGACATTTGTCCTTGCTGTAGATATGATTCAGGTTGTGTTATTTCCATTACCTGAGGATCAATGTCTTGTCCATTTTTTCGATCCGTACTAAAACACTGGCAATTCTCAGTCTGCTCCTTGCAAGTTAAACATTCAATTAATTTCGTTAGCAATTCCTCAGCATCCTTCTGTGGCCATGCAGCATTATTAATCTCTGTTCGGCTATAATGATCCTGAAGGTCAGCGCATAAACCTTTTTTCTTCGGGCTTGGACGAGGCGATTCCTTTGGCTTGTCTTCAGTTGGGCTTGAACAGTCTTCAGCGCTGTGCCCTTCATTGTAGCATGAGAGACCGTCATGTTCATGCTGCTGTGTAGTGGAGCATGGTAGGCTGTTATAGCCTTCTTGCTGTTCACGTGAGCATGGCAGACTTGCATCGTCTGCCGCTGGTTGGCCAGGAGAGGTTGCTAGACCCTCATGGTCTTGTTCCTGCAAGGACTGCGCTCTGGAGTCTTGCGTTCCTTCCATCGTGGAGTCCGTCCACGAGCTCTCTGTGGAGGCTTGTGACACTGGAGTCACTTCTTGTTCGTGCAAGGACTGCGCTCTGGAGTCTTGCGTTGCTTCTATCGTGGAGGCTGTCCACGAGCTCTCTGTGGAGGCTTGTGACACTGGAGTCACTTCTTGTTCGTGCAAGGACTGCGCTCTGGAGTCTTGCGTTGCTTCTATCGTGGAGGCTGTCCACGAGCTCTCTGTGGAGGCTTGTGACACTGGAGTCACTTCTTGTTCGTGCAAGGACTGCACTCTGGAGTCTTGCATGTCTTCTTTCATAGAGTCAGGAACGTTGAGTGGGACGTGGACCACGCTCTGTGTGGCAGCAGGGCACTCTCCGTGTGCTTGCACTGCTCCCTGTCTGTTAATGTCAGGCTGCAGCATCATCCGGTACTGATAAGTTGGAACGTCATATCTGCTGGATTGAAGATCCTCAAATCCGAAAAATGAATCCGCATCTGCGTCGGATTCAATGTGGGGGCCGCCAATGTGCAACACGAAAGGTTCGTCCGAGTCATAGTCATATAGGACCACGGAGCTATCATTGGGCTCGCGAGGTCCGGAAACACTGTAAAGATCGTCATCGAAGTATTCAAGGTCGGAATCATCGGCTTGTGCGTAGGTAACTGCTTGTCGGAGGGTTCTTCGGAGGTCAAATTCATCTCCTGGGTCAATTTGCGGCACTGTGCTGTCATTCCAGGTGAGGGAAGGTTGTTTTACAGCTTTAACAGATTTTTGTTTTTTTGATTTGGGACGTTTCCCTTTTAAATTGGATTTGGGACATTTCCCTTTTAAATTGGTGCAGTCTGGGGCCTCTGACATCCTGACGCTCGGTATGTAGCACGTAGGAAGCGACTGCGCATGCTCAGATCGCTGTTCCTTTACCGATGGCCGTTTTCTTGACTGCGCATGAGCAGCATCTCGCGCATGCGCAAACGATACTTCCGGGTTTGCGCACTTCTCGCGCAACTGTGCTAGCGTTATACCTTTAGCAAGATGGCCGCCGACCTCGACCCAGCCTTCTCTCAGGCCCGGGATTTCGGCCTCTGGGAATTCGGGCTCCGGGATCCCAGCCACGAGGTGAGCACTGCAGCTTTTCTTACCTTTATGTGCCGATTGGATTGCGTTTTCTTCACAGTACTTGGAGAATTTGCCCAGGACTGCCTGGTAATCGTACCTTTGCTGCCTCCTGAAGAACCTGAACCTTCTGAATATTTATCTTGCCCTTGCACCGGCGATGGTGAGGAGAAATTCAATTTTTTCCCTATCATCCAGGTCTTTGAGTTCAGCTGCCACCAGGAACAATTCGAACATTTGCCGGAATCGCCGCCAGTTTTCGCGGAGGTCGCCGTGGCACTGGAGCGCCTGCAGAACCGGGAGCTCGTACATCATGCCTGGGCACTGCTGGTTGTCTGTGTACACTGAGGTATGCCGGCAGGTATCGATCCACTCCTGTACCATGTGGTGTTGGGTGCTCTGGTGCACAGATGAGCCAACACAGTTGTATGTGGTACAACTCTTTTTTATTATAACTCTTATAATACAGTTCGTTCTGGATACTCTGCACGTGCTGTCTCCCTGAGTGTGTTTGGCAATAGATGTGTCCTGGTTCTCTTCTGCAGCTAATACTGACCACCGGGGGTCGTGTCTGTGCTTTTATATTCTTTCTGTCATTGGTTGTGGTGTTGTGTGTTCTGATTTGTCTGTTGGTGTGTCTATCATGATGTGTGTGTTTGAATATCATGACACCCACCCCAGTCCAACGCCGGCATCTGCACATCTTATTGAATGGCTTAGCAGCCTGAAGGGGCCGAATCGCCAACTTCTGCTTCTATTTCATCTGTTCGTATGTTTGAAAACAGAGAGGAACCATTGACTGAGTCAGAACCTGAAGGTGAATATTGTGGCGGGTATTTGATAAGGAGGAAACATGTGACCATTTCGCCCTCTGGTGGACATCATCACAACTTTACATCGTTTGGACATTTGATGAAAACAGAAAATGAGAGTGTCAGTTCCAGGGGAATAAATGCAGCGGGAGAAACATACTCAGAAGCTGCAGTTTGTCCATAAACATCGCCCGCACCGACATCAGTTGAACCGACAGGAAATAAAAGTTAGTTTAATCGGTGTGGTTTGTTGTTCATTGTGCAGCTCAGGGCGGGAAATACCTGCAGACAGAAAGGAGCTGGGAATTTCCAAACTTAAATTCATTCACTTATTGTTTTATGTCCTGGTAAGTGTTATCCAAGCCTGGCCATTCACCAACCGCATTTCCCCACAAACAGACGCTGGACACGATCCCAGAAGTTCCAGTTCATTCTTTCTGTTTTTCGGGAATGACCTCCCACACTGGGAACAGCATTGGTGTATTTTACATTGCCGCCAAATTCAACCCTGAGTCTGATCCAATCCGCCGGGGCGACCCTGAGAGAATTTCCCCAAGAGTTGTAAAACACTTTGGGATAAACAGTCTGTGTAACCTGGTGGACGAGATGTAAGGACGTGTTTATCTTGTGAACCAGTGGCGCAATGGATAACGCGCCAGACTCCCCATCGGGACATTCCAGGTTTGGCTCGTGGTAAACGTTTAGACATCAGTTTCAGTCCATGGAAAAATGCATTTTCAATAACTTTAACCCAATTCAGTTGATCGTTTAGATTTACTTTTAGTTGTCTTTTGACAAATTCCAGTGTATTCTAAAGGGACAGAAACTGACACAAATCAGATGCCAGAAATGTTGGGGATGCAGGGTTTAGTGAGAGGAGGAACTGAAGGAGATCAATATTGGTAGAATCATACAATCCCTGCAGTGCAGGAGGACACCATTCGGCCCGTCGAGTCTCCACCGACCCTTGGAAAGAGCACCATAACTACGGCCATCCCCATCCCCGTAACCCAGCCATTTCGCATGGCCAATCCACCGAGCCAGCTTTGCCTTTTGAGCCATTTAATTCCTGACTTGTGACTGTTGATGGTGAAGAGGCGGGGGATGGGGGGGGGGGGGGGGGGGGGGGCGTCGGGGGGCAGGAGGTGAATTACTCTCCGCAGCATTCCCAGACGGTCTTTAGTGTTAATCAATTTAATATATTAACAGAGAGATTCCCAGCCTCTGACCTGCATTAATCGCCATTGAATGAACTGTTAATATTTGTGCCGAGTCAAAACAGGAGCATCTCTGTTCCTGCTCAGTGTGCCGGGAATTTTCAGCACTTCTGCTTCTCCTGAATGCATTTTCTGGCATATATGAGAGCAAATGACATGTTTTGTAAGATATTATATTCAGGTAATAATCGGTAGCGGATTCAATGGGGGAGTGGTTGGTGTTGAGTTGTGTTATTGCGGATTCACTGGGGGAGTGGTTGATGTTGAGTTGTGTTATTGCGGATTCACTGGGGGAGTGGTTGGTGTTGAGCTGTGTTATTGCGGATCCACTGGGGGAGTGGTTGGTGTTGAGATGTGTTATTGCGGATTCCTGGGGGAGTGGTTGGTGTTGAGATGTGTTATTGCGGATTCACTGGGGGAGTGGTTGGTGTTGAGTTGTGTTATTGCGGATTCACTGGGGGAGTGGTTGGTGTTGAGTTGTGTTATTGCGGATTCACTGGGGGAGTGGTTGGCGTTGAGTTGTGTTATTGCGGATTCACTGGGGGAGTGGTTGGTGTTGAGTTGTGTTATTGCGGATTCCTGGGGGAGTGGTTGGTGTTGAGCTGTGTTATTGCGGATTCACTGGGGGGAGTGGTTGGTGTTGAGCTGTGTTATTGCGGATTCACTGGGGGAGTGGTTGGTGTTGAGTTGTGTTATTGCGGATTCACTGGGGGAGTGGTTGGTGTTGAGCTGTGTTATTGCGGATTCACTGGGGGAGTGGTTGGTGTTGAGTTGTGTTATTGCGGATTCACTGGGGGAGTGGTTGGTGTTGAGTTGTGTTATTGTCACTAAACTGGCAATGCAGAGAATCAGGCTGAAGCTCTGGGGACCGGGGTTCCACACGGCAGATTTACTCAGTTCAAGGGTTATTCGGGATGAGTAACAATGAAAATGTCAATTATGCAACTTTTCCCAAACACTTAAACGAATGGGGTTCGACAATGTTTTTACGCGGTTTCCAATCCAGGGTTTTTTGAGTGTAAAGTAAACATGACAACCATCACACCACAGAAACAGGCACCGAGTTTGGTCCCTGACCGAGAACAGGAAACCTGCATTCTTGTTGCACTGAAGAACCTTCTTTTGAGGGAGAAAAATTCGGCTGAAAACTTAGGCAAGCGGCAGAGAAATTGATTTAAGATTATTATTAGAATCAGAAAATGTCGCAGCACATTAGAAAACCATTCACACTTAACACGCGTGAATTATCTGACTGATTCCTCCCAGTCCCCATAATGGTGGATTTTGCAGGATATCATTTGAAACGGGTGTAATGTAACGGATTCACTTAATGAGTAAACAGAAAACAGCAAGAATACAACTCATCGCCAAATGAGGAACGTCCATAATGTTTCTGCCCGGTTTCAAACCGGGGACCTTTCGCGTGTGAGGTGAACGTGATAACCACTACACTACAGAAACAGCTGGCTGATAGTCGCTCCAATGGCCCTGTGCAGAAAGCTGACACTGTTCTGTCACTCAGTTACACTTTGGAGCCTTTGTTTTTTAGAATTCGGCTGTTCTCATTAGGAATGCTGCAGAGAGACTAATAAATCAATGTAACCATAAAATGGCAAACCGCAATAAGCGGCACTTCGATCACCTCGACCAGCTTTTCAAATGAACAATCTTTTGATTAGTCTCAATGTTTTTCTGTTTCAACGGCCTTGAGTTTTCTCCATTTCAGCTGATCGTCCAATTCGCTTTTGAAAAAGGAATTTCTGTCGAATCCATGCCCAGTTTGACTTAATGATCAAGTTTCACTGGACCAAAAGATGTGAACACGGAAATTATGCAGTTTACGATATAAACAACATGTAATCATGCAATTGATTTCATACCAAATTTATGAAGGTGTTTTTTCCTGATCAAGCATCTCTTCATTATTTCTGAGTTGATATACAGAATTTAATTTTATTTGATCTACAGCCTGTTCACACAGTCTGTCTATTAGAGAGGGAAATGATTTTTAGAACTTCACAAAGCCCTGTTGAGACACTTTGCTTAAGTAGTCCACTTTATTTGGTTTCAAATGAATTTTCAAATGGAGAAGCATTCTCAGGGTGGAATGATTTCTGTTCATTCAGTAATAACATCATTCTCATGTTGCTTCAAAAAATGTCAATCAATTTACTCAGCATCTGTTCCGTTACTCAAAACTTAATCTTATCTGACATTTATGTCCTCATTTGAAAGTGAGACTCTGAAATATACAACATTGATTTGCAAACATGACTGACAAAGAAAATATTTCGAGTCACTGGGAAATATAAACCCTATTGTGCTCATGTGAAATTGAGCACAGTCAGCATTGAAATGAAATGGGAGAGTTTTACAGGTGGAGATTTGAGAATGATATTTTCATTATATTTGATTCCTTTTTGTTCTGTGTGTGAAACGTTCTGACGCCTTCATCCCGTTCGTGTTGAAGAAAGAGGGACGTCACGGGATCTGTACCGAGCCTCGTTTTTCTCATCTCCCCGAGTGGGTTTTCCTATTTCGCTACCATGAAGACAGATTTTTTAAAATTTGATTCTATTAAAATCTCTGCCATTTACTCCAATTCAGTCACAGAATCGCTTGTGTCTGTCTTTATGTGCATGTTTCAGACGGTGATTAAACCTGCATCTGTCAACCTATTAAATTCTGTTGTGGACTGAATGAACGGCTAATATGTGAACTTTGTCAAAATGCAAAGTTTTATTGGAGCAATTCTATAGTGATAGGTTATACCCATCATGATAGATTGAGCAGGCTAGGGGCGTTTCATTTGGAAAAGTGAATGATTGAGGAATATAAACGTATAGAAGTGTTTTACAGGGTAGACAATTGGAAGATGTTGTCACTTGTATAAGGATGAAAATAAATATAACTTAGTAATACATCTAATGAGCAATTCTCTTTAACTAGACATTAAAATAGAAAATACTGGAAATACCCAGCATATCTGGCAACATCTGGGGATTGAGAAACAGTTGACCTTTCAGATCTGTGCTGATGCAGTGTCGTTCTGATGAAAGATCTTGGACATGAAATGTAAACCATGTCTCCCTCTCCACAGACACTACCAGATCTGCTGAGTATTTCGATTATGGCTTGGGTCACTGTCTGTGCAGAGTCTGCACGTTCTCCCCGTGTCTGCGTGGGTGTCCACCGAGTGCTCCGGTTTCCTCCCACAAGTCCCGAAAGATGTGCTTGTTAGGTGTATCCAAACAGGCACCGTAGTGTGGCGACTAGGGGATTTTCACATTAACTTCATTGCAGTGTTAATGTAAGCCTACTTGTGACACTAATAAAGATTATTATTAGATTATTATTTTTGTTATTAATTCAGATTTCCATCATCTGTAGTTTTTTTGCTTTTCTTTAACTGAACAGTGCTAAGAATGTGGAACTCATTAGCAGAAGGGTTTAAAATCACTGACTGAGCTTCAATCTCAGGTGTAAAATCCCACCACAAAATTCTTTGGATTTGGATTTGTTTATTGTCACGTGTACTGAGGTACAGTGAAAAGTATTTTTCTAAGAGCAGCTCAAACGGATCATTTAGTACATTAAAGAAAATATAATAAAAAGAAAATACATGAAAGGGCAACACAAGGTCCACAATGTAAATACATAGACATCGGGTGAAGCATACAGGAGTAAAGGTTAGTGATAATGTTCGTGTTCAATTAGTTTTAAATTATTAGTACGATTATAAAGTTGTAAAAAGATCTGTTTGGCAGAGCTCACAGTCGCCACGCTCCGGCGCCATCTTGGGTCCAAAATGAATGTGCCTCCAGGCGAATGTGGAAATGAATTCACTCGGTCATCATATTTGTTGACATAACAGCTCAGTCACACTGGAGGAAGAATCATAGAACCTATAGTGCAGCAGGAGGCTATGCGAGTCTGCACCAGCCCTTGGAAAGAGCACCCCAGTTAATCCCATGCCTTCACCCTATCCCGGTGACCCACCTAATCTTTTGTACACCAATTTATCACGGCCAATCCACCTAACCTCTACATCTTTGGACTGTGGGAGGAAACCGGAGCACCCGGAGGAAACCCACAGAGACACAGGGAGAAACTGCAATCTTCCCACAGTTATCCGAGGCCGGAATTGAACCCGGGTCTTGGTGCTGTGAAGCAGCAGTGCTAGCCACTATGCCACCGTGCCGCCCATTTAGTATCATTCAGGTACTTCACATGCACTTTGGTTGCTGTATCAATTAATTTAATAATGTGACATCTTGGCATTTGGCTCCAATCGAAATCAGATCACAAAGCAACAAATTCGATTGATCAATATTGCGTTTTAATGGTTGGATAAAGACCCAGCATTCTCCGCGTGGAAGACTGTCCTATTCAGCCCGCAGGAGCTTCTTGCGCAGGCGCACCGCCAAGCTGTAAGTGGAGAATGCGCATGCGGTCTCTGACTGGGGCATGCGCAGTGCGGCCTCTGAATAGGGCATGCGCAGTGCGGCCTCAGTATGGGGCATGCGCAGTGCGGTACGTGTCTGGACTTGGGCGGCGAGGGGAAAAATGATCCGGTGAACTGAGTCGCGGGGTGTGGGGGCAGAGACAGCGGAGTGGCTGGGAAGGGGGTTTCATAAACACAGCATGAATGCCTCAAACCCCGAATAAAAAGCTCCTGATTCTGTTTTTGCAAAGGACGTTGTTGGGCTGTTCTGCATCACTGGCCCAGAATAACGGCAGCCATATTGCAACAGGGCGCATGCGCAGTGCTCCCTGGCCTGTCAGCAGGAGGAGAGAATGTTGTGACTGACAGTGATGGATTCTGGAAACTCCTTTTACAGGGGGTTAGAAGGAGAGGATTTACGCACAGCAAACTCAAACCAAGACAATTTTTATGTCTCCTCAATTTATATCTTAGACTAACAGTTGAAGGTCTTTGTAACTTTCTTTTTCAGGAAGTTAAAAGTGGAGCATTGATCGATGGGAAACTCAAACCAAGGATCACATTGTGATCTGACAGAGTCAGCGATACATCAGAACCTGAATATCAGCAGCATCTGAGTGTGAAGGTAAAATGTTTGTTCTGTCTGTGAGGGAAGATTTCAGGTCCCAGTGTGACTGGAAAACCCCGAGATTCAGAAACCCTGATTCGACCACACCTTGAAAACTCAACTCTGGGCAACAAACCTTGGGAGAATAGAATGGCCTCAGAGGGAGTGCAGAGCACAGATTCCCTTGAGTGATCATGGGATCATAGAACCCCTACAGTGCAGAGGGAGGGGGGGGGGGGGAATCGAATCCAGCACCAACCCTTCAAAATGAGCACTCTACCCATTTATGCTTCCTCCATCCACCCCACCCTATACGCATAACCCAGAACTTGAACTGCATATCCTTGGACCTTAAGAGGCAATTTAGCATAGCCAATCCACTAACCTGCACAAATTTGGATGGTGAGGAAACCGGAGCACCATGCAGACAAGGGGAGAATGTACAAACTCCAACAAAGGCTGGAATTGAACCCGGGTCCCTGACGCTGTGAGGCAGTAGTGCTAACCACTGTGCCACTGCTGAATCCCAAAGTTAAATTATACGATGAGATTACAGAAAGTAGTCATAGTCATGGTGGCACAGCGGAGGCTATTCGGCCCACTGAGTCTATGCTAGTTCGCAAGAGCAGTCCAGTCAGTCCCATTCCCCTGTTCCATCCCTCGATCCTCGCAGGTCTATTGCCATTAAATATTTATCCAATTGCCTTTTGAAAATATTCATCGTGTCCATTTCTGCCCTCCCCTCAGCCATAACTTTGGGGTCATTACCGTTGACTGTAAAATCGGACCCCTTCACATCTCCCATATCTTTTACAAAACCTGAATGTGTCCCCGAGTTCTTGTGCAACCAGTGAATGGGAACAGATGTTCTTTGTCTATTTTACTGAAACCCATCAGAATCTTCTACATCTGAATTAAATCACCTCAACCCCCTCTGCCGGAACCATTCTGCAAAATCTCTTCTGCACCTTCTCAAGGACCTTCACATTCTTCCTGAAGAGTGGTGACCAAAAATGGACGCAATACTCAAATTGTGGCTTTATCAGAGCTTTATAAAGCAGTAAAACTTCTATTTTGTGCTCATTAACACCATTAATCAGCTCAAGAGTTAATTTAATAAAAGCAAAATACTGCAGGTTCTTGAAATCTGAGATAAAAACAGACAATTCAGCAGCTCTGGCAGCATCTGTGAAGAGAGAATCAGAGTTTTTTAACATATTTCTTTATTCTCCTTTTTCGCAATTTCTCCCAAATTTACACCCATCAACAATAAACAATAATCAGTAAAAAATATGTCAATCCCCATATTAATAACAACGATCCCATCCTCTCGCCAAACCCCAAACATTCGCCCACATGTTCACATAAACAACTGACAAAAAGGAATCAGGAATCCCCCATTAACACCCATCCCCCCCCCCCCCCCCACCCAACCAACTAATGTTCAATGTTTTTAAAAAAAATAAAATTCTCCTTTTTCACATTTTCTCCCACATTTACACCCATCAACAATACACATTAATCAGCAACTAATGTTCAATGTTATCCAGTTCTTGGAAGTGCATAATGAATAATGTCCATGAATTGTCGAACCTCTATGTCCTTCCCCTCAGTTCAAACTTAACCTTCTCAAGTGTCAAGAATTACAACAGATCCCCACGCCACGCCAGGTTGGAGAGGCTGCTCTCCAACCCATCAGGATCCGTCTTCGGGCGATCAACGAGGCGAAGGCTAAAACATGTGCCTCCGCACCCGTTTCCAACCCAGGCCGGTCCAACACCCCAAATATGGCCTCCTACCCCAGGTCGCCATATTTGGGGTAGGAGGCCATATTTGGGGTGTTGGACCGGTCAGGGTTGGAAACTGATTATTGTTGATGGGTGTAAATTTGGGAGAAAATGCTAAATTTATTTTATTTCATTTTCATTTTAGCTGTATCAGCTCCAACCTCGTGCACAAGGTGGAGGCATTCACTCTCCGGAGCACCTCACACCAGAACCCCTCCTCCATATCCTCTCCCAACTCTTCCTCCCACTTTCCTATGATCCCTTCCAGTGGTGCCTTCTCCTCTTCCAAAATAGCTCCGTAGACCGCTGACACTACCCCCTTCTTCAGTCCCCCTTTCGTCAGCACATCCTCCAGCAATGTGGAGGAGAGAGAATCAGAGTTAATTTTCGGATCTAAATGATCTTTCTACAGAACTGCTTCGCTAACTACTCTCTGAATATATCCTGTCACTTCAGAGAGAAAAGCACTTAGAAACCCCAGTCCCCTGTGTCCCTGCGCAATCTTTAGCACTCTGCCATTAATTATATCTTTCCCCTCCCTAACCCCTTTGCCACCTGATTATGAGGGTTGTAATCCTTGGAATTTAGAAGATTAAAAAGGAATTGATCAAAGTTTTCAGGATGTTAATTGGAATTGACAAGGTAGATATAGAGGAACCATTTCCACTGGTTGGGGAATCTCGCATGAGCAGACACATTCTAAACATAGAATCTGGTTCTGGCACCTTTTCAGGGAGAGAGTTCCAGATGTTGAAACCTCGGTTGCTGCTGAAACTGCTGAACTCACTGCTGAGTTCTGAAGGTTGTAAAGTGTCGAATGGAAAGATGAGCTGCTGTTCCCCGAGCTCCCTTTGAGCTTCATTGGAACAGTTCAGGAGGCCAAGGGCAGAGAGGTCAGAGTGGGAGGGGGGCAGACAATTAAAATATGAAGCAATCATCCAGCGTGCAATTAATGCAGCCAAATCCTTGATAAAAGTCGCACAGTATATCATCCTTTTTCTTGTGAAGTGATGAATCATTTCCACTTCCACCACCTTCCAGGGCTGTGAGATCCAGGTTATCACTCTGTGTAAAAAAAGGTCTTCTTCATATTCCCCGCTGCATCTCAGGCACCATCAGCTAATGTGAACAGCTTTTCTTTATCGACCTGATCTATGCCTGTATTAATTTTGTACACCTCCATCAATCTCCTCTCAATTTCATTTGCTCTGTGTAGAACAAGCCCAGTTTCTCCAACCTAACCTTGCCGCTAACTTCCCTCCTGGAACCATCCTGAATCTCCTCAGCACTCTGTAAGGATCCTCATATCCTTCCTGAGGACTGGTGACCAGAACTGGATGTAATGTTGTGATCTAACCAGGACTTTATAATTTCTTGTTTTAGTGCTCAACACCTCTATTTATGCAGCTCAGACCCCTGATTTATTAACTACCTCCCGTTATAAGAAATAGTTCCCATGAATGCTTTAGTCATGACCCGTAATTATAAAGCGTCAATGATGACACAAGCTTTAAAATAGTTCCTGTAATATTTGACCTGAATACCAGACACCTTCCCCCAAGTTCTGGAAAGGGAGGGTTAATAAAGCCAGGTACTCACAGTCTGCACAAACTTCGAATGTGACTCCAGACCCATTTGTAAAACTGAACAAATAAATCCCTGAATTTATTCCGACTCTTTTCTGTATTCCAGCTCCAGTGATTACTGACTGGGAAGGGACCAGAATGTCAGGAGGCTTCCCACTGCTGTCTTCTCGTGTGGAAGTGATCTATCAGATTAATGTGTTTATGCTGTGAGTATTCAGTACAATGCCTGAACCTCTGATTCTGCTTCCTGTCCACTATCCCCCTCATCCATGGATCTTCCCTTTTACCAACTGGAGAAAACGTTTGCCTGTTCACTGATTGATCTCGATGGCAGTGAGATTACCCAGAATTCCCAATCGGTCAGAAAGTCCCCTATTGGCGACTAATGGAACCCAGGGCGAGGACGCAGGGCTGTGCTGTATTCTGAGCATGCTCAGTGCAGCTGGTGGAGACGGACTGAAGGAGATCAGGCAGCTCAGGGAGGCGATTGTGACCACAGGAGAGGAACTGGAGCCGGGGGAGGGTCAGAATTAAATGAGCCCAGACGACTGTCGGACTGGCAATTACCACGATGTAGGTGAGAGAGCACAGAGGTGATGGTGAACAAGACCTGGTGTGAGTGAGAGCAGGAGCAGCTGAGCTTTGGATGACCTCCAGTTCCTGTGAAGTTGAATCTGGGAGATCAACAAGACCCACATTAGAATAGTCCAGTTTAGAGGAAACAAAAGGAATGGATGAGTTTCAGCAGCACATGAACTAAGACAGGGACACAACTGGACAATGTTACTGAGTGGAAATAGGCAGTGACAGTGATGTGTGGACAGGAACACAGCTTGGGGTGAAATATGCCAGAGATTGTGAACAGTCTGATTCAGCGTCAGACAGTTCCCAGGGAGGGACATTGAGTCGGCGGTGAGGGAGTGGAGTTTATAACTGGGCATGAAGACAATGGCTTTGTCCATCCAGTACTGTATGTCAGATAAGTCAGGATGGTGTGCGAGTTGGAGGGGAACTTGGAAATCATGGTGTTCACATATTCCTGCTACCCTGCTCCTACGAGGTGGTGGAGAATGGTTTGGGAGATTCTGTCAAAGTTCTGCTCATGTTGAAGATATATTAAATACTTGTTTCAATCATTCAGCCTCTACTACTCCCTTTCTCCTTCCTTCTCGCAGAGTGTCAGAGTCTGGTGTAGATTCATACCAATTGGTAGGTTCCCTTCCCTGAAGGACATTAATGAACCAGTTGTGTATTCACAACAATCCAGCAGTTTTCATGGTCACATTTTCCTGGTGCCGGCCCCACAAATGACCCGATTCATTCAGCTCAATTTCACAACCTGCCTTTGTGTTTTTGTGGGTTCTGTCTCACTCCCTATTTTTCATTTTAAATCCGGTTCACAGGTCATTGGAAGAGGAGGATTTGCAGTCGGGAAACTTCATCACATCAGGATCAGCACCAGTTGCTCCATTTACCGTAACGTGAATGTCATCATACTTTGAACATGGAAGGAAACAGCACCATTCACAGTGGGGAGAAACCGTACACGTGTTCTGTGTGTGTGGACGAGGCTTCAGACAAACATCAGGCCTGTTGAGACACAAGCGGAGTCACACTGGGGAGAAACCGTGGAAATGTGGGGACTGTGGAAGGGGATTCATTTCCCCATCAGAGCTGGAAACACATCGACACAGTCACACTGGGGAGAAACCGTCTCCTGCTCCAAGTGTGGGAAGAGTTTTACTATTTCTGCCAACCTGCTGAGACACCAGCGTGTTCACACAGAGGACAGACTATTTCAATGCTCAGACTGCAGGAAATGTTATAAAAGTTTCCAGGAACTGATGCTGCATCAACGTGTTCACACTGACGAGAGACCGTTCAGATGCTCTCATTGCGGGACTGGGTTCAGGCGATCGTCCCAACTCACTGTACACCAGAGGATTCACAGCGGGGAGAGGCAGTTTATCTGTTCCAACTGTGGAAGGGGATTCACTCAGTCATCTGACCTGCTGACGCACAAGAGAATTCACACTGGGGAGAAACCCTTCACCTGCTCCGAGTGTGGGAAGGAATTCACTCAGTTGACACACCAGCGAGTTCACACTGGGGAGAAGCCCTTCACCTGCTCCGTGTGTGGGAAGGGATTCACTACCTCATCCACCCTGCTGAGACACCACCGAGTTCACACAGACAAGAGACCTTTTAAATGTTCAGACTGTGGGAAGGGCTTTAAAAGTTCCTGGGAACTGATGTACCATCAACGTGTTCACACTGACGAGAAGCCATTCAGATGCTCTCGCTGTGGGACTGGGTTCAGACGATCATCACAACTCACTGACCACCGCCGAATTCACACTGGCACAAGACCTTTCACCTGCTCCGAGTGTGGGAAGGGATTCACTCTGTCATCCAACCTGCTGACCCACCAGCGAGTTCACACTGGGGAGAAGCCGTTCACCTGCTCCCAGTGTGGGAACGCTTTCACAACCTCATCCAGCCTGCTGAGACATCAGCGAGTTCATAAATAACTACAGTGATTGGAATTTTCTGTTAATCACACCCAGGACTGAGCCGTGTTCATTGGGGTCTGGTTCTGCTGATGGTAATAAACTGCAGCCCAGTTACAGGGACTCATATTCTGGCTAAAAGTCAAATAAATTAGATTTGTGCAAAATACGCAGTGTGTTGGAACTTTTTAATATCTCTGACACAAGTTAGATCCTTTTGAAGTCCTCTCGCTCTCCCCTGTCTCTTCCATCCTCACCTCCAACAAGAAGTGTGAGGAGCTTGTGGAGCTTCTTTGTGACTGAGATTGAGTAAATCCGATCAGCTGCCTCTGCTGCTTCCCTCCCTTCCACGAGCCCACCGGACCAAACTGTCTCTAAATGTCATCCTTTCCCGAGCCCTGAACCCACATCTTTCTCTAGTTTCTCTCCCATTTCCCCTCATGCCCTCTCAGAGCTCATCTTGTCCATGAGACCCAGCTCCTGCTCCATCGACCCTATTCCCACAAAACCGATCACCCAACTTCCCCATGTTCACTGACTTTGTTGAATCTTTTCTCTATCAGGTACTGTCCCTCCCCTTCTGCTGTCATTCTACCCTTGTCAAAAAGCAAACCCTTGACTCCACCATCCTTACAAATTACTGCCCCATCGCCAGCACCCCTCTCCTCTCCCAAATCCCGGTCTATTTTTCCCAGAACGCCACGTTTGAATCCCTCCAATCAGGTTTCTGCTCTGTCACTGTGCTGAAACAACTCTTATCAAAGTTACAAATGACATCCTCTGTGACTGTGACAAAGACAAACCTCCCCTCTGTCCTCAGCCTGTCTGCAGCCTTTGACAAGGTCGACCACACCATTCTGCTCCGTCACCTCTCCACTGTCATCCAGCTGGGTGGGGCTGCTCTCTCCTGGTTCCATTCTTCTCCATCAGAGTTGGAGAGTCACTTGTAATGTCTTCCCTTCCCACTTGCACAGTTACCTCTGCTGTTACCAAGGGATCCAGTCTTGTCTCCTCTTCTTTCTCGTCCACATGTTCCCACAATAACACCATCTGGACACAGTGTCAGTTGTCACAGTTACACTGACAGCTCCCAGCTCCACCTCCACCACCTCTCTCCACAATTGTTAAATTCTCAGCCTGTTTGTCTGATATCCAGTGGTGGATGGGCAGACATTTCCTCCAATTAAATATTGGGAAAACCAAAGTCATTGTTTTCATTCCCGAGCTCCCAGCTCCATTCCTCTCCCTGGTAACCTCTGACACTAAACCAGACCTGTTTGCACACCTCATGTTTGAATCCGAGATGCACTGCTGGCCCTTGTGTCTGTGTGTCCCAGGCTTTCTCAGTCAAAATTATTTCAAACCTTTCCCCACAGAGAGATCAATCATTTCCCCTTTCATAATCAGATACATGGAATAAGTCATTCTGAAAGATCTCAAGATTGTTACTTTGAATTTTTTGTCTGCAAATCCTCTCCCTCTAACTCCCAGTAAAAGGGGTTTAGAGGTTTTCGGTGTAAATGCAGGATAGAAATTCAGGACCATTCTAGTTTCTATGGTGCATTCTCCCAAATCTATGAATCTCAGTCCCACACACACCTCTCCCTCTCTGCTCATTGTTCCAGATTCAGTCTCCAGTCTCCTCCTGATTCTTTTCCCCTCTCCAGATTCTCTATCCTCCTGTCCTTAAACTGGTGACTCAGACTGTGGCTCAATCCCACTCCTTCATTCTAACAAATAACCCAGCTCACAACAACTAATCATCTTTAACAACTTTATTAGTAATTTCCAATATTGGGAAAGAATCACCTTTTCCCAATTGTGGAGAACAGAAATCCAGCGGGCAGCTCAGAACTTCCTCCTCCCAGGACTGTTTTAACAAGCTGCATGTATCTGAGTTACATTTATACAGACTCACTCAGTCAGTGATCAGATCTCACTGAACTATGACACAAGCTGTGTGTATCTGAGTTACATTTATACAGACTCACTCACTCAGTGATCAGATCTCACTGAACTATGACACCAACTGTGTGTACCTGAGTTATATTAATACAGATTCACTCACTCAAGTGATCAGATCTCACTGAACTATGACACAAGCTGTGTGTATCTGAGTTACATTTATACAGACTCACTCACTCAGTAAGTGATAAGATCTCACTGAGCTACAACAGCTCTATTTATAATTAGTTAACATGAGGACATATTGGGTCAGATGACCAAAGAGTTGGTCAAAGACTTCAGTTATAAAGAGAGTTTTAAAGGTGGAAAATTAAGTGGAAAAGTGGGGAGGTTTAGGGATGAAATTCCAGTGATTAGGGTCCAGGCAGCTAACAGCCCCCAGTTGGAATGTGAGTAAAATCAGGGATGAAGGACATCCGGAATGATGCTCCATGTACGTGGGCCCCATAGCCCAGGCTCAAGACCCAAATCTAAACTTTGGGACAGAGTTTGACCATCCCTGGTCTCAGAGAAATACAATTCCCCGATAAACATCTTGTAAGATCTTGGTTTATTGAAAACATAAAAAGTTCGGACCAGTTGAGTCCTCCTGTGCACTCGATGGGGATTGACTTTAACAGATTTAAAATTCTCTGGATCTCAGGGTCACTTCAAGAATATGTTTCAGTCGAGATTTAAATATTGAAAAACTGAGTAGAAATGGGGACAGACAGCAGCTCAATCATTTCAAAGTGAGAAATGAATGGACTCTGTTTCAGGGGGGACTCCTTCAGAATGAACACTTCCCACCAGCAGCACCAACCCCCCTCCCCCTCCCTGTTCACTGAACATTCCTTCACCCACTCATCCTCCCATTGCACATCCACCCAATGGCCCCCAGCCTGGATTCACATTCAGCATGAACTCAGTGAAAGGCTGAGCTGGCCCCAGGATGTAAGAACGGACAAGAGCTGGAAGTGGTTCCAGTCAATACAGTTTGTGCATCATTATTAAATAAAGAAATGTCATATCTTGTCAAACCCCCATTTCAGACACTTGGTGAATTACAATTTGGAGCCCAGACCCTTCCTGTTGCTTCTACTTGGCGGATCATAGAATTTACAGTGCAGAAGGAGGCCATTTGGCCCATCGAGTCTGCACCAGCTCTTGGAAAGAGCACCCTACCCAAGCCCACACCTCCACCCTGTCCCCATAACCCAGTAACCCCACCCAACACTAAGGGCAATTTAGCATGGCCAGTCCACCTAACCTGTACATCTTTGGACTGTGGGAGGAAACCGGAGTACTTGGAGGAAACCCACGCACACACGGGAAGAACGTGCAGACTCTGCACAGACAGTGATCCAAGCCAGGAATTGAACCTAGGACACTGGAGCTGTGAAGCAATTGTGCTAACCACCATGCTACCGTGCTGCCCTGTGTGGTTTCAGCAGAGGTAGAGACAGGCTGCTCACATCCCTGCTCGCACTGCCCAGAGGCTTGTCACAGAATCATAGAATTTACAGTGCAGAAGGAGGCCATTCAGCCCATCGAGTCTGCACCGGCCCTTGGAAAGAGCACCCTACTCAATCCCCACACCTGCACCCTATCCCCATAACCCAACCTAACCTTTTTGGACACTAAGGGCAATTTAGAATGGCCAATCCACCTGACCTGCACATCATTGGAGGGTCTCCACCCTCTGGCTTTCAGAGCTCCGGAGGGTCCTGGGACAGACTGACCCATCTGTACCTGTGCCAGGCAGATTCAGCTGGAGACGGGGCGGCGTGTTGGATACTGCCTGTGGGTTTGGGGACAATGGGTCTAAGGTGGGAGCCCTTTGCTGGAGATCAGTGACGTGTTGACAGTATCTGTCATCCTGTTCAAGGCAGCAGACATCTCCTGCACGGCCGAGGTCATGACCTACACCGACCCATTTCAGAGCCGTGCTTGAAGCTCCATGGAGGCAGCCACTCTCTCCATGACAGACGGTCTCTGGAACCTCCTCCAGCCCTACAACCCTCCACGCTCCCTCACTCCTCCAATTAGGGGAGAAGGTGGCATCGTGGTAATGTCACTGGATTAGTGATCCAGAGGCCCAGGCTAATGCTCTGGAGACACGGATTCAAATCCCAAATCCAATGAATAAACCTGGAACTCTAAAGTTAGTCTCAGCGGCCGTGACAACTATCATCGATTGTTGGAAAAACCCATCTGGTTCACTCATGCCCTTTAGGGAGGGAAATCTGCCATCCTTACCTGGTCTGGCCTCCATGTGACTCCAGACACACAGCAATGTGATTGACTCTAGTGCTGAGTTGGCCACTCAGTTGAAGGGCAATTAGGGATGGGTAACAAATCCCGGCCTTTGCAGTGGTGTCCACATCCCATAAAACAATCAAAGAAAAAATCCTCACCCCCTTCAGCTCCTCGACTTGCTTCACTCCACCATTGGCAGAGGCGCCTTCACCTACCGAGGTCCTAAGGGCTGGAAACCCCTCACTAAACCTGTCTCCTTACCTTTTCCACCCAGCTTCTGACCCTCTGTGAAGGGTCTCCGACATTTTAAGCTGTTGATGGGTAAATGCCAGTTGTTGTTGTCGCTGCCTCATATTGGAAAACTCAGGAATGTCACAAAAACACTCGGAAACTTCAGATGGAAGATTCGCAGCTGGAAACTTCACCTTCAGACAGCTTTACACCAATCTCTGATTGGACAGCACATTTTGTAAAAACATTCACCATCGAATAATGTTCATAAATGTTTAGTGAGGGGTTTCCAGCCCTCAGGACCTCGGTAGGTGAAAGTGCCTCTGCCAATGGTGGAGTGAAGCAAGTCGAGGAGCTGAAGGGGGGGTGAGGTTTTTTCTTTGATTGTTTTATGGGATGTGGACGTCACTGGAAAGGCCGGGATTTGTTACCCATCCCTAATTGCCCTTCAACTGAGTGGCCTGCTCGGCACTAGAGTCAACCACATTGCTGTGGGTCTGGAGTCACATGTAGGCCAGACCAGGTAAGGCGGCAGATTTCCCTCCCTAAAGGGCATGAGTGAACCAGATGGGTTTTTCCAACAATCGATGATAATTGTCACGGCCGCTGAGACCAACTTTAGAATTTAGATTTTCTGCTTATTTCTAATATGATAAGGGGGCAGCACGGTAGCATTGTGGATAGCACAATTGCTTCACAGCTCCAGGGTCCCAGGTTCGATTCCGGCTTGGGTCACTGTCTGTGCGGAGTCTGCACATCCTCCCCGTGTCTGCGTGGGTTTCCTCCGGCTGCTCCGGTTTCCTCCACAGTCCAAAGATGTGCAGGTTAGGTGGATTGGCCATGATAAATTGCCCTTAGTGTCCAAAATTGCCCTTAGTGTTGGGTGGGGTTACTGGGTTATGGGGATAGGGTGGAGGTGTTGACCTTGGGTAGGTTGCTCTTTCCAAGAGCCGGTGTAGACTCGATGGGCCAAATGGCCTCCTTCTGCACTGTAAATTCTATGATAAAATGTCAGAAATTCATTGACTGTGAATAGAATGAGCTCTCTCTGGCTCTCAGTAACAAAGCTTCCACAGCAGCTTGCTGGGTGACACACACAGCACAGGCCTGTTCTCTCTGTCACAAACCCTGAAACCAGATTTCTAAACTGGAGAAGGTTGGATCTGACGACCCGAATATAAACCAACTGTTTGAGTAAAGGTTAAAACGGTCCGACAGGAAAATCACTTTGGACAGGAAAGATTTTCAAAGTGATCGGTGCTGGATTCAGACTAACACCAAACACTCTGACTGGATCCAGAGGAAGGAGAACACAAGAGACTCCAGCCCCGGAGATCAGCTTCATCTGTCCGAGTGTCTGATCCGGGATCAGTAAACCATTCTGAGGAGATTGTCACCTCCAGCTCCGGAGATCGGCTCCATCTGTCCGAGTGTCTGATCTGGGATCAGTAAACCATTCCGAGGAGATTGTCACCTCCAGACCCGGAGGTCAGCTCCATCTGTCCGAGTGTCTGATCCGGGATCAGTAAACTATTCCGAGGAGACTGTCACCTCCAGCCCCGGAGATCGGCTCCCTCTGTCCGAGTGTCTGATCCGGGATCAGTAAAGCATTCCGAGGAGACTGTCACCTCCAGCCCCGGAGATCAGCTCCATCTGTCCGAGTGTCTGATCCGGGATCAGTAAACCATTCCGAGGAGACTGTCACCTCCAGCCCCGGAGATCAGCTCCATCTGTCCGAGTGTCTGATCCGGGATCAGTAAACCATTCCGAGGAGACTGTCACCTCCAGCCCCGGAGATCAGCTCCATCTGTCCGAGTGTCTGATCCGGGATCAGTAAACCATTCCGAGGAGACCGTCACCTCCAGCCCCGGAGATCAGCATCTCCCTGATCCGTGACCAGTAAACCATTCTCACATGTTGTGGGTCACATGTATTTCCTGCCGATTTAGCTGGTGTACCAAATCTAAACTGTCGCTTTTTCATAAATTGCCTTAAAATTACCAATGGCTTGGATCCCCTTTTTGGGTAAACTCTTGACTCCTGGACTAAAATCTTGCAGGTTCCAGCATTCATCACAACATTAAATGAAAATCGCTTATTGACACAAGTAGGCTTCAATGAAGTTACTGTGAAAAGCCCCTAGTCGCCACATTCTGGCGCCTCTTCGGGGAGGCTGGTACGGGAATTAATCTTGTTGACTCTAAACACAGTTGTAAAGGAGCCTTTTGTCTGTATCTCGGAGCTCTGAACCATGGAAGAGAGTGACTGGGGCATGTTTCTTACACACCTCAGGGTTAACCCACACATTCAGTTCTGGATCTGATTGACAGCAGCGAAAACAGCGGAATCCAATCCCTGGAGACACTCATGAAGTCGCTGGTGTCTCAGCATAAGTTGTAAGTCAGTGAATCCATTCCCGCACTCGGGGCAGGTGAACGATCTCTCTCCAGTGTGAATTTGTGGTGTATCATCAGCTCATTGCTGCTTCGAAAGCTCTGCTCACATGCAAAACATTTAAAAGGTTTTATATCAGAGTGAATTTGTTGGTGTTTCAGCAGGTTGTATGACTGAGTGAATCCCTTCCCACACACAGAGCAGGTGAATGGTCTCTCCCCAGTGTGAATTCGCTGATGCATCACTAGGCCATTGCTGCTTCGAAAGCTCTGCTCACAGTCAAAACATTTAAAAGGTTTTATATCAGAGTGAATTTGTTGGTGTTTCAGTAGGTGATAAGACTGAATGAATCCCTTCCCACACACAGAGCAGGTAAACGGTCTCTCCCCAGTGTGAATTCGCTGATGTACAGTAAGTTCAGATGATCGCCTGAAGCCAGTCCCGCAGTGAGAGCATCTGAATGGTCTCTCGTCAGTGTGAACACGTTGATGACAGGTCACTTCCCCGGAAGTTTTAAAGCACTTCCTACAGTCTGGACATTTAAAAGGTCTTTTGTCGGTGTGAACTCGCTGATGTTTCTGCAGGTTAGATGTAGCAGTGAATCCCTTTCCACACAAGGAGCAGGTGAATGGCTTCTCCTCACTGTGAATGAGTTGGTGTCTCAACAGATACTTTTTACTTTTAAATTTCTTCTCACAGTCAGAACATTTGAAAGGTGTCTGATCAGTGTGAACATACTGGTGTGTCAGCAGGCTGGATGTCTGAGTGAATCCCTTCCCACAGGTGGAGCGGGTGAATGGCCTCTCCCCAGTGTGACTGCGTCGATGCATTTCCAGTTCAGAAAGGTAACTGAATCTCTTCCAACAGTCCCCACATTTCCACGGTTTCTCCATGGTGCCGGTGTCCTTGTGTCTCTCCAGGTTGAATGACAAGTTGAACTCTCGTCCACACAAGAACACATGGACGGTTTCTCCCCACTGTGAATGGTGTGATGGTTTTTCTGTCTATGTATTTGGTTAAAACTCTTTCCAGTCAATTCACTGGAACACTCACTGTCTGTGTGGGTCTCGGTGCTTTTCCAATCACACTGATGTTTGAAATCTTTTCCAACAAACTGAACAGACAAACATTACTCCTTCCACATTCAAAGACTGTGATATTCAGGTTCTAAAGAATTGAGTGACTCTGTCAGATCTTGATGTTTGGTTTGAGTTTTCTGTCAGCCAATCTTCCGCTTCTAATATCCTGTAAAAGGAGTTTACAAAAGCCATCACTGTCAGTCCAGGATAGAAATTCTGAACAGACGATTCTAATTCCTCTGGAACATTTTTCCCTCTCTTGTTCCCCCAAAGCTGTAAATCCCCGTCCCACACACTCTCCCTCCTCCCTGGGCTGAAATCCAAACCCATCTCACCATCTGCACCATTTCTTTCCTCCACTCCCAGATTTCTCCCTCCCTCTCCTCTGCCTGGGTTCAGTTCTCCAGCTCCTGTCTGCAGATTGACAATAAAACCAATGGGTCTTATTGGGGGATTGGGGCCTCCACTCACCCGCCTGAGTCCAGCTTCAACCTGCACTGCGCATGCTCCAGCTAACAATGGCTGGGGAGTGATTGACGGCGGGTCACGACCAATAAGAAGAAGGTAATCCGGGTCTGGATTTACCCAGCAGCCGGCCGCCATCGTGGGAAAGGAAGTGGGGTCTTTTGTTCTTGGAACGGATCGCTGGGGCGGCCATTTTACGATGGGAAGAAGGAGTGGGCGGGACTTCCTCCCCTGTGACAGTCCCGGGGCAACCTGCGACCACCACCACCTTGAGAATGGAAGTCGGGTTTTTTGTTCCTGGCGTGGAGCGCTGGGGCGGCCATCTTGGTTAGGGAAGAGGGAGTGGGCGGGGCTTCCTCCCCGATGACAGACCCCGGGGCAACCGCCTCCATCTTGGGAATGGAAGTCGAGTCTTTTGTTCTTGGAGCAGAGCGCTAAGGCGGCCATCTTAGTACGGGAAGAGGGAGTGGGCGGGTTTCCGCTCCGGTGACAACACCCGGGTCACCCGGCGGCCGCCGCCATCTTGTGGCGGGGATTCTCTATCCGGGTCTTTAGTGAAGGACACTGAGCTGGAGCTGAGGTTGGAAAGTGTTCAGAGGAAGGTCTGAAATCAGATTTACAGCCAGATATCTGTAAGAACCACAAAGTTCACATTCAGTATGTTTGTCAAATGAAATCACAATGATGCAAACTCTGAGTTGTGAAGAAGAATCAGATTGCATTGGAAATGTTAACTCTCTTTCTCTCTTCACAGAAGCTGCCAAACCTGCTGAGGATTTCCACAACTTTCTGTTTTCACTTCACATTTCCAGGTTCTGCAGAGTTTTACTCAAATTATTATGTTTTTGAAATTTTGTTACATAACCAGTTAAGAGTAAAGCAATTGTCACCATTTAAATGTCCAAATCAGTGATATTTATTTGTTTAACTGAGACTGGGCTGTTCAGGAGCAAAGTCAGAAATCACTTCACAGAAAATATAGTGAAATCTGCAATTCTGTTCAGATTCTGTCAATAGAAACTATAAAAACTGAGATTCATAGAAGTTTGTGAGATGAGAGTATTAATGGTTATAGAATTAAGGGAGATGGATGAATTTAACAGATCAGACATCTGCAAACTGAGCTTAATGTCTGAGGTTGAACTGATTCAGGTTTTGTTTTGAAGGTGGTGTCGGTTTCCTGTCCTGTCGATTATCTCCACACCCGCTGGTAATTTGCCGGAGGTGAGATCATAATTTTTATTTGTGTCATGAGTAGGCTTACATTAACACTGCAGTGATTAACTATGATTAACACAAATTGATATCACTTGATTTTTATTCAGAATTTAATTTCTCACAACAAGGTTGGAATTAATGAACACCATAATAACAATAACAACCTTTATTGTCACAAGTAGGCTTATATTAACACTGCAATGAAGTTACTGTGAAAATCCCCTAGTTGCCACACTCCGGCGCCTGTTTGGTAAATTGGGGGAAAATTCAGAATGTCCAGTTCAACTTATAATTCACCTCACGTCTTTTGGGACTTGTGGGAGACCCACGCAGGCACGGGGAGAACGTGCAGACTCTGCACAGTGACCTAAGTGGGAATCGAACCCAGGTCCCTGGTGCTGTGAAGCAACAGTGCTAACAACTGTGTTACCGTGAAGGGGAAGAGAGTTGGTGCAGTGACACAGCCTTGTCTGATCCCAGTCTTCACTGAGATAGTGCCTGGGGTGTTTCCATTGATGAGGATCATGGATTGTGTGTCCTCATTGTGCAGGCGGAGGATAGAACATAGAAAAATACGGCACAGAACAGGCCCTTCGGCCCACGATGTTGTGCCGAACCTTTGTCCTAGATTAATCATAGATTATCATTGAATTTACAGTGCAGAAGGAGGCCATTCGGCCCATTGAGTCTGCATCGGCTCTTGGAAAGAGCACCCTACCCATAGTCAACACCTCCACCCAACACTAAGGGCAATTTTAGACACTAAGGGCAATTTATCATGGCCAATCCACCTAACCTGCACATCTTTGGACTGTGGGAGGAAACCGGAGCACCCGGAGGAAACCCACGCAGACACTGGGAGGATGTGCAGACTCCACACAGACAGTAACCCAAGCCGGAATCGAACCTGGGACCCTGGAGCTGTGAAGCAATTATGCTATCCACAATGCTACCGTGTTGCCCTTAAGAACAAATAAATCTACACTATATAATTTTAACGTAATCCATGTACCTATCCAATAGCTACTTGAAGGTCCCTAATGTTTCCGACTCGACTACTTCCACAGGCAGTGCATTCCATGCCCCCGCTACTCTCTGGGTAAAGAACCTACCTCTGACATCCCCCCTATATCTTCCACCATTCACCTAAATTTATGTCCCCTTGTAATGGTTTTTTCCACCCGGGGAAAAAGTCTCTGACTGTACTCTATCTATTCCCCTGATCATCTTATAAACCTCTATCAAGTCGCCACTCATCCTTCTCCGTTCTAATGAGAAAAGGCCTAGCACCCTCAACCTTTCCTCGTAAGACCTACTCTCCATTCCAGGCAACATCCTGGTAAATCTCCTTTGCACCTTTTCCAAAGCTTCCACATCCTTCCTAAAATGAGGCGACCAGAACTGGATGGTGGCCAATTTCTGAGGACAGCCAAATTTGAAGAACATACTGAATAAAACATCACTTTGACGGTGTAAAGTGTGTTTGTGAGGTCAGAAAAGACCAAGAACTGCGATTGGTGCTGTTCCTTGTGTTTTCCTTGGGTTTGTCAAGTAGTGTAGATCATGTCTTAGGTTTTCTCCCTTCATGAGGCACCAAACTGTGACTCTGGAAGGAGCTCTTTGGCCACGAAGAGGAGATCATTGAGGAGGATCCTGGCAGTGATCTCTGTGGCAGACAGCAGGGAGTCGCCTGTGTAATTACCACAATCAGACTTGTCTCTCTTGAATATAGTCACAGTGTCTCTGAGATCCCTGGCATGCATTCATCTTCCCAGGTGAGGAATATGAGATTGTGTAGCTGTGCCAGGAGTGTAACCCCGCCATGCTTCAGAATTTCAGCAGCGATTCATTCTGCTCCAGAGGCCGTGTTGTTTTTCAGCTGTTGAATGGCTTTTTCACTCCGCTCCAGATCGGGGTACCACAGGGACTGAGCCGGAGAGGATACTGTGGAATGGATTTGAGGACGTTGAAGCCAAAGACAGAGTCTCGGTCGAGGGAATCATCAGAATGTTCCCTCCAGTGAGCACTGACTGACTCTCTGTCCTTGATGAGTTCCCCTCCACACTTTGCTCTCAGTGGGATGGGCCATTGACTGCTTAGGTCATCAATTGTATTGGCAGCGCTGGTGAAACCATGCATGCCATTATTTTCCATGAGCTCTTGGCTATCCCTCATTCTTTCTACCCTCTAAAGGCTTCAGAAACTTGGAAAACCTAGAGCAGGCACCTCAAAAGCACTGGAGCAGTACTTCCAGCAGTGCCTTCACAAGATGCTCCAAATCCAGGGGCAAGGAGGGCGGTCCAACAGAGGAGAGGGATGAGAAAACTGGGAGTGGAGGAAAGAAAGTCGGGGGCAGAGGTGAGTGTAGTGGCCATCACTAAGGAGAAAGTGCTGGGGAAGCTGAAAGGTCTGAAGGTGGATAAAACACCCAGTCCGGGTGGACTACACCCCAGGGTTCCGAAGGACATAACTGCGGTGGTTGTGGGGCCATTGGTGGTGATCCTTCAGGGATCACTGGAGTCAAGGGACTCCCGGGGTACAGGGAAGTGATGAATGTCACACCCCAGTTTAAGAAAGGCAAGAGGTAGCAGATGAGACATTTTTGGCCGGTTAGTCTGACTTTGATTGTTGATAAGATATAGAGTCCATTGTTGAGGATGATATTCCGGAGTTCTTGGAAGTGCATTGTGAAATAGGACGGAGTCAGCACGGCTTCATCAAGGGGAGGTCATGCCTGACAAATCTGTTAGAATTCTTTGAGGAGGTAAAAAGGAAGTTAGACAAAGGAGAGCCAGTGGATATGATCCATTTGGGTTTCCAGAAGGCCTTTGACAAGGTGCCGTACAACAGGCTGCAAAATAAAGATAAGAGCCCATGGTGTTAGGGGCAAGGTACTTGAATGGTTAAGAGAATTAGTTGACAGGCGGAGAGTGGGGATAAAGGGGTCTATTTCAGGATGGCAGCCTGGTGAATATTGGTGTTCCACAGGGGTCAGTGCTGGACCACAACTATTCAATACATTAACGATCTGGAAGAAGGTACAGAGGGCACTGTTGCTAAGCTTGCAGATGATAGAAAGATGTGTAGAGGAACAGGTAGTGTTGAGGAAGTGGAGAGGCTGTAGAAGGACTTGGACAGGTTAGGAGAGTGAGCAAAGAAGTGGCAGATGAAATAGAATATGGAAAGTGTGAGGTTATGCACTTTGGAAGGAAGAATCGAGGCAGACTATTTTCTAAATGGAGAACGGCTTGTTAGGTGAATTGGACATTCTGAATTCTCCCTCTGTGTACCCGAACAGGGGCCGGACTGTGGCGACGAGGCGATTTTCACAGTAACTTCATTGCAGTGTTAATGTAAGCCTACTTGTGACACTAATATAGATTATCATTATTATTATTAGCTGGAGTACTGTGTGCAGTTCTGGTCGCCACATTACAGGAAGGATGTGATTGCTGATCGAGGTGTACAAGATTATGAGGGCCATGGACAGGGTGGGTAGGCAGCAGCTGTTACCCTCAGTTGAAGGGTCAGTCACAAGGGGACACAAGTTCATGGTGAGGGGCAGGGGGTTTAGGGGGGGTTTGAGGAAAAACCTTTTCACCCAGAGGGTGGTGACAATCTGGAATGCACTGCCTGGGAGGGTGGTAGAGGCGGGTTGCCTCACATTCTTTAAAAAGTACCTGGACGAAGAGTGGCACGTCATAACATTCAAGGCTATGGATCAACTGCTGGCAAATGGGGTTAGGTCGGTATGTCAGGTGTTTTTCGTGTGTCAGTGTTGGATTGGATTTGGATTTTGTTTATTGTCACGTGTACCGAGGTACAGTGAAAAGTATTTTTCTGCGAGCAGCTCAACAGATCATTAAATACATGAAAAGAAAAGGAAATAAAAGAAAATACATAATAGGGCAACACAAGGTACACAATGTAACTACGTAAACACCGGCATCGGGTGAAGCATACAGGGGTGTAGTGTTAATCAGGTCAGTCCATAAGAGGGTCATTTAGGAGTCGTAACAGCGGGGAAGAAGCTGTTTTTGAGTCTGTTCATGCGTGTTCTCAGACTTTTGTATCTCCTGCCCGATGGAAGAAGTTGGAAGAGTGAGTAAGCCGGGTGGCAGGGGTCTTTGATTATGCTGCCCACTTTCCCCAGGCAGCGGGAGGTGTAGATGGGGTCAATGGATGGGAGGCAGGTTTGTGTGATGGGCTGGGCTGTGTTCACGACTCTCTGAAGTTTCTCACGGTCTTGGGCCGAAAAGTTGTCATACCAAACTGTGATGATAGGATCTGTAAAAGTTGATATGAGTTAATGTGGACATTCCGAATTTCCTTAGTTTCCTGAGGAAATATAGGCGCTGTTGTGCTTTCTTGGTGGCAGCGTCGACGTGGGTGGACCAGGAAAGATTTCTGGAGATGTGTACCCCTAGGAATTTGAAACTGCTAACCATCTCCAACTCGGCCCCGTTGATGCTGACAGGGGTGTGTACAGTTCTTTGCTTCCTGAAGTCAATGACCTGCTCTTTAGTTTTGCTGGCATTGAGAGATAGATAGTTGTCGCTGCACCACTCCACTAGGTTCTCTATCTCCTTCTTGTAATCTGACTCATGCAGACTTGATGGGCGAAAGGCCTCTTCACTGTTGCTGTTGATACAATGTTAGGTGGCATTGTAGGCAGCTCAGACGATGGCATAAAATTGCAAGGAGATATTGACAGACCAGGTGAATGGGCAAGTTTGTGACAGATGGAATTCAATGTAATCAAGTGTGAGGTTATCCGTTTTGAACCCAAAAAAAAAGAACAGAGGACTTTCTAAATGGAAAGAGGTTAAGTACAGTGGATGGCGAAGGTGCACAGATCCTTAAAATGCCCCGAAGTGCAGAAATCTTCAAAAAGGAATGCTAGCATTTATATCCAGAGGATTGGAGTATGAAGTCACAGAGGTTATGCTGCAGTTATACAAAACCCTGGTAAGACCCCACTTGGAGAACTGTGAGCCATTCTGGGCACCACACCTTCGGGAGGATATTGTGGCCTTGGAGGGAGTGCAATATACGTTTACTAAAACGATACGCCACGATACCTGGACTACGGGGGTTAGGTTACGGTGAGAGATTATTGATTGATTGGTTTTGTTTATTGTCACGTGTGCCGAGGTACAGTGAAAAGTATTGTTCTGCGGACAGTCCATAAAGATCGTTCCATACATGAAATAAACCCACATGACCTACATAAATGCACAGGCAAGGAGTGAGCATACAGAGTGCATTACTACTCAGTAGAGAAGATGTGTGAAGAGACCAGTTCAGTCCATAAGAGGATCATTCAGGAGTCTGGTAACAGCGGGGAAGAAACTGTTGTTGAACCTGTTAGTGCGTGTTCTCAGACTTTTCTCTGATGGGAGAAGTTGGAAGAGTGAGTAACCCGGATGGGAGGGCTCTTTGATTATGCTGCCCACTTTCCCAAGGCAGAGGGAGGTGTAGACGGAGTCAGTGGATGGGAGGCAGGTTTGTGTGATGGACTGGGCTGTGTTCACGATTCTCTGAAGTTTCTTACTATCTTGGACCAAGCAGTTGCCATACCAGGCTGTGATGCAGCCAGATGGGATGCTTTCTGTGGTGGATCTGTAAAAGTTGGTAAGAGTCAATGTGAACATGCTGAATTTCCTTAGTTTCCTGAGAAAGTATAGCCACTGTTGTGCTTTCTTGGTCGTAGAGTCGGCATGGGTGGTCCAGGACAGATTGTTGGTGATGTGCACACCTAGGAATTTGAAGCTGTCAACCATCTCCACCTCGACACAATTGATGCAGACAGAGATGTGTATGATACTTCGCTTCCTGAAGTCAATGACCAGCTCTTTAGTTTTGCTGACATTGAGGGAGAGATTGTTGTTGTTATGCCACTCCACTTGGTTCTCTGTGTCCTCCTGTCGATATTGAAGATGTCGCGGGATATGGGGGATAGTGTGGGAAAACGGTGCTGTGGTAGATCAGCCAATGATCCCATTGAATGGTTCAGGCTCGATGGGCCGAATGGCCGACTGCAGCTCATATTTGTTGTGATCTCCTGGACAGGAATCTGTGAGCTTGGGTCTGTCAATAAGCCTGAATCAGCACCTTCAGAGAATAGGGAGGGTGAATGTTAGATACAGCAGAGTGAGAATGGAGGGAGTGTGTGGGATGGAGATTTACAGCTTTCAGGGAATAAGAGAGAGGAAAAAATGTGACATAGAAATTAGAATTGTGTGTTCAGAATTTCTGTCCTGTACTGACAGTGAGGAATTTTGTAAATTGTTTTTACAGGATATTAGACGAGGAGGAATTACAGACAGAAATCTCAAATGTTACGTCTCGATCTGACAGTCACTCGATTCCCTTTAACCTGAATATCACCGGCCTTTGAATCTAGAAGGAGAAACGTTTGCCCGAACTGCCAGCTAAAGATTTCAAACATCAGTGTGACTGGAAAAGCACCAAGATCCACACAACACACACCCGAGTGAGAGTGTTCCACTCAACTGACTGTGGAAAGAGCTTTAACCAGTTACACAGCCTGAATAAACATCACAACATTCACAGTGGGCAGAGACCATACCCTGTTCTGAACTGATTGTCCAACCTGGAGAGTCACAAGGAGACCCAAAACATGGAGAAACGGAGGAAATGTGGGGACTGTGGGAAGGGATTCAGAGCCCCATCTCAGCTGGAGATTCATCGATGCAGTCACACTGGGGAGAGGCCATTCACCTGCTCTCAATGTGGGAAAGGATTTACTCGAGTATCCAAACTACAGACACATCAGCGAGTTCACACTGGGGAGAGGCCATTCACCTGCTCTCAATGTGGGAAAGGATTTTCTCAAGGATCCAACCTGCAGACACACCAGCGAGTTCACACTGGGGAGAGGCCATTCACCTGCTCTCAGTGTGGGAAAGGATTTGCTCAAGGATCCCAGCTGCAGACACACCAGCGATTTCACACCGGAGAGAGGCCGTTCACCTGCTCTCAGTGTGGGAAAGGATTTACTGAAGCATCTATACTACGGAAACACCAGCGAGTTCACACTGGGGAGACGTCGTTCATCTGCTCTCTTTGTGGGGAGAGATTCAGTCAGTTATCCCGCCTGCGGAAACATCAGCGAGTTCACACTGGGGAGAAGCCATTCACCTGCTCTTAGTGTGGGAAGGGATTCACTCAAGTAACCGGCCTGCGGAGACACCAGCGAGTTCACACTGGGGAGAGACCATTCATCTGCTCTCGGTGTGGGAAAGGATTTAGTCAAGTATCAAACCTGCGGAAACACCAGCGAGTTCGCACTGGGGAGACGCCGTCCACCTCTCAGTGTGGGAAAGGATTTGCTCAAGGATCCAACCTGCGGAGACACCAGCGAGTTCACACTGGGGAGAGGCCATTCACCTGCTCTCAATGTGGGAAAGGATTTGCTAAAGGATCCCAGCTGCAGACACACCAGCGAGTTCACACTGGGGAGAGGCCATTCACCTGCTCTCAATGTGGGAAAGGATTTGCTAAAGGATCCCAGCTGCAGACACACCAGCGAGTTCACACTGGGGAGAGGCCATTCACCTGCTCTCAATGTGGGAAAGGATTTTCTCAAGGATCCAACCTGCGGACACACCAGCGAGTTCACACTGGGGAGAGGCCATTCACCTGCTCTCAGTGTGGGAAAGGATTTGCTCAAGGATCCCAGCTGCAGACACACCAGCGATTTCACACCGGAGAGAGGCCGTTCACCTGCTCTCAGTGTGGGAAAGGATTTACTGAAGCATCTATACTACGGAGACACCAGCGAGTTCACACTGGGGAGAGACCATTCATCTGCTCTCGGTGTGGGAAAGGATTTAGTCAAGTATCAAACCTGCGGAAACACCAGCGAGTTCGCACTGGGGAGACGCCGTCCACCTCTCGATGTGAGACGGGATTGCATGTTTCATCGCATCTGCTGCGACACCAACAATTTCACAATTGATGACAGGGGTTGGATTCTGCTGTTATTGTTTCTGCTCTGCATCCAGGACTGCATTTTGTTCATTCTGACAGTTGGTCAGTGGGGATGGTCGGAGGGTTTCTTTCTGCTGGACTGACCGGTCTCACCACTTTGCCTCCAGTGGGCTGATGCTCTTTGAGCCTTGTTACTGGCTGGCTTCACATTGCACAAGGATCACAGAGTGAAAGGGTGTTTGGAAGTTTGAAGATATTTAGTTCCTATTTCTGTTTGGAACCTCCCAAAGCATGCCATGGTGCCATGGAGATGGGTTACCTTTTTTTTTGTTTAATTTACCTGGATCATGGTGCCAAGGACCCGGGTTCGATCCCGGCTCTGGGTCACTGCCTGCTGGAGTTTGTATATTCTCCCCATGTCTGAGTGGATCTCGCCCCCAAAATCCAGGGTAGATAAATTGGCCACGGTAAGTTGCCTCTCAATTGGAAAAAAAGAATTGGGTCTTCTAAATTTAAAAAACAAAATATCTTGGTGTTACTCACTTATCTGGGTGTTACTTACACAAGAAAACTATCCGGGTTTGAGGGGCAAGTTGTCTGAGGTGGACTGGGAAACTGGTGGGAGACAGGGAACAGCTAATATTTTAGGAATTATTACATATTTACCAGGGGGTCAGTTAGCTCAGTTGGCTGGACGGCTGGTTCGTGATACAGAGCGAGGCTAACCGCACAGTTCGACTCCCACACCGGTTGAGGTTAGCCATGAAGGCCCGGCCTTATCAGCATTCCCCCTGACCTGAGGTGTGGTGACCCTCAGATTAAATCACCACCAGTCAGCTCGCTCGCTCTCTTGCTTTCTCTCTCAAAGGGGAAAGCAGCCTGTAGTCCTCTGGGTATTTTGTGACTTTTATTTCACATTTATACAACAAATATAGGTTCTATTAAGGAACAAAATTCCAAAAGGAAAAGTGATACAACCGTGGCGAACAAGAAATGTTAAATGTTCCATTAGATGGAATACAATGTGGAAAAGTGTGAGGTTATGCACTTTGGAAGGAGGAATGGAGGCATAGACTATTTTCTAAATGGGGAAATGCTTAGGAAATTAGAAGCACAAAGGGACTTGGGAGTCCTTATCCACCATTCTCTTAAGGTTAACGTGCAGGTTCAGTCGGCAGTTAGGAAGGCAAATGCAATGTTAGCATTCATGTCGAGAGGGCTAGAATACAACACCAGGGAAGTCCTTCTGAGGCTGTTTATGGCTCTGGTCAGACCCCATTTGGAGTATTGTGAGCAGTTTTGGGCCCCGTATCTAAGGACTGCTGTCCTTGGAAAGGGTCCAGAGGCGGTTCACAAGAATAATCTCTGAAATTAAGCGCTTGTCGTATGAGGAACGGTTGAGGACTCTGTGTCTGTACTCGTTGGAGTTTAGAAGGATGAGAGGGGATCTTCTTGAAATTTATAGGATACTGCAAGGCCTGGATAGAGTGGATGTGTAGAGGATGTTTCCACTTGTAGGAAAAACTAGAAGCAGAGGACACAATCACAGACTAAAGGGACAATCCTTTAAAACAGAGGTGAGGAGGAATTTCCTGAACCAGAGGGTGGTGAATCTGTGAAACCCTTTGCTGCAGAAGGCTGTGGAGGCCAATTAACTGAGTTTTTAAGACCGAGATAGATAGGTTCTTGATTAATAAGGGGATCAGGGGTTATGGGAAAAAGGCAGGAGAATGGGGATGAGAAAAATATCAGCCATGATTGAATGGCGGAGCAGATTTGATGGGCCGAGTGGCCTAATTCTGCTCCTATGTCTTATGGGTACACCCCGGCGTCTGTTCGGTTGCACTGAGGGAGAATTCAGAATGTCCAATTCGCCTAACAGCATGTCTTTCAGGAAACCGGAGCACCCAGAGGAAACCCACGCAGACACGGGGAGAACGTGCAGACTCCACACAGTGTCCCAAGCCGGGAATCGAACCCGGGACCCTGGCGCTGTGAATCAACAGTGCTAACCACTGTGCTACTTTAAATTTAAAGTGCCCAATTTTTTCCCAATTAATGGGCAATTCTGCGTGGCCAATCCACCTACCCTGCACATCTTTGGGTTGTGGAGGTGAGACCCACTCAGAGAATGTGCAAACTCCACATGGACAGTGACCCGAGACTGGGATCGAACCCAGGTCCTCGGCGACTTGAGGAAACGTGCTAACCGCTGTGTCACCATGCCGCCCGTGAGGATTCTTTTGTAGCCAGTCCGGATGAAATGATCAGTCGAACACCTCGTTACCTTAACATATGTTTTATTTCTCGGCCGGGGCTAAGACCACTGTATCTCTTGAGAGCTACAGTAGCAAGCCAAAGTCAATACATCTAACAGCAGTTCTTATACGTTTTTGGTTCATCTCTGAGGGCAGCTCCCTCGCATTCCATCTTGCTGAAGGCAGCCCCCCTTGCATTTCATCTGTGCTTTTAGTTTAATTATAATTATCTTCCATTAGATTGTGTTTTGTACTTAACCCTGTTGGGTTCTTTTCTCTTTCTCATTTTGTTATTGATATTTTATGAAAACCTTTAATAAAAATTATTTTTTTAAAAATAAAATTATTATTATCTTCCAGCCTAGCGCAACCATTCTCAAGGCCGTTACTGCAATTTGTCTGGTACAAAAACAAGTGACCTCAGCCTGTCTTGGCATTCCTTCACACAAAGCTTTACCTAACATTTTGTTTTTCCCGTAAAGTTTGATTCTAGCGCCAGACTACGTCATTCTATAGCTTGAGCCATATTCTCATTCCCCCCCTTTTATCATTTCATGATAACTTCTAATCCATAGCCAATCGTCTCAGTCTCTGCCATTCTATCTGTACTTCTATCATTTTCTTATGTTCCTCTGCACTTTCTTTCACATCCATTAACTCTTCAAGGCGCACTTCATGTTGCTGCATTAACTGTTGAGAAATTACTGCTGCACTGACACTTTTACACAAGCATTTCATCAGGAAGCTAAGCATCATTATTACAAGTATTACAACTACCAGGATTATCAATCCATGCACTAGGTAAGACCCCCATGATCCGGCAAACAACCAATCTAACCACATCTCTTGATATTTCATGCAGTTTCTTAACCTCTGTGCGGATATGATCCACGAGGTGGGTGATGTTCTCCGAACTATCGGGGATATAGGTGCAACATTCCGAACCGATCACGGCACAAGTCCCACCTTTGTTTGCAAGGAGGTAATCGAGGGCCATTCGGTTTTGTCGGGCTACGGTTCTTATTGCCACCATTTCATTATTTATCTCAGTCAATGCTTCAGTGGTGTAGTTTGCTACCTCTTCCAGGATTTTTGCTATCTTCCTTATTTCCTTTATTGCAAGAGCTACCCCGACATGAGGAAGCAGGATCCCAAAGTATCGTTGCGTTTTGGTTATTTCTCTCTTTTGTCGCTTCATCATTTGGTAATGGTCGCCTAAATTGGTGAGGTGGTGTATAAAGGGGACTACATACCCCAGATAACAGGATCCCGTCCAATTCTCTGGCAGCCAGGGATATGCCTTGTGGCCACAAATAAAATACGTCCCATTGTATGAAGTGAGTTTGTCCACATCAAATCCTTGGGCCATCAGGGAGTACTTGAAGGTACCTGTGCCATTTGCGTATGGGACGACCAGTGTACACCCATAAAACTGAGGAGACGTATATACGGGATAGACCTCGGATATGTTGGCCACCACAAATCTGTGCTCGCATTGACTAGCACCTACAAATATCCCTTTAACCACATTCCTTACTAAACATACTATTCCCAGTGGTCTTCCCATGTTGGTGGTATTAATGAGGGTAAGAAACAGGCTGGTGGGATTTGTTATAACTTGGTTGGTACCACATCTCAAAGGTGTTCATCAGATAGCCCTCCTCTTTCCAAGGTCATGGGGATATGGCGAGAAAGGATAAACTAGAAGCTGCCCCGCCGTCTGGGTGTCTTACCATAGATGCAATTCTTATAGTCCTGGGGGATTGACGCGTACCATCCTGGTAAATATACCATTCTACAGTTTCTGACAGGTTAAGGGGAACAGGTCTGAGGGGGAACCCTCCCTTAGCATGGGTCGGGATATGTGTACATACCCAGCAACCAGAAACATTCATATCCTTTGCGTACACATATGACATATACAGATACGTGTTTACCTGTAATTTCCTTTTTTCCCGCAGCCTTACCCTCCCTTGGTCAACGCATCCCAAGGGTACAGTTTTTTTTGTTTCTGCTTCTATAGTCCCATTTACAGTTGACCTGATGACAGGGTAGGTTGCCCTTAGTCACTCCACTGATGAGTATGGTCCGATTGCATCGTTGTACATAGGCCGAACATCCGTCCGCAGGGGTCGCGTTCCAAGGTCCTTCTCCTGGGCCTTGACTGGTACACTAAGGTGTCTCCTCGACAGGTGATGAGTCCGTCTTCCCTTGGGGCCACAGGTTCTTCGCTTGGCCTCTCCCGTTTCCAAAAGTCCCAGCAGGGTTACGATAATAAGGCCGTGAATGATGCTGAAGTTATTACCTAGGGCTCGAAACAGAGGGTTATTCTCTATTGCATTTTCACAACCTTACAATGGTGGATGTGGATCCAGGCATTTCTGCCTTTTACTTTTACAGCAGTGGGAGTAGTGAGTAGGACCTGGTGTGGTCCTTCCCATCGGGGTTCTAATCCTTTCCGAACCCAGTTCCGGATCATAACGTACTCGCCTGGGTTAATGGTGACCGTACTGGATAAGGGGGGTATCTCCCCATGGGCTGCTCGGACCCGCGAGTGGAGGCCTTTTAAAACCTTTGTTAGAGCTATAACGTAATTGGCCATTTCCGTGGTCGGGTGAAACTGTACTTCCTTATGTTTCCCTTGATCCCAAGGAGTACGCAGGGGTCTTCCGTATAAAATTTTGGCGGGACTCAGTCGCGTCTTTCCAGCTGGGGTTGCACGTATTTGGAAGAGGGCAATAGGCAATAATTTGAGCTAAGTGGCTCCAATTTCTGCCTGTAGTTTTGCCAGTTTTGTTTTTAATGTCTGATTAGCCCTTTCTACCATTCCCGCTGCTTGGGGTCGGTATGCGCAATGTAATTGTTATTTTATTCCCAGCTGAGTACAAAATTCCTCATTGATCTGTCCCACAAAATGAGGTCCATTATCAGAGCTTAATCAATATGGAATCCCAAATCTAGGAACAATTTCTCACATCAAAACTTTTACTACCGTGGAAGCTTTGTTATCTACAGTGGGGTAAGCTTCTATCCATTTACTAAATACATCAACAATTACTAATACATGTTTATAACATTGGCATCTTTCCAACTCAATGTAATCCATCTGGAGTATCTCAAAGGAACCTTCCGGTAGCGGGGTTTTACCCATTTCACAGGGTATTGCTTTACCAGGATTATACTGCTGACATACTAGGCAACGACTGCTAATGTTTTGTGCTATGTCTTGCAGTCTTGGATGCCACCATGTTTTGAGCAATACATCACCCGTAGCTCGTGCACCACAATGAGTTGCAAAGTGAACACATTCGGTAACCCAGGCTGCCAATGCATCGGGCATACAAGTCTGCCCTGCCGGGGTGACCCACAATTTATTTACAGGATCAAAACAACATCCCAATTCTTCCCAGTCTTTTTACACAGCCAGGAGCGTCCTCCTGTAATTGAATGACGTCAGTGATGGTCGGCATTGGCTTTTCAGAGGGAGACTGACCCTTAGAGCTTTTAGTCTGGCTCATCATTTTTGGTACCACCATGTCTTTTAAGCGAGAAGCCTCTTTGGCCTGGTGGTCCGCCTGCCGATGACCCGCGTCCACCAGGGTTTTGCCTGTCGTATGGGCAGCGCACTTTACGGCTATTTGTGTAGGGAGCATTAAAGCCTGTAGTAATTGTGTAACTAACTGTGGGATATCTGAGTGCTTGCAGATGAAATCCCCTGTTCTTCCATAATTGACCAAAGTCGTGTGTGTGACTCCAAATGGGTATCGGGAATCAGTGTAGATATTTACAATTTTATCTTTCCCTAATACACAAGCTCGAATAAGTGCAAAAAGTTCAGCCTGTTGGGCGGAAAAGGGAGTTTTGAATGCTGCTGCTTCAAGCGTTTCTCCTTGTTGGTTAACAATTGCATACCCTGATAATCTATCCCCCCTTTCACCGATGGATGAACTACCATCGGTGAATAGGTTCAGATTAGCATTTGGTATTGGAGAATCAGTGAGATCATCGCGTAATGACGCATCGTCTTGTAAGAGAGAAAGACAGTCATGAGTCGGGGACTCAGTGGCGTTAGGCGGGTCGGAAAGGAAACTAGCGGGGTTAATAGTAGTGCAGTGCCGGAACTGAAGTTTCGGGTTATTGAGGAGATAAATCTCATATTTATTTTGATGCGCCATAGTTAGATGCTGAGTCTGAAGTTGACCGAGCAGGGCCGTGAGATAAGAATTAGGAACAGGAGTAGGCCATCTGGCCCCTCGAGCCTGCTCCGCCATTTAATTAGATCATGGCTGATCTTTGTGGACTCAGCTCCACTCTCCGGCCCGTACACCATATCCCCGAATCTCTATTCTTTAGAAAGGCATCTATCTTTTTCTTAAAAACGTTTAAAGAAGGAGCCTCAACTGCTTCACTGGGCAAGGAATTCCAGAGATTCACAACCCTTTGGGTGAAGAAGTTCCTCCTACACTCCGTCCTAAATCTACCTCCCCTTATTTTGAGGCTATGCCCCCGAGTTCTGCTTTCCCCAACCAGTGGAAACAACCTGCCCGCATCTATCCTATCTATTCCCTTCATAATTTTATATGTCTCAATAAGATCCCCCCGCATCCTTCTAAACTCCAATGAGTGCAGTCCCAGTCTACCCAACCTCTCGTCATAATCTAATCCCCTCAACTCTGGGATCAACCTAGTGAATCTCCTGCACTCCCTCCAGTGCCAATATGTCCTTTCTCAGGTAAGGAGACCAAAACTGAACACAATACTCCAGATGCGGCCTCACCAACACCCTATACAATTGCAGCATATCCTCACTAGTCTTGAACTCCATCCCTCTAGCAATGAAAGACAAAACTCGATTAGCCTTCTTAATCACCTGTTGCACCTGCACACCAACTTTTTGCGACTCGTGCACCAGCACACCCAGGTCCCTCTGCACAGCAGCATGTTTTAACATCTTACCGTTTAAATAATTTTCCATTCTGCTGTTATTCCTCCCAAAATGGATAGCCTCACACTTGGCAACATTGAATTCCATCTGCCAGACCCTAGCCCATTCACCTAACCTATCCAAATCCTTCTGCAGACTTCCGGTATCCTCTGCACTTTTTGCTTTACCGCTCATCTTAGTGTCGTCTGCAAACTTTTGACACATTGCACTTGGTCCCCAACTCCAATTCGTCTATGTAAATTGAGAACAACTGCGGGCCCAACACTGATCCTTGAGGGACCCCACTAGTTACAGGTTGCCAACCAGAGAAACACCCATTTATCCCCACTCTCTGCTTTCTGTTAGTTAACCAATCCTCTACCCATGCTACCACTTTACCCTCAATGCCATGCAATGCCATGACTGAATGTGAACTATAAATAACAATATCCTGCTGAAGAGTGAGATTAGCCGCTGACTGGAGACTGTTGTAAATAGAGGCTAAAATCTGAGTACATCCAGGATAGCCAAGTGCAACTGGATCAAGTTTAGACAAGTAATAAGCTATAGGACGGTGGCGATCCCCATGTTTCTGGGTAAGTACCGCAGTGGCACAACCGGCTAAAACAGTACAATAAAGTTGGAACGGTCGATCATAAAGGGGGCGTCCTAGTGCTGGCGCCCTCATTAAGGCATCTTTTAGCCGATGGAAGGCTTCTTGGGCTTCCGTACTTAACTGAAACTCTCCAGCGTTATTGGTGTATGGGGTCAATAGCCGGGTATCTAGGGCGATATTCGGAATCCATTTCCGACAATATTTAACCATGCCAAGCCATTTACGGACATCCTTAGCCATTGTGGGTGCAGGGTACTGACAAATGGGCTGAACTCGACTTGGTGATAGCGCCCGTGCATCGGTGGATAAAAGGATACCCAGAAACCGGACTGTTGGTTGGGCTACTACTACTTTGGCGGGTGACACAATGTATCCTAAAATTGAAAGGTAATTTAATAATTGAGCCGTATCTTCTTTACAACTTTATTCTGACGGGCTTGCGATCAGTAAATCGTCAACATACTGTACGAGGGTGGATCCCCCTTTTAATCCCAGGGGCTGTAATTGTTGGAGACAGCGGGAGAAAAGAGTAGGCGAATGTATAAATCCTTGAGGCAACCTAGTCCATGTGTATTGTTGATTTTGATATGTAAAGGCAAAGAGATACTGTAAATCCAGGAGCCAGGGGAGGGCGAAAAAGGCATGCTGGAGATCCACCAGGGAAAATGTTGTAGCGTCCGCTGGGACTTGGGCTAAAATGTGGGCTGGATTTGGGACCAATGCGTGAAGGGGTTGCACAATGGCATTAATTGAGTGCAGATTTTGGACGAGGCGATATAGTATTGGAGTATTACAAAGAGAGTGACACGGAACCAAAACTTGTTGCCGAATAAGATTCTGTATAAGTGCCTCTAGTGAAGTCACTGCTTGAGGTTTAAGAGGATATTGGCGAATAGAGGGCAACTGGACACCTGGTCGCAACATAACTCGTATTGGCTCAATGTTCACGGATCCAACTTGGTATTGATCCTCAGCCCACAATCATAAACTTGTAGTATCTAATGGTCGGGAATGATGGTGGCGAAGCGTGGTATCTTTAATACAAGGAACTGAATAAAATTGCAGTTGGAGGCGTCCTGGTAGGACTTGTACGTCTGTAATCTTGGGGTCCGCAGAGTCTAGGGCTAGGTGGACCATGGGTCCTAGGTCTTTAGCATGATAGGGGAAATTGACTCGTCGTGTTACATGTGGGGTCGTATAACCAGTCTGTTGCCAGAGATGCTCTGGTACTTCTGCAGCTTCTGCTTCGCCTTCGGGTCCTGTAACTAAAGCTGTCAGTCTAATCACAAAAGTGGCTCCCACTAGTGGCTCATAGAAATCCTCCAACCATTTATCATGTCCAGTTCGATCGTAGGCGAGAGTCACATGCATAAGTCGTTCCTCCTCCAGATGTAGTGCCCACCATTGGGGACTAGTTGTAGTATAGTATTGGCACCTAGACTTGGGTGGCCGAATAATTAACCCATCGTCACCACATTCAATCTGTAGTCCGAATGCACAAAGGAGATCCCTGGCCATTAGATTACATTCAAGCGCTGTGGTGACAACAAATTGGTGTTGTACCTCCTCCCCTTTTAGGACTACTGAAACGGGTTGTGAAATTAGGTACTGGCATACCTGGCCCTGGAATCCCGATAGTGTTTGTGTTTTCTCTGAGAGTGGTAATAGGAGAGAGGCTTGTACTGAGGACATTGTTGCTCCTGTATCCACTAAAAAGGGCACTGTTGTGCCGTGAACTGTTAGAGAGAGTAAATGCTCCTTCTCTGAAACTTGTTCACGGCACACCAACATCTTGGGTCAGTATTGGAAGGGGATGTTTTGGGTAAAGTTAGCATACCCCCTTCCTCGCCCTCTTCCCCTTCCCCTCCCCCGAAATTCCATTTGTCCGTATCCTCCTTGGCTATTCCTTGGGTTCTGAAAACAATCACGAGCCCAATGTCCTTGACGCCCACAAATAAAGCAGGAATTACCACCTGTTTGGCCAGGCTGTTGTCCCCCTTGCTGTGGATAGCTTATCAGCTGTTGATTTTGCTGGTCGGGGAATGGGGCATAGGGTGGTCCATAAGACGGGGTCGTTGGTCCATTAGGGTGTGTCACATATCCTTCCCCTCTTGCTGTCACCCACCCTGGTACACAAAACTGTGGTTCCATCTGATATCCCACACCTACTGGATCTGGCGGTGGCTGTGGCGGTCCATATGCACCAGTGACGGCGCACGGGGGTTGTGGAACTGGCGCTAGAAGTCTCATGGGATATTGCCCCCACGGCTGCACATCGGGCTGTGTTGTGGATTCAGGTGGCGCTGCTGTCGGTGGGTCAGGTGTTTTTTGTGTTACGTACTCAGTTTTTATTTTCGATGGTTTGGGCGCATCTGGGGCTGACCCATCCTGCCAATAATATTTTACTGCCCGGGCCATTTGGGTCGGGGTATTGTCCGACCAATCCATATTATTTGTCTTTATTGCATCTGAGACCTGTGTTGGCAGGCAGCTAAGGAGCATGGCACAATATTGGGGAGAATTGGCTCCCGCTTGGTAATTTTGGTCCCCTCCCTGGTTTCTATAAACCTCTCTGAATCGTTCCAAAAATTCTTCTGCCCCTTCACCCTTCTTGGGCTTGGTATCCATAACCTTGGAAAAGTCAATGGGTTTTTGCAATGTTGCGGAGAGAGCATTATAAACTGCCGTCTGTTGATCCTGATCCTGATTACGGACTAACGCCAGTGCTTCCCAAGTGGGGGCTTGCGCTCCCGTCTGTAGTACCATGTGGTTGAGGAATCGGGTGTGTTCCTCCGGACGTAGTACCTGTCGCACTAATGCCCATAAATCTCTAGTCTCCGCGCTGTAAACTTGCACGGTTGTTCGAAGGAAATCAACAAAGGCAGTTGGTGACTGTTTACGATCGGGGACTCTTGTTAAAATTGCCATTATCTCATTAGGTTTCCAAGATTGGTATATACCCATTTGTGGCTGATTACCGGTGGCGACTGGATTGTTAGGGTTATAAGTAGGGTTAGGGACTTGTCGGACTGGATATTGTCTTAACGGGTGCTTGCGGGGTTTCGGCCACTCCCAGTCCGTCTGTTCCTCTTCCACTTCCTCATCAAAATCCGGATATTCCGGCTCTACCGGTCCTTTATTCCATGGCCCTTTCTGTTGGGCTTGCTGGGGATATGGATATTGAGTCCTTGTCGTTCGGGGCCTAGTGCTAGAGGCTGGCCCTCCATCTACTGGTGGGGGAGGCGGGGGAAAGGGTGCTTCCACTACTTCAGGGGCCAGTACCTGTGGAGGGGGAGGGTGTGGTGGCGGTGAGGCTGGCGCCATCACGGAAGCTGCAGTTGGTGCTGAGGGCAGCGGTGATACAGGTGCAACAGGATCAATAGGAGCAGGTGTAGGTGGAAGTTCCACTGGAGCAGCAGCTAGCGGTATGGGCGCAGCAGCAGGCACAAATACAACAGGAATCGGGTTAGCTGGGATCGGATCCGGTCCCATGGCTACAGGGGCATAATAAAATGGAGGTGGTGGATGTGGGGGAGGCGTAGTTGGCTGCCTCCTTCTAATTAGACAATCTTCTAAGTCATTCTCATCGTCTCCCTCGGTCAAGGCAAGGCCGGCCATTTGTCCGTACGGACTAGGTTGCGGTAGCGGTGGCTTGGACATAGGAGATCGTGCCCGTTTTTTACGGGCGCACTCCTTTTTTAGGACTTCTGCAGTTTTAACAATTCCGCCCTCGGTTAATTCTATCCCCAATTTTAAAGCGTTTGCCTGCCAACTGGCTAATAGAGATGCATCTTTTAGTTTTTGGCAATATTCACGCCATAGGACAATCAGCTTTTTTGCCGTCGAACTTCGATTATGTTGCCAAATAAGTTGCTGTGCCCCTAGAACAGTAGGCAGATCTTTCGGTCCTCCTAGAGGCCACTGTCCTTTCCCTAGGTTTTTATGCAATTCTCCCGACAGCTGTCGCAATTGTTTAGAATATTCCGGATACTGTTTACAAAGAGTTTGAAGCTCGCTTCCACTATCAGCTGTGCTATCTAAAGTATTACCCATTGTCTCCTATCCTCGGATGATCCTTGTGGTTTCCTATTTAATTTTGGTAGCGATCCTAAATCGCCTATTCAATCAAGAATTTAAACGGGGTTATCCTGCCCCATTGCCCAATCAAAAGGCTAAATCAAACAGTTCGAAAGTGACTTTTAGAAGGTCAAAGTCTGGAAATTAAACATGAAAAGAGAGAGAGAGAGAAGACTGATTTAAACAGACTGACAGGGAATCGAATACAGAACTAACAGACAGACAGACTCAGAGAATTAAAGACAGAACAGATTTAAGAAATTGTTTGAATGTTCCGACAGGGCACGCAACGGTCAAGCCCTGTTTATTATGTTTCCTTTAGGTGTTATCCGTACCCTTAATTATATAATTTGGACAGAGTTATCCGTTCTCCGTAATATTCAATCTGATCAACCCGAAGTGTCGAACAAGTCTAGACAACGGTTGATATACTTATTTATCGAAAATCACCTTTTATCGTGAAGGTATTAGGCAACCCTAAGGATCATCATCACTCATTTACCCGGAGATTTAAGGAGGACTCTAACCTCCCAAGGTTTCCAACCCGGGACTTTAGGAAAGATTTTAACCTCCCAGGGACTCCAACCCGGACTGTTCAAGGAGGACTCTAACCTCCCAAGGTTTCCAACCCGGGACTTTAGGGAGGACTTTAATCTCCCAGGGACTCCGACCCTGGACCTTTTAGGGTGGACTCTAACCTCCCAGGGTTTCCAACCCGGGGCTTTAGGAAGGATTTTAACCTCCCAGGGACTCCAACCCTTTCAACCCTTCTTCGTGACGGGTTCGCCGGACTGCTTTGATTTTGTCAGTCTCCACCGAAACCGAACAGCAGGGCGTGGTCACACTCGGGACAGCAGAGGGGGAAACCAAAGTGGTAACAAGGGTACTCCCGTTTGGTGGGCAATTCCCTCCTCAGCGTCCGAATGCGATCAATCTGTTACGCCGTCAGGTTCCAGGGAGGCTCCTTGAATGCCCGCATTCTCCACCAAATGAGGATTCTTTTGCAGCCAGTCCGGATGAAATGATCAGTCGAACACCTCGTAACTTTAACATGTTTATTTCTCGGCCGGGGCTAAAATGTATCTCTTAAGAGTTACACCAGCAAGCCAAAGCCAATACATCTAACAGCAGTTCTTATACAGTTTTTGGCTCATTTCTGAGGGCAGTTCCCTCGCATTCCATCTGTGCCTTTTAGCTAATTTATGATTATTTTCAAGCCTAGCGCAACCCTTCCCAAGGCCGTCTGCAATTTGTCTGGTACTAAAACAACAATTACAGCTTGTTATCAGAAGCCTTTGACAGCCTATCTTGACATTTCTCAGCTTGCTATCAGAAGCCTGTGAAGGCCTGTCTTGACATTTCTTCACACAAAGCTTTACCTAACATTTTGTTTTTCCCATAAAGTTCCAATCCCATCTTGAGCCAAACTCTCACAGGCAGTGAGTTCCAGATTCCCACCACCCTCTGGGTGAAAAAGTTTTTCTTCGCATCTCCTATAAACCTCCTGCCATTACCTGAAATCTATGCCCCTGCTTATTGACCCCTCCGGTAGGGGGAAAGTTTCCTTCTATGCCCACTGGTTATTGATCCTTCCACTCGGGAAAGGTTCCTTCCTATTCACCCCATCTATTCACCACTAATTCACTCAATAATTTTATATACCTCAATCAGGTCCCCCTCAGCCTTTTCTGCTCCAAGGAAACCAATCCCAGACTATCCAGTCTCTCTTGTTAGCTGAAATATTCCAGCCCAGGCCATCCTGGTGAATCTACTCTGCATCCTCTCGAGTACAATCACTTCCTTCCAGAACTGCACACACGACTCCAGCTGTGGTCTCACCAGCATTTTATACAGCTCCATTATAACCTCCTTGCTCTTATATTCTATGCCTCAGTTAATAAAGGCAAGTATTCCATATTCCTTTTTAACCTGGCCTCCTGTCTTCAGGGACCTGTGGATATGCCCACCTAGATCCCCCTGATCCGCTGTAGTTCCTCGTGTCCTACCATTCATTTATTCCCTTGCCTTGTTTGCAGATTCTTTATCCAGCGTGAAACCACAGGTTAGAAAAAAGAACAAAGAAATGTACAGCACAGGAACAGGCCCTTCAGCCCTCCAAGCCCCTTAAATGTCGCTATCGTCCCTGCTTCCACCACCTCCTCCGGTAGCGAGTTCCAGGCAGCCACTACTCTCTGCGTAAAAAACTTGCCTCGTACATCTACTCTAAACCTTGCCCCTCTCACCTTAAACCTATGCCCCCTAGTAATTGACCCCTCTACCCCGGGGAAAAGCCTCTGACTATCCACTCTGTCTATGCCCCTCATAATTTTGTAGACCTCTATCAGGTTGCCCCTCAACCTCCTTCGCTCCAGTGAGAACAAACCGAGTTTATTCAACCGCTCCTCATAGCTAATGCCCTCCATACCAGGCAACATTCTGGTAAATCTCTTCTGCACCCTCTCTAAAGCCTCCAAATCCTTCTGGTAGTGTGGCGACCAGAATTGAACACGATACTCCAAGTGTGGCCTAACTAAGGTTCTATACAGCTGCAACATGACTTGCCAATTCTTATACTCAATGCCCCGGCCAATGAAGGCAAGCATGCCATATGCCTTCTTGACTACCTTCTCCACCTGTGTTGCCCCTTTCAGTGACCTGTGGATCTGTACTCCTAGATCTCTTTGACTTTCAATACTCTTGAGGGTTCTACCATTCACTGTATATTCCCTACCTGCATTAGACCTTCCAAAATGCATTACCTCACATTTGTCCGGATTAAACTCCATCTGCCATCTCTCCGCCCAAGTCTCCAGACAATCTAAATCCTGCTGTATCCTCTGACAGTCCTCATCGCTATCCGCAATTCCACCAACCTTTGTGTCGTCTGCAAACTTACTAATCAGACCAGTTACATTTTCCTCCAAATCATTTATATATACTACAAACAGTCCCAGCACTGATCCCTGTGGAACGCCACTGGTCAAAGCCCTCCAATTAGAAAAGCATCCTTCCATTGCTACTCTCTGCCTTCTATGGCCTAGCCAGTTCTGTATCCACTTTGCCAGCGAACCCCTGATCCCGTGTGACTTCACCTTTTGTACTAGTCTACCATGAGGGACCTTGTCAAAGGCCTTACTGAAGTCCATATAGACAACATCTACTGCTCTACCTGCATCTATCATCTTAGTGACCTCCTCGAAAAACTCTATCAAGTTAGTGAGACACGACCTCCCCTTCACAAAACCATGCTGCCTCTCACTAATACGTCCATTTGCTTCCAAATGGGAGTAGATCCTGTCTCGAAGAATTCTCTCCAGTAATTTCCCTACTACTGAAGTAAGGCTCACCGGCCTGTAGTTCCCTGGACTATCCTTGCTACCCTTCTTAAACAGAGGAACAACATTGGCTATTCTCCAGTCCTCCGGGACATCACCTGAAGACAGTGAGGATCCAAAGATTTCTGTCAAGGCCTCAGCAATTTCCTCTCCAGCCTCCTTCAATATTCTGGGGTAGATCCCATCAGGCCCTGGGGACTTATCTACCTTAATATTTTTTAAGACACCCAACACCTCGTCTTTTTGGATCTCAATGTGACCCAGGCTATCTACACACCCTTCTCCAGACTCAACATCTACCAATTTCTTCTCTTTGGTGAATACTGATGCAAAGTATTCATTTAATGTCTCCACCTGAACCGAGCTGGGACCAGTGTTCTGGCGAAAAGAATAAATAGGGTGGTCAATAGGACTTTAAACTAAAGATTGGGGGGGGGAGGGAAAGTCAGGGAACCAAGAGGTGAAGTAATCAGTGGGAAGCGTAGCTGCTTAGGTATACAAAAAAGCACGAAAAGACAAAACTCAGGAGAGGTTACGATAGTCCTCATCCCACAAAATATGACACAGTGTTTGGAAAGGCTCAGTAAACCAAGGTCCACCACACTAAGAAAACAAAAAGAGGTCAATAGAGAATTAAAGGTGCTATATTTAAATGCGCGCAGTGTACGGAACAAGGTAGATGAGCTTGTGGCCCAGATTGTGACTGGCAGGTATGATGTGGTAGGCATCACAGAGACATGGTTGCAGGGGGTTCAGGACTGGCATTTAAACATCCAGGGATTCACAACCTATCGAAAAGACAGGGAGGTGGGCAGAGGGGGCGGGGTTGCCTTGTTAATTAGGAATGAAATTAAATCAATAGCACTAAATGACATAGGGTCAGATGATGTGGAGTCTGTGTCGGTAGAGTTGAGGAACCACAAAGGCAAAAAAACCATAATGGGAGTTATGTACAGGCCTACTAACAGTGGCCAGGACCGGGGGTACAAAATGCACCACAAAATAGAAAGTGCATGTCAGAAAGGCAAGGTCACAGTGATCATGGGGAACTTCAATATGCAGGTGGACTGGGTAAATAATGCTGCCAGTGGACCCAAGGAAAGGGAATTCATTGAATGTTTACAGGAGGGCTTTTTGGAACAGCTTGTGATGGAGCCCACGAGGGAACAGGCCATTCTGGACTTAGTGTTATGTAATGAGCCAGACTTGATTAAAGATCTTAAAGTAAGGGAGCACTTAGGAGGCAGTGATCATAATATGGTAGAATTCAATCTCCAATTTGAAAGAAAGAAGGTAGAATCAGATGTAAAGGTGTAACAGTTAAATAAAGGTAACTACAGGGGCATGAGGGAGGAACTGACGAAAATCGAGTGGGGCAGAGCCTAGTGGGAAAGACAGTAGAACAGCAATGGCAGGAGTTTCTGGGAGTAATTGAGGACACAGTACAGAGGTTCATCCCAAAGAAAAGAAAGGTTATCAGAGGGGGGATTAGGCAGCCATGGCTGACAAAGGAAGTTAGGGATTGCATCAAAGCAAAAGAGAAAGCCTATAATGTGGCAAAGAGTAGTGGGAAGTCAGAAGATTGGGAAGGCTACAAAAAAAAACCGAGGATAACAAAGAGAGAAATAAGGAAAGAGAGGAGCAAATATGAAGGTAGGCTAGCCAGTAACATTAGGAATGATAGTAAAAGTTTCTTTAAATATATTAAAAACAAACGGGAGGCAAAAGTTGACATTGGGCCGATCCAAAATGACGCTGGTAATTTTGTGATGGGAGACAAGGAAATAGCTGAGGAACTAAATAAGTACTTTGCGTCAGTCTTCACAGTAGAAGACATGAGTAATATCACAACAATTCCGGAGAGTCAGGGGGCAGAGTTGAATATGGTAGCCATCACAAAGGAGAAAATGCTAGAGAAACTAAGAGGTCTAAAAATTGATAAATCTCTGGGCCCAGATGGACTACATCCTAGAGTTCTAAAGGAGATAGCTGAAGAAATAGTGGAGGCGTTAGTTATGATCTTTCAAAAGTCACTGGAGTCAGGGAAAGTCCCAGAGGATTGGAAAATCGCTGTTGTAACCCCCCTGCTCAAGAAGGGAACAAGGAAAAAGATGGAAAATTATAGGCCAATTAGCCTAACCTCGGTTGTTGGCAAGATTCTAGAATCCATTGTTAAGGATGAGATTTCTAAATTCTTGGAAGTGCAGGGTCGGATTAGGACAAGTCAGCATGGATTTAGTAAGGGGAGGTCGTGCCTGACAAACCTGTTAAGAGTTCTTTGAAGAGATAACAAATAGGTTAGACCAAGGAGAGCCAATGGATGTTATCTATCTTGACTTCCAAAAGGCCTTTGATAAGGTGCCTCATGGGAGACTGCTGAGTAAAATAAGGGCCCATGGTATTCGAGGCAAGGTACTAACATGGATTGACGATTGGCTGTCAGGCAGAAGGCAGAGAGTTGGGATAAAAGGTTCTTTTTCGGAATGGCAACCGGTGACGAGTGGTGTCCCGCAGGGTTCAGTGTTGGGGCCACAGCTGTTCTCTTTATATATTAACGATCTAGATGACGGGACTGGGGGCATTCTGGCTAAGTTTGCCGATGATATAAAGATAGGTGGAGGGGCAGGTAGTATGGAGGAGATGGGGAGGCTGCAGAAAGATTTAGACAGTTTAGGAGAGTGGTCCAAGAAATGGCTGATGAAATTCAACGTGGGCAAGTGCGAGGTCTTGCACTTTGGAAATAAGAATAGAGGCATGGACTATTTTCTAAACGGTGACAAAATTCATAATGCTGAAGTGCAAAGGGACTTGGGAGTCCTAGTCCAGGATTCTCTAAAGGTAAACTTGCAGGTTGAGTCCGTAATTAAGAAAGCAAATGCAATGTTGTCATTCATCTCAAGAGGCTTGGAATATAAAAGCAGGGGTGTACTTCTGAAGCTTTATAAAGCATTAGTTAGGCCCCATTTAGAATACTGTGAGCAATTTTGGGCCCCACACCTCAGGAAGGACATACTGGCACTGGAGCGGGTCCAGCGGAGATTCACACGGATGATCCCAGGAATGGTAGTCCTAACATACGATGAACGTCTGAGGATCCTGGGATTGTATTCATTGGAGTTTAGGAGGTTGAGGGGCGATCTAATAGAAACTTAGAATGGCTTAGATAGGGTGGATGTAGGGAAGTTGTTTCCATTAGCAGGGGAGACTAGGACCCGGGGGCACAGCCTTAGAATAAAAGGGAGTCACTTTAGAACAGAGATGAGGAGAAATTTCTTCAGCCAGAGAGTGGTGGGTCTGTGGAATTCATTGCCACAGAGGGCGGTGGAGGCCGGGACGTTGAGTGTCTTTAAGACAGAAGTTGATAAATTCTTGATTTCTCGAGGAATTAAGGGCTATGGAGAGAGAGCGGGTAAATGGAGTTGAAATCAGCCATGATTGAAAGGTAGAGTGGACTCGATGGGCCAAATGGCCTTACTTCTGGTCTTATGGTCTTAATACCTCGCCCATTTCCTCTGGCTCCACACATAGATTCCCTTGCCTATCCTTCAGTGGGCCAACTCTTTCCCTGGCTACCCTCTTGCTTTTTATGTACGTGTAAAAAGCCTTGGGATTTTCCTTAACCCGATTTGCCAATGACTTTTCATGACCCCTTCTAGCCCTCCTGACCCCTTGCTTAAGTTCCTTCCTACTTTCCTTATATTCCACACAGGCTTCATCTGTTCCCAGCCTTTTAGCCGTGACAAATACCTCCTTTTTCTTTTTGACGAGGCCTACACTATCTCTCGTTATCCAAGGTTCCCGAAAATGGCCGTATTTATCCTTCTTCCTCACAGGAACATGCCGGTCCTGAATTCCTTTCAACTGACACTTGAAAGCCTCCCACATGTCAGATGTTGATTTGCCCTCAAACATCCGCCCCCAATCTATGTTCTTCAGTTCCCGCCTAATATTGTTATAATTAGCCTTCCCCCAATTTAGCGCATTCATCCTAGGACCACTCTTATCCTTGTCCACCAGCACTTTAAAACTTACTGAATTGTGGTCACTGTTCCCGAAATGCTCCCCTACTGAAACATCTACCACCTGGCCGGCTCATTCCCCAATACCAGTCCAGTACCGCCCCTTCCCTAGTTGGACTGTCTACATATTGTTTTAAGATGCCCTCCTGGATGCTCCTTACAAACTCCGCCCCGTCTAAGCCCCTGGCACTAAGTGAGTCCCAGTCAATATTGGGGAAGTTGAAGTCTCCCATCACCACTACCCTGTTGTTTTTACTCTTTTCCAAAATCTGTCTACCTATCTGCTCCTCTATCTCTCGCTGGCTGTTGGGAGGCCTGTAGTAAACCCCCAACATTGTGACTGCCCCCTTCTTATTCCTGATCTCTACCCATATAGCCTCACTGCCCTCTGAGGTGTCCTCCCGCAGTACATCTGTGATATTCTCCCTAACCAGTACCGCAACTCCACCACCCCTTTTACATCCCCCTCTATCCCGCCTGAAACATCTAAATCCTGGAACGTTCAGCTGCCAATCCTGCCCTTCCCTCAACCAGGTCTCTGTAATGGCAACAACATCATAGTTCCAAGTACTAATCCAAGCTCTAAGTTCATCTGCCTTACCCGGAATACTTTTTGCATTAAAACATATGCACTTCAGGCCACCAGACCCGCTGTGTTCAGCAACTTCTCCCTGTCTGCTCTGCCTCAGAGCCACACCGTCCCTAATCCCTAGTTCTCTCTCAATGCTCTCACCTTCTGACCTATTGCTCCCGTGCCCACCCCCCTGCCATACTAATTTAAACCCGTGTGACACTAGCAAACCTCGCGGCCAGGATATTTATGCCTCTCCAGTTTAGATGCAACCCGTCCTTCTTACATAGGTCACACCTGCCCTGGAAGAGCTCCCAGTGGTCCAGATAACGGAAACCCTCCCTCCTACACCAGCTGTTTAGCCACGTGTTTAGCTGCTCTATCTTCCTATTTCTAGCCTCACTGGCACATGGCACAGGGAGTAATCCCGAGATTACAACCCTAGAGGTCCTGTCTTTTAACTTTCTGCCTAGCTCCCTGAACTCCTGCTGCAGGACCTCATGCCCCTTCCTGCCTATGTCGTTAGTACCAATATGTACAACGACCTCTGCCTGTTTGCCCTCCCCCTTCAGGATGCCCTCTACCTGTTCAGAGACATCCTGGACCCTGGCACCAGGGAGGCATTCTGTGCTGCATGTGGGATCATGAATGCACTGCTCGAAAAAGTGGTGGAGGCAGATTCAATTGATGCCTTGAAAATAATTGGACAACTATCTGTTACTGTCAGATCAGCCATGACCTTATTAAATTGTGGAGCGGACAGGGCTGAATAGACAACTCCAGTTCCTTGGTCATCTGTTCCTATCCTTTGAGGAGAAAAATATCTGCAGAGTTCAGGGCCAATGACAGGGGATTGTGACTGTTGCAGAAAGTTGGCACAGATACAATTTGTTGAGTTCCTTTGTTTTGTGCTGTCACTTTTCTATGCCACTGTGTTATGAGGGAAATGCAGAACACCAATGCAAGAGAGGCAGATTGCTCCCTCGATATGGATTGGATTGGTTTATTGTCACGGACACCGAGGTACAATGAAAAGTATTATTCTGCGAGCAGCTCAAACAGATCGTCTTGTACATTAAAAGTAAACTAAAAAGAAAATACATAATAGGGCAACACAAGGTACACAACGTAAATATATAGACAAAGGCATTGGATGAAGCATACAGGAGTGTAATATTAATCAGGTCAGTCCATAAGAGGGTTGTTTAGGAGTCTGGTAACAGCGGGGAAGAAGCTGTTTTGAATCTGTTCGTGCGTGTTCTCAGACTTTTGCATCTCCTGCCCGATGGAAGACGTTGGAAGAGTGAGTAAGCCGGGTGGGAGGGATCTTTGATTATACTGCCTGCTATAGAGTCAATGGATGGGAGGCAGGTTTGTGTGATGGACTGGGCGGTGTTCACGACTCTCTGAAGTTTCTTGCGGTCCTGGGCCGAGCAGTTGCCATACCAGGCTGTGATGCAGCCTGATAGGATGCTTTCTATGGTGCACCTGTAAAAGCTGGTAAGGGTTAATGTGGACATGCCGAATTTCCTTAGTTTCCTGAGGAAGTATAGGCGCTGTTGTGCTTTCTTGGTGGTAGGGTCGATGTGCGTGGACCAGGACAGATTTTTGGTAATGGAAACCCTCTGCCCAGTGCCGGAGAGGCTGGTTGTTGGGCAGTGTGAGCTGAACATACATGGCTGGATAAAGACTAAGGCAGATGTCAAGACCCTTGGAGTGAAAACAGGTCTGGAGGGAGTGGGTCAGTGAACCAAGTTAACCCTTCCCCCTGACAGCACGGCAACAATTTGAAATAAAGACTTTGACTTTAAAAGATTTGGCTTCATCCCATTTGTTGGGGTCACATTTCCAGCCGTGGGAATCATCGCGGGCGGGATGGAAATTTGCCATGACATTTTTTTTTAATAATCCTAATCTTTATTGTCACAAGTAGTCTTACATTAACACTGCAATGAAGTTACCGTGAAAAGCACATTCCGGAGCCTGTTCAGGTATATAGAGGGAGAATTCAGAATTGTCATGTGAGAGTACCTTTAAGAACTGTGTGTTTATCAAATAGCTGCAGTGAAGACAGACAACCCAGCTCCACCCACACTCTGATATCACTGCATCCACCCAGCAGAGTCCTGGAGACACTTGTGAACTTCCTGGTGTGTCTGCAGGGTGGATGACTGAATGAATCCCTTCCCACACAGGGAACAGATGAACGCTCCCTCCCTGGTGAGAATGCGCTGGTGTTTCAGCCGGAAGGATTGCTGAGTGAATCCCTTCCCACACACGGAGCAGGTGAACGGCCTCTCTCCAGTGTGACTGCGCTGGTGAATCAGCAGATCCATTTTGCCTTTGAAGCTCTTCGCTCAGGCGGAACATTTAAAAGGTCTCGTGTCAGAGTGAACATGTTGGTGTGAAGTGAGATGGGCAGACTGAGTGAATCCCTTCCCACACACAGAACAAGTGAATGGTCTCTCCCCAATGTGAACGCGCTGGTTATCCAACAGTTTGCATAACTGAGTGAATGTCATCCCACACTTGGGACAGGCAAATGGTTTCTCCCCAGTGTGAACTCACTGGTATAACAGAAAGCTGGATAACTGAGTGAATCTCTTTCCACACTCAGAGCAGGGGTACGGCCTCTCCCTGGTGTGAACTCGCTGATGCGTCAGCAGATTTTCTATTCTTTTAAAGCTCTTCTCACAGTCGGAACATTTAAAAGGTCTGGTGTCAGAGTGAACAAGTTGGTGTGTAGTGAGGTGGGTTAGTCGAGTGAACCTCTTCCCACACTCGTAGCCGGTGAATGGTCTTTCCCCGGTGATGAATTTCCAGCACAGACGGGGATATGAATCCCTTCCCACAGTCCCCACATTTCCACACTTTCTCCATGGTGCCGGTGTCCTTGTGCCTCTCCTTTTGGGGTTATGGGGAGAGGACAGGGTAAGTACACCTGGGTGGGTTGCTCTTTTGTAGGGTTAGTGCTAACTCGATGGGCCTAATGGCCTCCTTCTGCACTGTAGGGATTCTGTGATGCTGCCAAACCTGTTGAGTTCATCTAGCATAGGGCAGCACCGTAGCACAGTGGTTACCACTATTGCGTCACAGCTCCAGAGTCGAAGGTTTGATTCCCGGCTTGGGTCACTTGTCTGTGCGGAGTCTGCACGTTCTCCCAGTGTCTGCGTGGGTTTCCTCCGGGTGCTCCGGTTTCCTCCCGAAGTCCTGAAAGACGTGCTGTTAGGTAATTTGGACATTCTCCCTCAGTGTACCCGAACATGGATCGGAGTGTGGCGACTAGGGGATTTTCCCAGCAACGTCATTGCAGTGTTAATGTAAGCCTACTTGTGACAATAATAAATATTATATCCTGTTTTTACTCTATATTACACACATTTTGTTATCCACAAATCATATTTATTGAACCATTATACCATCAACTACCAGGGCCAGGACGGTAGCACATTGGTTAGCATTGCTGCATCACGGCGCTGAGGTCCCATGTTCGTTCCCGGCTCTGGGTCACTGTCCGTGTGGAGTTTGCACATTCTCCCCGTGTTTGCGTGGGTTTTTCCCCCACAACCCAAAGATGTGCAGGGTACGTAGATTGGTCACACTAAATTGCCCTTTAATTGGAAAAAATGAATTGGGTACTCTAAATTTATTTTAAAAACTACTAGGAGCAGTGTGTTGATGTTTCAGCAATTCTGTCGGATTTTCTCTCTCAGTCTGATCTGATGGGTCTGTGTGGGGGTATTCCCTGGTACTGTCCATGTCTTTGGGTGTTTGTGTATTTTAGGGAGCTGGTAGAACTTCCTTGGTTCTGCCTGTTGTACCTCAGATATTCCATCTGTTTTTGGTTAATGTGTCTGGAGTCTTTGAGTTCTTCCAGTCCGTCTCCAATTCTCCTTCCTGTCTCGGGTATATGGGTCTAGGTAGCTTGATGTTGTGATTCGTGTTGTCTGTCTTGTCTCCAGCAGGTATTGTTGTCTCCCAATAATGACAGTGCTCCTTCGGCACTGAGGACCTGGGTTCGATCCCGGCCCTGGGTTCCAACCAGGCCGTGGGTCACTGTCTGTGTGGAGTTTTCACATTCTCCCCGTGTCTGCGTGGGTTTCACCCCCCCAACCCAAAGGTGTGTAGGTTAAGTGGATTGGCCACGCTAAATTGCCCCTGAATTGGAAAAATATATAACTGGGTACTCTAAATTTAAATAATAAAATAATTACTGTGCTGTTGTCCTTGTCTTCTGGTCTTATGAACATATCCATGTTGGATCCAAGCTCTTGGATTGTCTGTCTTTCTCTCCGGGTAAGATTCTGTTGTCTCTTGTACTTCACTACTGTGACAGGACAGAGACCTGATTGAAGGGATTCAAACATGGGAGTTCTGGGAAAGATGGGCAAGGATTTGGGAGGTGACAAAATGTTCAAAGAGTTTGGAGGGGAAAGGGAGGTTGAAGCTTGGGCAGTAATTTGTAAGGATGGCAGGGTCAAGGGTTTGTTTTACTGAGGAGGGGGTGATGATGGCAGATTTGAAGGACAGAGGGACAGTAGCTGAAGAAAGAGAAGTGTTGACAATATCCATGGACACAGTTGGCTGATCAGTAGCTCAGTGGGAATAGGGTTGATGGAGCAGGAGCTGGGTCTCATGGACAAGATGAGCTCTGAGGGCATGAGGGGAGATTGGAGAGAAACTAGAGAAAGATGTGGGTTCAGGGCTCGGGAAAGGATGAAATTTAGAGACAGTTTGGTCCGGTGGGCTCGTGGAAGGGAGGGAAGCAGCAGAGGCGGCTGATCGGATTTACTCAATCTCAGTCACAAAGAAGCTCCACAAGCTCCTCACACTTCATAGATTATCATCAAATTTACAGTGCAGAAGGAGGCCATTCGGCCCATCGGGTCTGCACCGGCTCTTGGAAAGAGCACCCTACGCAAGGTCAACACCTCCATTCTATCCCCATAACCCAGTCACCCCACCCAACACTAAGGGCAATTTTGGACACTAAGGGCAATTTATCATGGCCAATCCACCTAACCTGCACATCTTTGGACTGTGGGAGGAAACCGGAGCACCCGGAGGAAACCCACGCACACACGGGAGGATGTGCAGACTCCGCACAGACAGTGACCCAAGCCAGAATCGAACCTGGGACCCTGGAGCTGTGAAGCTCCAATTTCTTGTTGGAGGTGAGGATGGAAGAGACAGGGAGAGCGAGAGTATTTCAAAAGGAACTAACTTGTGTCAGATATTAAAAAGTTTCAACACACTGCGTATTTCACACAAATCTAATTTATTTGACTTTTAGCCAGAATATTAGCCCCTGTAAATGGGCTGGAATTGTTATCAACAGAAAGAGACCCAAATGAGCATGGTTCTGTCCTGAATGTGAGGAACAGCAAAATCCAATCACTGTGATTACTTGTGGCCACGTTGGTGTCTCAGGAGGTGGGATGAAGTGATGAATCCCTTCCCACACTCGGAGCAGGTGAATGGTCTCTCCCCAGTATGAACTCGCTGATGTGTCTGCAGAGCAGATAACTGAGTGAATCCCTTCCCACACTTGGCGCAGGCGAATGGCCTCTCCCCAGAGTGAATTCGCTGGTGTGTCAGCAGGTTGGATGACTGAGTGAATCCCTTCCCACACTCGGAGCAGGTGAATGGCCTCACTCCAGTGTGACCTCGCTGGTGCTTCTGCAGGTCAGATAACTGAGTGAATCCCTTCCCACACTTGGTGCATGCGAATGGCCTCTCCCCAGTGTGAACTTGTTGGTGTCTCAGCAGGTTGGATAACTGAGTGAATTCCTTCCCACACTTGGCGCAGGTGAATGGTCTCTCCCCAGTGTGAATTCGCTGGTGCATTTTCAGGTTTAATGACCGTGTGAATCCCTTCCCACACTTGGAGCAGGCGAATGGCCTCTCCCCAGTGTGACTTCGCTGATGTACAGTGAGGTCAGATGATTGTCTGAACCCAGTCCCGCATTGAGAGCACCTGAACGGTCTCTCGTCAGTGTGAACACGTTGATGGCGCATCAGGTCCCCAGAACTTTTATAGCACTTCCCGCAGTCTGGACATTCAAACGGTCTCTCATCCGTGTGAACTCGCTGGTGTGTCTGCAGGGTGGATGAAGTGGTGAATCCTTTCCCACACTTGGAGCAGGTGAATGGTCTCTCCCCAGTGTGACGGCGTCGATGACTTTCCAGCTGGGATGGGGAAGTGAATCCTTTCCCACAGTCCGCACATTTCCCCGGTTTCTCCTCAGTGTGACTGCATTTGTGGCTTGTGAGGGCTGATGATCGAGCGAATCCTCGTCCACACACACAACACGTGTACGGTTTCTCCCCACTGTGAACAATGCTTTTTCCTTCCATGTTCAATGATATTCTGATGATATTCAGGATATGATAAATTGAGGGCTCCGTCAGATCCTGATGTGATGCTTGGTTTGAATTTCCGGACTTTGAAGCCTCCCCTTCGACCACTCTGTGAAACGGATTCAAAACAGAAAATAGGGAGTGAGAGAAAACCCACAAAAACACAAAGGCAGGTTGTGAGATTGAGCTGAATGAATCTGGTCATTTGTGGGGCCGCCACTGGGAAAAAGTGACCATGAAAACGGCTGGATTGTTCTAAGACCCAATTGACCTCTTTGGGAGGAGAGAGAGAGGTGAAGAGGGATTTTGTATATCTACAAGACATATTAAGAGAGTAGTTGGCAAAGCAAATTCGATCTTCATAAACAGTAATATTGATACCAAAACTATGCTTCTGGTGGCACGGTGGTTAGCACTGCTGCCTCACAGCGCTAGGGACCTGGGTTCAATTGGTGACTGTCTGTGTGGAGTTTGCACTTTCTCCACGTGTCTGCGTGGGTTTCCACCCGGTGCTCAGGTTTCCTCCAACAGTCCAAAGAAGGGCAGGTTAGGTGGATTGGCCTTGATAAATTGCCCCTTAGTGTCCAGGGATGTGCAGGTTAGGTGGGGCTATGGGGTTACATGGACAGGGTAGGAGTGTGGGCCCAGGCAGGGTGCCCTTTCAGAGTTGATGCAGACTCGATGGGCAAAGGCCCTCCTTCTGCACTGTAGGAATTCTATGGGTCTAGTTCTATTCTCTGAAACTTTATAAAGCTCTGGTCACCACTCTTGAAATTGAAAATCGCTTATTGTCACAAGTAGGCTTCAATGAAGTTACTGTGAAAAGCCCCTAGTCGCCACATTCCGGCACCTGTTCGGGGAGGCTGTTACGGGAATTGAACCGTGCTGCTGGCCTGCCTTGGTCTGCTTTCAAAGCCAGTGATTTAGCCCTGTGCTAAACAGCCCAGCTCTTCAGGAAGGATGTGAAGCTTCTTGGAGAAGGTGCAGAGGAAATTTACCAGAATGGTTCCAGCAAAGGAGGTTGAGGGGAGATTTGATTCAGGTACGCAAGATTATGCCAGATTTCCATCGGGTGGACAAAGAAACTCTGTTTCCATTCATTGATCGTACAAGCAGCCGAGACACAGATTTAAAGTTTTGGGTAAAACCTGGATTGAACGATATAAGATCCTGAGGGGTTTTGACAGGGTGGATGTGGAGAGGATGTTTCCTCTTGAGGGAGAATCTGGAACAAGGGGGTCACTGTTGCAAAGTGAGGGGTCACCCATTTCAGATGGGGATAAGTATTTTTTTTCTCTTGAGGGTTGCAAGGGGGTGGCACAGTGGTTAGCACTGCTGCCTCAAAGCACCAGGGACCCGGGTTCAATTCCCACCCTGACTGTGTGGAGTTTGCACTTTCTCCCCGTGTCTGTGTGGGTTTCCTCCGGGTCTACCGGTTTCCTCCCACAGTTCAAAGATGCGCAGGTTAGGTTGAATCGGTTAGGATTGTATTCACTGGAGGGCATCACTGTTGCAAAATAAGGAGTCATAACAAGAATAATAAACGCTTATTGTCACAAGTAGGCTTCAATGAAGTCAATGTGAAAAGTCGCCCATTTCAGATGGAGATGAGGATTTTTTATTCTCTTGAGGGCTGTAAGACTTTGGAACTCGTGTCCTTAAAAGGCAGTGGAAGCAGAGTCCTTGAATATTTTTTAAGGCAGAGCTGGTTAGATTCTTGATGAGCAAGGGGGTGAAAGGTCATCAGGGGTGGCAGGAATGTGGAGTTGAGGTTAGAATGAGATCAGCCGCAATCTTATTCAATGCTGAGCAGGCTCGAGGGGCCGAGTGGCCTGTTCCTCTGTTCCTAGTTTGTATGTAAGAGGTACAGGAGATATGAGGTGATATGATATATATGTTTTTACACAGCGAGCGCAATGAGGGAGTTTGAAAATAGATATATAAATCATTTGATTTCAAAAGGAAATTGGACAGACATTTGAGGGAAATAAACCTGCAAGGATACAAGGGTAGAGCAGGAGAATAGGACTGACTGGACTGCTCCAGAGAGCTAGCATGGACTCGGGCCGAGTGCCATTCTCTGTACCATCACGTCTCTGACTCTTTGGTGTAATCTAGTTTTGTAAGTTAACCCCGGAGGTTTCAGATATCACTCCGGTAAATCTGTGCTACACTCCCTCCGAGGCCATTCTACCCTTCCTCATGTTTGTTGCCCAGAACTGAACACAGTTCTCCAGGTTTGGTCGAACCAGGGTTTGTGAATCTTGGGATTTTCCAGTCACACTGAGACCTGAAATCGTCCCTCACAGACAAACCTTTTACCTTCCACACCCAGATGCTGCTGATATTCAGATTCTGATGAACCGAGTGACTCTGTCAGATCGCGATGTGACGTTTGGATTGCGTTTCCCGTCTGTTAAACCTCCACTTCTGGTATCCTGCAAATTTACAGAAACCTCACTGTCAGTTTAGGATAGAAATTCACAACATTCTCTCCTCGCCAACTTTGATTGAATGTATTCCTGGAGGTTTTATCACATGACCTGCCCCCATCCCCCAGCCATTAATCGGTCAACACATCCACCCTTGTGACACACTGCCTTCCTCGGCCAATTGGGAAGCAAAAGGACTCATTACCTTACATAACGTTATCCCATTTTCAATATTTTTATATCTGCTGAAGAGAAATGTTCAAAGAAAATGACAAATTAAATCTTGTTTACTGTTCTAATGATTTTTCAAAGATCCCAAAATCGTTTTTGACTGTCCTAATGATTTCCCAGACATGAATCTCACCAAGGCCGAAAGTAAAATTTGAATTCATTGAAAGTTTACTGATGACCATGAAACCATTGTTGATTGTTGCAAAGACCCATCTGGTTCACTCCTGTTCTTCAGTGAAGGAAATCTTCTATCCTTACCTGGTCTGGCCTACACGTGACTACAGATCCACAGTCAGCTTGTTGACTCTTAAAATGCTCTCTGAGATGCACTCAGTTCAAGGGCAATTAGTGCTGGGCAGTGAATGCTGGCCCAGCCAGCGACACCCACATCCCGTGAATGAAGAGAAAAGAAAATCTGCCATCCTTACCTGGTCTGGCCGACACGATTCCAAACCACAGCAATGTGGTTGACTCAAATGCCCTCTGAAATGGCCGAGCAATCCACTCAGTTCAAGGAAAATTAGGGGTGGACAATGAATGTTACTCCCAAAATGATGTGCGGGTTAGGTGGATTGGCCATGCTAAATTGCCCTTGGTGTCCATAAAGGTCAAGTGGGGGTTACTGGTTTACAGGGATAGGGTAGAGATGCAGGCTTGAGTAGGGTGCTCTTTGTAAGGGCCGGTGCAGACTCGATGGGCCGAATGACCTCCTTCTGCACCATAAATTCTATGATTAAAACATTCCTGGAGACTCCAGTCAATCCGGGAGAGTTGGCATCCGGTCCAGGCTTTCAGCGCATGCGCCCTGCGGCACCTTGTCCTCTGTAAAGATGGCGGCCGGTAACCCGGGCCTGTCACCGCTCAGCTCTCACTCTGTTCGGTGCTGTTTAAGACGGGACCGTTAACATTTTCCTCGGGAGTTGAAGCCTCCACAGGGTATTTTTGAAGCCTCCCAGCTCACTCCGCAGCTTCTATCGCTCCCCGGCCACCCACCGGCTCCAATCCTGAAAGTCGCTCGATTGTTTCTTTCCCACTCCTCGCATCGTCAGCGACAACCTGTGCTGCGCAAGCGCTGGACACAGCCACAACGCCTGGGAAGTGATTGACAGCAGCTCCGGACCAATAGGAATAGAGGGGGGGGGTCTGGAGAACCAGATGGAGCGGCTGGTCCTCCAACCAATGGGAGTGAATGAGGGGCGTGGCTAGATTGTGAGCAAAGCATGCGCAGTGTGGGTGATGGGCAGATGGGTCCACAGTGGGTAAAGGGGGGGGGGGGGGGGGGGGGGTGGCAGGGCGGAGGGTCCAGCGGGTGGACGGAGAGGCTCTGGAAACCCCGGGAATGAACTGAGCGGATCCCCCTTCCCCCCGTTTATGCCGAGCGGGGCCGCAGCTCCCAGATCAATGAAGAGCTGCTTTGTATCAGGTTGGCCATTGGCTCCAGAGGTTGTTCCCTGGTCTCCAGCATTGCTTCTTTATCAGTGAATCATTGAATGGGAACAATACAGACCGAGGCCATTCAGCCCATCCTGGTCTGTGCTGGCTCTCTCTGCCAGAGCCAATCAGCTCCTCTCACTCCCCTGTCCTTTCACCAACAAGAGCAGCAGCAAATATTCCCCATCCCCAGTTACCTGTGGAGAAGATGATGTTTGACCTTCTTGAACCGCTGCAGTCTGTGTGGTGAAGGTGCTCCCACAATGCTGGAGTTACAGGTTATTCACCAAGTGATGGCGAATGAACAGTGAGCAGTTTCCACTGCCTATTGGTTTGAACAGCGTGACCTTAGTGAAGCCGTTTTGATTTTGAAGCATTTCTTCCTTATAAATGTATTATATATTAAAACTAGATTTCTATCAGTGTGTGTGTGTGGTTCTCTGTGTATGAGAATGTGAGTGTGTGTTCATGGGTGTGTGTTTACAGGTCTGTGTGTGTGTGGATCTCTGTGTATGAACGTGTAGCTGTGTTTGTCTGCAGACTGTGTCTCTGCAGACTGAGCATGTTTACAGCTGTGTCAGTCCCTTCCGACACACAGAGCAGGGGAACGGACTCTCCTATTGCGAGCTCGCTGTCGTGTCAGCATGTTTACATCTGTATCAGTCCCTTCCCACACACTGAGCAGGGGAACAGACTCTCCTATTGCAAGCTCGCTGTCGTGTTAGCATGTTTACAGCTGTATCAATCCCCTCCCACACACGGAGCAGGGGAACGGACTCTCACCAATTTCCAGCTGAGACATCAATTAAATTCCTTCAGATCCCGATGAATCGATTGACTCCATCAGACCTGACAACTGGTTTGATTTTGCAGACCTCAAATCCTCCTCTTCTATTACCCTGTAAAATATTTTACAATTAATTACAAAGAATATATGATACATAATTGGCCATTCGGCCCATCTGGTCCGTACTAGAGTTTCTGCTCCACACAAGACTCCCCTCATTCTGCTGACCTCATCTCAGCTCGAGAGCTTTGCTTTCTGATCCCATTTCTCTCAGCTCATTTAGTTTACTTTTGAAAGCAGCTCAGTTATTTATGTCAACCACTTCCAGTTTTAGTGAACTGCACATTTTAGCAACTGTTTGAAGAAAAGATTATTTCCTATTTTTCTTTAGGATTTATTCGTCTCTATTGTGTATTCCAGAGATGTTGTGGTGCAGCGGTAGATTACCCTGACTCTGAACCAGCTCTGGGTTCCAGTCCCACTCTAGGAGTTGATGACCAAGGAAAGTGTGTTCATAACTTGGCCAAACAGATTGAGTATCAAGAAAAGTAAAGTCCTGTGGATGCTGGAATCTGAAACAGAGACAGAGAATGCTGGAAAACTCAGCAGGTCTGGCAGCGTCTGTGGAGAGTGAAAGTAGAGTTAACGTTTTGAGTCTGTATGACTCTTCTTCATAGCATCAGCCTGTAAATCCTTCCAACAGACACCAACAGCAGACGCCAGGAGTGGGAGAGATTCCTGGTCAGCCACATGATGGAATGAAATTAGAGCCTCCCCATCTCAATCCTCAGCTCCAAGCTACAACCCAGTTAAAGACCTCTCTCAGAAGAGACAAACAATTCTCTTTGCGTTTGCTGTGTTTAAATCCTCCCCTTCTAACCCCCTGCAAAAGGAGTTTCCAGAATCCAACACTGTTCGTCCAGGATAGAAAATTCACAACATTCTCTCCTCCTGCTGACAGGACAGAGAGCAGCACACGTGCGCTCTGCTGCACATTGTCCCCTATAAAGATGGCGGCTGTGCATGCACACTATTATCATTGCCTCCCATAAAGATGGCGGCCGTTCACTCGGGCCTGATGAATCGCTATTTGTTCTCAGGCATGTTGGGCCAAAGGGCCTCTTTCTGTGCTGTAAAACTCTATCACTCTCTGATGTTGCCTGGGCAGTTGCGGTCCCAGCACTGATTCCTTATGGCACATCACTCAATACATCTTGCCAGCCTCAAAAGATCCATTGTGCCTACTCTCTGCCATAGTGTTATAGAGTTTTACAGCATAGGAAGAGGCTCTTCGGCCCATTGTGTCTGTGCTGGCCATCAAACACCTATCTATTCTAATCCCATTTTCCAGGACTTTGTCCGCAGCCTTGTAGCTACGGCATTTCAAGTGCTCATTTAAACACTTCTTAAATGTGGAGGGTTCCTGTCTCTGCCACCCTTTCACACAGCGAGTTCCAGGTTCCCACATTCCTCTGGGTGAAAAGATTTTCCTCAAATCCCCACAAAATGTCCTGCACCTGACCTTAAATCTGTGCCCCTGGCTATTGACCCCTCTGAGAAGGGGAACATTTTCATAATATGGTATTTTCACATCAGTGACAGAAGTCAATGCTCAGTTTGGAGATAACTCCCATATCTCCGGTTCTCAAACACTTGGTTTGAAAGATAACAAATGAGATAAAGCCAAATCTTTAAAACACAAAGTCGTTAATTCAAATTGTCACCGTGCTATCAGTGGGTTAACTTACGTCTTCTTGATAATTTATATTCCGACCTATCTTTGTGTCATCAGTAAATTTGATAACCATCCCAGCCGTCCAAGTCATTTGTTAGTTTTCTAACACGTTACTCTGATTGTTTGTGATGATTTCATGGTTCTCACCATTACCCGGGTTCATTTTGTACCCATTCCCGTCCATCACTGACCTTGAGGCACTTTGCCCCCACCCTGATTCTCCATCCCATCAGAGAGAACTTAGTGACAGACTTCAGATTCAGTCATTCAATGTCAGGTCTGACGGACCAACATGTACCAAGAGGCACAATCAACCCCATCTAATAAACATTATGTAATAAGCATTAATGTTAATGACTGGGAAGAGTTTTCTCCTAATCAGTTACTCTAGCAATAACTTGACAATCGAGCTTGAACTCATTTGAGTTCCAAAACCTTAACGAGAGGGAGCAAATCCAGTTCGCTGAATCCCACTTTACATGGGACACCCTGCCCCACAGTTCCAAGATCTGTGGGTTGAGAATCACCTTCTCCAGTCACAAGATGACAAATAAGAGAAACACGTGACTCTGAACAGACATTACCCTCGAAATGAGGAGCAGCTGACAACCTCACAACAGAGAAGGAGACAGTCAGGAAAGTGTGACAGTCGCTGGGACTTTCTGTGTGTGAGCAGCTCAGCTGGAATTCTATCCTGGCTGGGCACCTTTCTGCTTGCTCAGTAATCAATGGGCTTTTCCAGCTCAAATGATGAGGGTTCTTGCTCCAACTCAACCATGTCATGAATCTGCGAGACAATCAGAGACTGGGAGATGTCCATCTCATAGAAGGACAGCTCACAGTCATGTTCAATCTAGCGGGATATCTGTTTATTTCTGTCAGTAATAACTTCACAATCTGACGATTTCAGGGCAGTGACTTTGGTGCATGCAGGATAAAGCGCCCTAAGTCACATCAAACTTAGCACATCTATTTCCATTGTCACAGGCAGTTTGGAATTATTGATGTTGGCTGATCCAATGTTTATTTCCACAGTATCTCCCTGCTTTTTACACATCTGTCCTGGTTACTTTCAAGTGTTCTAGCTGTCGGGCTTATGTTGTACATCAGGTACAGATGTTATCTCTGCTGAGTGGGTCTCAAAACCAGTCTTTGTTGTGGATTCCACCTTTACCAAATGTTGCTGCTACTGTGTCAGAAATGATTCAACGCAGCAACTTCCAAACTTCATCAATATCAATGTTGATGTGCCTGTTTGGAATTTCATTGCATAATGGATTTGCCACTCTGAAGAAGTCAGTAAGAATGATCAGGAAAGATTAATCAACAGTTTCCCATTGGAGATGTTAATTAGCAGAACATTTCAGAAACTGAACTGCAGATTTTGCATCATAGACAAATTTAGGATTGAAGTAAAAAGTTCATATTTATTCTAAACAAGTTTCTGTTGAGAGTTCTTGAATGAAAAAGAAAGATCACAGGTGGTGCTTTTCAAAAGAGACATTGCAGCCCCAAAAAGCAGTGACATCTCCAGAATATTAAACTGCAGCCAGTTATTGGAATTGTTAACATCAGCAGAATCAAACCAGATATTGTCAGACTATCAATCCTGGATGTGATTAGCAGCAGCAAAACAGCAGATTCCAGTCCCTGCACTCACTTGTGAACTCACTGGTGTCTCAGCAGGTGTTGTGACTGAGTGAATCCCACTCCACACAAGGAGCAGGTGAACAGTCTCCCCCCCCCCGGTGTGATCCCACTGATGTGTTAGCAGTTGGGATGACCAAGGGAATCCCTTCCCACACACTGAGGTGAACGGCTTCTCCCCAGTGTGAGTGCGTTGGTGCTCACTGAGGTCAGCTGACTGACTGAAACTCTCTCCACAGGTAGTGCACTTGAATGGATCCACATTTGTATGTATTTGGTGGTGTGACTGGATGGTGAATATCTGAGTGAATCCCTCTCCACAAACAAAGCAAATGAATGGTTTCTGACCTGTGTGAACTCGCTAGTGTTCAGCGATCATGGATAAGGACTTGAATTTCTCTTCACAGGTTGTGCAGCTGAATGGCTTCTTCTCAGTGCGAATGCGCTAGTGTAACCGAAGGCCAGACTGATGATATTCACGCCGTGGTGAATCAGTAACTCTTGTCAGATCATGCTGTGATGTTCAGTTTGAGCTTCCTGTTTATAAATCCACCCATTATAATGCCCTGGAAAAGTTTACAAAACTTTAAATACAGGAAAGAAATTCTGAACAGACAATTTTATTTTCCATGAAACATGTTTTCCTCACTTGTGCTTGCAAAACCATAAGTCCTAATCCCATGCATTCTCCCTGTGCTGGAATGCAGATCTCAGGATGATTAATCATACCATATTTTAGACGATAGTCCTGTATTTGAGTCCACTGTCCCAGGCTGCATGGATGCTATTTTTCCAACATATTGGACCTTTGTCAAGGTATAGAAATTTGCACTTTACTGTCTGTGTTTCAGCAGCTCTGGCAGAAACTGCCCCCACACAGCCTGGCCTCAGCTCTGGCAGAATCCCACCCACCACTCACATGGTCTTCCAGGACAGGTTGTGCCTTCATTTTCACCATGAGATTGGACAGCCCACCAAACCCAGCACACCATGGTCTCTATCCCAATCCTTACAATTTATCCCCTCCATTCTGGCTGGGTTCAGTTCTCAACTCCCTCTGCAGAGTGACAATAAAACCAATTATTCACCATTTTCTCTCCTGGTGACTGGAACCCTGAAGCCCCGCCCACTCCGGGCTGTTCCACCATGAAGGTCGCGTGTGAAGCAAACAAGCTCCGCAGCGGCAAACCAGGGAGTGGAGATTTATTCTGAAGGGTTTACTCCAACTCACAATGCCCGGGACTGATTGACGGCAGGTAGCGACCAATTGGAAGAGGGGGTGGAGCTGGAGGACCGAACCTGAGCGACTGATCCTCCAACCAATCAGAGTGAATGGTTGGGCAGAGCCTTGGGCTCAATGTATGCGCATGCGCCAGGCCAAACACAGTCTCCTGAGAAAATGGCGTCCGTTAGCTCGGGCCTGTTTCGGGGAAAAGACCGAGCAGCTTTCGCCGGTTCAAATGCCGCATTTCAATTTCGTATTGGAGGTTTCAGGCCTGTGCGGGGGGTTTATGAAGCCTCCCGACCCGCCGGCTCCATTCCTCCCTCAGGACTCACCCGGCGGTACCTCAGAGCCAAAAGTTTCAACACAACCTCCTCAATCCTGAGCAATAAACGGCACTGCGCATGCTCTAGTTTGTAACAAGGGACATCCGGGCTCAGCCCCGCCCCTCATTCACTCCGATTCGTTGGAAGACCAGCCGCGACCTTTCGGTCCGCGAGACCCAACCGTTGCCTCCTATTGGTCCACAGCTGCCGTCAATCACTCCCTGGGCATTGTGAGCTGGAGCATGCGCAGTGCCGATGCTGGTCTCGGCCAGGAGGTTTCGCTGAAACCCGATGGAGGCTCCAAACCCCAATAAGAAGTTTCCGGGCCCTGGTTTGCATCGAGCGGGGGGACAGCTGCGGCCTGCTCCCGGTGACAGGCCTGAGTTAACGGCTGACGTCTCTAGAAAGGCTCCAAATCCACAGGGGAATATAATCAGAGATAGAATTTGTTGTGAAACCAATGGGATGTAAAACAGGAGGTCAGGGTTACAGTCAACAACAACAACTTCTATTTATATAACACCTTTAACATCATAAATCATCCCAGTCAACACAGGAATATTATAAAACAAAGTGAGACACCCAGACACAGAAAAAGATATTCGGCAGGGGACCAAAAATCTGATTAAAGAGGTAAGTTTTAAATTGAGTCTTAAAGGGGGAAAGTGAGGTGGAGACGGGGAGGTTCAGGGAGGGAATCCAGTGCTTGGGGCCGAGGGAACTGAAAACATGGCCGCAAATGGCAGAGCAATTATAATAGGGAGTGCGCAAGAGACCAGGATTAGAGGAGCGCAGATATCTCGGAGGGTTATGGGGCTGTAGGAGATTCCAGAGGCGGAGCGACGAGGCAATGAAGGGATTTGAAAACAAGGGTGAGAATTGACTGGGAGCCAATGCAAGTCAGAGAGCACAGGGGTCATAGGGGAAAGAAACTGGCTGTGAATTAAGACAGCAGACGTTTAGATGGTTTCAAGTCCAGGGCTGGTTTAGCACAGGGCTAAAGAGCTGGCTTTTGAAGCAGACCAAGGCAGGCCAGCAGCATGGTTCAATTCCCATACCAGCCTCCTCGAACAGGCGCCGGAATGTGGCGACTAGGGGCTTTTCACAGTAACTTCATTTCAAGCCTACTTGTGACAATAAGCGCATTTCATTTCAGGTTTCTGGGGTAGAATGTGGGCAAGCAGCCAGGAATGTATTGGAACAGCCGAGTCTGGAGCTTACGAAGGCATGATTTTGGGTTTCAGCACCAGAGGCATTGAGTCAGAAGCGAGACCAGGTGCTGTAGTGTAAGTGGAAACAGGCAGTCTTAGTGATAGGAGAACAGAAACTCATCTTGGGATCAAATGTGACACTGAGGTTGCAGTGGGACTGTTACCAGGGAGAGGGATGGATTCGGTATCTTGGGATCGGAGATTGGTATAGGGACTGAAAACAGTGGCTTCAGTTTCCTCAATATTTAATTTGAGTTAATTAGGCAACAGGAAGACAACCAGAAATCAGAATAGGCCCTGAGAACGGTATCAGGTTTAACTTAGTTGGAGATGGAGAGAAAGAAGGATGGCAACCCTGGGAGGTTTGGAGAAACCACCTTCACGATTGCTCATTAAATCTCCACACAGTCAAGGGCAGCACGGTAGCATTGTGGAGGGAAGCACCGTAGCATTGTGGATAGCACAATTGATTCACAGCTCCAGGGTCCCAGGTTCGATCCCGGCTTGGGTCACTGTCTGTGTGGAGTCTGCACATCCTCCCCGTGTATGCGTGGGTTTCCTCCGGGTGCCCTGGTTTCCTCCCACAGTCCAAAGATGTGCAGGTTAGGTGGATTGGCTATGCTAAATTGCCCTTAGTGTCCAAAATTGCCCTTAGTGTTGGGTGGGGTTAATGGGTTGTGGGGATAGGGTGGAGGTGTGGACCTTGGGTTGGGTGCTCTTTCCAAGAACCGGTGCAGACTCGATGGGCCGAATGGCCTCCTTCTGCACTGTAAATTCTATGACGAGTGAGATTCTATGACAATCTGACACTTTATTTGGATTTCAGACCAGGGAGGAGGGTGTATGGGATGGGGATTTACAGCTTTGGGGGAACAAGACAGAAAAATGTTCCATAGAAACTAAAACTTAATTCTGAATTTCTTCCAGGACTGACAATTGTGACCTTTGTAAATTCCTTTTACAGGATATTAGGAGAGGATTTGTGGACAGGAAAGCGAAAACAAACTTCAAGATCTTCAGAGTCAACAGGACCTGGGTATCTTCGGACTCTGAATATGGAAAGAGAAATATTTATCTGTTCTGTCTGTGGTTAAGTATTTCAAACATCAGTGTGACTGGAAAAGCATTGAGACCCAGACACACATTGAGCGAGAGTGTTCTCGTAAACTGACTGTGGAAAGAGGTTTAACCAGTTGCACAGCCTGAGAAAACATCACACCATTCACAGCAGGAAGAGACCGTGCTCATGTCCAACATGGAGAGACAAGATGACACCAACACCTCAGAAAAACCATGGATATGTGGGGACTGTGGGAAGGCATTCACTTGCCCATCCAAGTTGGAAACTCATCGACGCGTCCACACAGGGGAGAGGCCCTTCAGCTGCTCTTTATGCGGGAAAGATTTCAGTCAGTCATCCAACCTAGCGTTACACCAGCGAGTTCACACTGGAGAGAGGCCATACACCTGCTCTGTCTGTGGGAAAGGATTCATTCAGTCATACAATCTAGCATTACACCGGCGAGTTCACACCGGGGAGAGACCATTCACCTGCTCTGTATGTGCGAAGGGATTCATTAATTCTTCTAACCTAGTGGCACACCAGCGAGTTCACACTGGGGAGAAACCATTCAGCTGCACCTCCTGTGGAATGAGCTTTAGGCTTTCATCCACTCTGCTGAAACATCAGCGAGTTCACACGAAGGAGAAACCATTCAACTGCCCTGACTGTGGAAGGAGCTTCAGGCACTCAGGCAGTCTCATTGTACACCAGCGCGCTCACACTGGGGAGAGGCCATTCACCTGCTCCATGTGTGGGAAGGGATTCACAGATTCATGCCAACTGCTGAGACATGAACGGGTTCATACTGGGGAGAGGCCGTTCACCTGCTGTGAGTGTGGGAAGGGATTCATTGATTCATCCCAGCTACTGAAACACCAGCGATGTCACAAGTGACTCAGGGATTGGATTCTGCTGTTATTGCTGCTGTTAATGACAAGCAGGCCCGAATCACATTAGTCCTGACAGTTGGGGTATCTACTAATGTTAATCCACTGTTTAACTGCGCTGGAGTTTATTATTCTGGATCTATAGCTGATTGTGTTCTCGGGGCTGCAGTGTCCCTTCTGGAACTGCTGTCTGTGATCTTTCCCCATAATCCAGGAACTCTCATCAGAAATTAGTTCGCAACAAGATTCTGGACTTTTACTTCAATCTCAAATTGAGATTTTGTGTGAAACTCTACAATTGAATGTCTGAACATTCCACTGATTAACATCTCCAATTAGAAATTGCTGATTAATCCTTGCTGACAATTCTTACTGACAGGGGCAGCACGGTAGCATGGTGATTAGCACAATTGCTTCACAGCTCCAGGGTCTCAGGTTCGATTCCCAGCTTGGGTCACTGTCTGTGTGGAGTCTGCACGTTCTTCCCGTGTGTGCGTGGGTTTCCTCCGGGTGCTCCGGTTTCCTCCCACAGTCCAAAGATGTGCAGGTTAGGTGGATTGGCCCTGATAAATTGCCCTTAGTGTTGGGTGGGGTTACTGGGTTATGGGGATAGGGTGGAGGTGTTGACCTTGGGTAGGGTGCTCTTTCCAAGAGCCGGAGCAGACTCGATGGGCTGAATGGCCTCCTTCTGCACTGTAATTTCTATGATACTCTATGATGACCTGTACATTACACACACAGACACCTCTGTTATCGGCCAGCGAGACTGGAACTGGGAATTGGTGGAGAATCGAGCTTTCCCAAATGTTATCCTCCAATCTGATTCAGAAATCCTTCGGCATGGGAATAGAGACAAGTTGAATCCAAGTAACAACTATAAGAAATGGCTATCTTTTTTTAAAAAATATATTTTATTCAAAATTTTTGGCCAACCATAACAGTACAATGTGTATCTTTTACACAGTAATATAACAATATAAATAACAATGGCCAGTTTTTTAAACAAGAAATAAATAATATATAAACAACATCAAAATTAAAAAACAAAACTAAATGGCAACTGCCTTGTCCCAAATACAAACTCTCCAAATTTACAATTCAGCAGTCCAGTGTACAATTACCTATAACAACAACCTATACATATTATACTTATACACTAACATCCCTGAGAGTCCTTCTGGTTCCTCCCCCCCCCCCCCCCCCCCTCCCCCCCTCCCCCCCTGGGTTGCTGCTGCTATCTTCTTCTTTTCCATTCCCTCTATCTTTCTGTGAGGTATTCGACGAACGGTTGCCACCGCCTGGTGAACCCTTGAGCCGATCCCCTTAGGACGAACTTAATCCGTTCCAGCTTTATAAACCCTGCCATGTCATTTATCCAGGTCTCCACACCCGGGGGCTTGGCTTCCTTCCACATCAACAGTATCCTGCGCCGGGCTACTAAGGACGCAAAGGCCAAAACATCAGCCTCGTTCTCCTCCTGCACTCCCGGCTCTCCTGCAACCCCGAATATAGCCAACCCCCAGCTTGGTTCGACCTGGACCCCCACCACCTTCGAAAGCACCTTTGTCACCCCCACCCAAAACCCCTGTAGTGCCGGACATGACCAGAACATGTGGGTGTGATTCGCTGGGCTTCTCGAGCATCTCGCACACCTATCCTCTACTCCAAAAAATTTACTGAGCCGTGCTCCACTCATATGCGCCCTGTGTAACACCTTAAATTATATCAGGCTTAGCCTGGCACACGAGGACGATGAGTTTACCCTACTTAGGGCATCAGCCCATCCGCCCACAGCCCCTCCTCAATCTCCTCCCCCAGCTCTTCTTCCCATTTCCCTTTCAGCTCATCTATCATAATCTCCCTCTCGTCCCTCATTTCCCTATATATGTCTGATACCTTACCGTCCCCCACCCATGTCTTTGAGATCACTCTGTCCTGCGCCGGGAGCTGCGGGAATTCCCTCACCTGTTGCCTCGCAAAAGCCCTCAGTTGCATATGCCGGAATGCATTCCCTTGGGGCAACCCATATTTTTCGGTCAGTGCTCCCAGACTTGCAAACGTCCCATCTACAAACAGATCTCTCAATTGTGTTACTCCTGCTCTTTGCCATGTTCCAAATCCCCCATCCATTCTCCCCGGAGCAAACCTATGGTTATTTCTTATCGGGGACCACACCGAGGCTCCCGTCTTTCCCCCATGCCGTCTCCACTGCCCCCAAATTTTCAGAGTAGCCACCACCACCGGGCTTGTGGTGTATTTCTTTGGTGAGAACGGCAACGGCGCCGTCACCATTGCTTGTAGGCTAGTCCCCCTGCAGGACGCCCTCTCCAATCTCTTCCACGCCGCTCCCTCCTCTTCTCCCATCCACTTACATACCATTGAGATATTGGCGGCCCAGTAGTACTCACTTAGGCTCGGTAGTGCCAGCCCCCCCTCATCCCTACTACGCTGCAAAAATCCCTTCCTCACTCTCGGGGTCTTCCCGGCCCACACAAAACTCATGATACTCTTCTCAATCCTTTTGAAAAAAGCCTTCGTAATCACCACCGGGAGGCACTGAAACACAAAGAGGAATCTCGGGAGGACCACCATTTTAACCGCCTGCACCCTCCCTGCCAGTGACAGGGATACCATGTCCCATCTCTTGAAGTCCTCCTCCATCTGTTCCACCAACCGCGTTAAATTTAACCTATGCAATGTACCCCAATTCTTGGCTATCTGGATCCCCAAGGAGCGAAAGTCCCTTGTTACCTTCCTCAGCGGTAAGTCCTCTATTTCTCGCTCTGCTCCCCTGGATGCACCACAAACAACTCACTTTTCCCCATGTTCAGTTTATATCCTGAAAATTCTCCAAACTCCCCAAGTATCCGCATTATCTCTGGCATCCCCTCCGCCGGGTCCGCCACATACAACAACAAATCGTCCGCATACAGAGATACCCGGTGTTCTTCTCCTCCCCTGAGTACTCCCCTCCACTTCCTGGAACCCCTCAATGCTATTGCCAGGGGCTCAATCGCCAGTGCAAACAATAATGGGGACAGAGGACATCCCTGCCTCGTCCCTCTATGGAGCCAAAAATACGCAGACCCCCGTCCATTCGTGACCACGCTCGCCATCGGGGCCCTATACAGCAGCTGTATCCATCTAATATACTCATCTCCAAAGCCAAATCTCCTCAACACCTCCCACAAATAATCCCACTCCACTCTATCAAATGCTTTCTCGGCATCCATCGCCACCACTATCTCCGCTTCCCCCTCTGGTGGGGGCATCATCATTACCCCTAGCAGCCTCCGTATATTCGTATTCAGCTGTCTCCCCTTCACAAACCCAGTTTGGTCCTCATGGACCACCCCCGGGACACAATCCTCTATCCTCGTTGCCATTACCTTGGCCAGAATCTTAGCGTCTACGTTTAGGAGGGAAATAGGCCTATAGGACCCGCATTGCAGCGGGTCTTTTTCCTTCTTTAGGAGGAGCGATATCGTTGCCTCTGACATAGTCGGGGGCAGCTGTCCCCTTTCCCTCGCCTCATTAAAAGGTTCTCATCAGTAGCGGGGTGAGCAAGTCCACATATTTCCTGTAAAATTCAGCTGGGAATCCATCCGGTCCCGGGGCCTTCCCCGCCTGCATGCTCCTAATTCCTTTCACTACTTCCTCCATTTCGATCTGTGCTCCCAATCCCACCCTCTCCTGCTCCTCCACCTTAGGAAATTCCAGCTGGTCCAGAAAACACATTATTCTCTCCTTCCCATCCGGGGGCTGAGCTTCATATAATCTTTCATAGAATGCCTTGAACACTCCATTCACTCTCTCCGCTCCCCGCTCCATCTCTCCCTCCTCATCCCTCACTCCCCCTATTTCCCTCGCTGCTCCCCTTTTCCTCAATTGGTGGGCCAGCAACCTGCTCGCCTTCTCCCCATATTCGTACTGTACACCCTGTGCCTTCCTCCACTGTGCCTCTGCAGTACCCGTTGTCAGCAAATCAAATTCTACGTGTAGCCTTTGCCTTTCCCTGTACAGTCCCTCCTCCGGTGCCTCTGCATATTGCCTGTCCACCCTCAGAAGTTCTTGCAGCAACCGCTCCCGTTCCCTACTCTCCTGCTTTCCTTTATGTGCCCTGATTGATATCAGCTCCCCTCTAACCACTGCCTTCAGCGCCTCCCAGACCACTCCCACCTGGACCTCCCCATTATCATTGAGTTCCAAGTACTTTTCAATACACCCCCTCACCCTTAGACACACCCCCCTCATCCGCCATTAGTCCCGTGTCCATTCTCCAGGGTGGACGCCGTTCCTTTTCCTCCCCTATCTCCAAGTCCACCCAATGTGGAGCGTGATCCGAAATAGCTATGGCCGCATACTCCGTCCCCCTCACCTTCGGGAAAAGCGCCCTTCCCAAAACAAAAAGTCTATTCACGAATAAACTTTGTGGACATAGGAGAAAAACGAAAACTCCTTACTCCTAGGTCTGCTAAATCTCCATGGGTCTGCTCCTCCCATCTGCTCCATAAAGTCTTTAAGCACCTTGGCTGCTGCCGGCCTCCTTCCAGTCCTGGACCTCGATCTGTCCAGCCCTGGTTCCAGCACCGTGTTAAAATCTCCACCCATTACCAACTTCCCCACCTCTAGGTCCGGGATACGTCCTAACATGCGCCTCATAAAGTTGGCATCATCCCAGTTCGGGGCATGTACGTTCACTAAGACCACCGCCTCCCCCTGTAATTTGCCACTCACCATCACGTATCTGCCCCCACTATCCGCCACTTTGGTCTTTGCCTCAAACATTACCCGCTTCCCCACTAGTATAGCCACCCCCCTGTTTTTCGCATCTAGCCCCGAGTGAAACACCTGCCCCACCCATCCTTTGCGTAGTCTAACCTGGTCTATCAGTTTCAAATGCGTCACCTGTAACATAACCACATCTGCCTTAAGTTTCTTAAGGTGTGCGAGTACCCGTGCCCTCTTTATCAGCCCGTTCAGCCCTCTCACATTCCACGTGATCAGCCGGGTTGGGGGGCTCTTTACCCCCCCCCTTGTCGATTAGCCATCCCCTTTTATCCAGTTCCTCACCCGGTTCCCACGCAGCTGTGTCCCCCCCAGGCGGTGCCCTCCCGCCCCGCCCACCCCACCCCATACCAGCTCCCCCTTCTCCCCAGCAGCAGCAACCCAGTAAATCCCCCCTCCCACCCTCCCCGCTAGATCCCCCACTAGCGTAGTTACACCCCCCATGTTGCTCCCAGAAGTCAGCAAACTCCGGCCGACCTCGGCTTCCCCCCGTGACCTCGGCTCGCACCGTGCGACGCCCCCTCCTTCCTGCTTCCCTATTCCCGCCATAATTAACATAGCGCGGGAACAAAGCCCATACTTCCCTTTTGGCCCCGCCCCCAATGGCCAACGCCCCCAGCTCCTCCACCTCCCTTCCTCCCTCCCCCACAACTTGTGGAAGAGAGAAAAATTACCGGGTCGCAGGATTAACAACATAAAAATCATCTCTTCCCCCCTTTCCCCCCCCCCCCCTCTTCACCCCCCATATTCGCCCCACCACTTTGTCTCAAACGTTCTTATTTATTAACCCGCTTATTCCAATTTCTCTTCAACAATAAATGTCCACGCCTCATCTGCCGTTTCAAAGTAGTGGTGCTTCCCTTGATATGTGACCCACAGTCTTGCCGGCTGCAGCATTCCAAATTTAATCTTCTTGGCCCGATTAAAGCTCGCCCTCCTTCTCGCCACCTCCGCACTCCAGTCTTGATATACGCGGATCACCGCGTTCTCCCACCTACTGCTCCGAGTTTTCTTTGCCCATCTGAGGACCATCTCTCTGTCCTTAAAACGGAGGAATCTCACCACTATGGCTCTGGGAATTTCTCCTGCTCTTGGTCCTCGCGCCATCACTCGGTATGCTCCCTCCACCTCCAACGGACCCGCCGGGGCCTCCGCTCCCATTAACGAGTGCAGCATCGTGCTCACATATGCCGCTCCTGGGTCTTTTGCTCATCTTTTAGCCCTTCAATCGCCTGTAATATCGGGGCCAACAGCTCCTTCTTCATCTTTTTAAGCTCTTCCACGCAGCGTTTCAAAAACTCGTGTTGTTCAGGGCCCCATATTAAACTGCCACCTTCCGACGCCATCTTGGTTTTTGCTTGCCTTCCTTGCCGCTGCTCTAAAGGATCCACCGCAATCCGGCCACTTTCCTCTCCTTTTTCCATCTGTATCCAGGGGAGATTCCCTTCTTGTTTACCGCACAGTACTTTTAGCCGTTAAAATTGCCGTTGGGGCTCTTATTAAGAGCCCAAAAGTCCGTTCCACCGGGAGCTGCCGAAACGTGCGACTCAGCTGGTCATCGCCGCACCCGGAAGTCAAGAAATGGCTATCTAATAACTGCATAATATCTTTTGCAATTTATGGAATATTACAGAAATAGCTCACTCTCATAAAAAAAGCTTCCCTAGCAGCTTGCTGGGTGACAAACACAGGACAGACCTGTTCCCTCTGCCAAGGACATGTCTCTAGCACGGGCCCTGAAACAAGTAATCCTGATACGATTACGGGGCAGCAAGGTAGCATTGTGGATAGCACAATTGCTTCACAGCTCCAGGGTCCCAGGTTCAATTCCGGCTTGGGTCACTGTCTGTGCGGAGTCTGCACATCCTCCCCGTGTGTGCGTGGGTTTCCTCCGGGTGCTCCGGTTTCCTCCCACAGCCCAAAGATGTGCAGGTTAGGTGGATTGGCCATGATAAATTGCCCTTAGTGTCCAAAATTGCCCTTAGAGTTGGGTGGGGTTACTGGGTTATGGGGATAGGGTGGAGGTGTTGCCCTTGGGTGCGGTGCTCTTTCCAAGAGCCGGTGCAGACCCGATGGGCCGAATGGCCTCCTTCTGCACTGTAAATTCTAAGAAATCTATGAAATTCTATGTAAAAAAAATTCTATGATTGGATCTCAGGACACATAGCCTAAAGCAGTTGTCTGTGCGAATGTTAAAACAGGCTCTCGAGAGAAATAGATTTTGAAATGATCAACACTGGCTTTAGCCCAACACCACACTCTGGCTCACACCAGTTAACCGTTCAGAGGAGAATGCCGTCACCAGCTGCAGAGACCAGAACTCACTCATCTGTCCGTTTGTCCTCCAGGTTGGTTAATAGGCTGGTGAAAAAGGCAGATGGAACACTTGCCTTTATCAATTGAGGCATAGATTACAAAAGCAGGGAGGCCATATTGGAGCTGTACAGAACTTTGGTGAGGCCGCAGCTGGAGTACTGCCATTCTGGTTGTCACATTATAGGAAGGATGTAATTGCACTGGAGCGAGTGCAGAGGTGATTCACCAGAATGTTGCCTGTGATGGAACATTTAAGTTATGAAGTGAGGGTGGCTAGGCCTGGGTTGTTTTCGCTGGGGCAGAGAAGACAGGGGTGACCTGATGGAGGTGTACAAGATTATGAGGACCGTGGACAGAGTGGATACGGAACAGCTGTTCCAGTTGAAGGGTTAGTTACGAGAGGACACAGGTTCAAGGTGAGAGACAGGAGGCTTAGTGGGGATTTGAGGAAAACCATTTTTACCCAGAGGATGGTGACGGTCTGGAATGCACTGCCTGGGAGGGTGGTAGATGCGGGTTGCCTCATATCCTTTCAAAAGTACCTGGATGAAGACTGGCACGTCATAACATTCAAGGCTATGGGCCAAGTGCTGGTAAATGGGATTAGGTTGGCAGGTCAATGTTTCTCATGCGATGGGGCAGACTCGATGGACCAAAGGGCCTCTTCTGCACCGTTATTCTGTGTTTCTGAGATGGGTTTACTATTATCACCTGTCTTGGGTCATGTGTTTTCCTGACCATTTAACTGCTGAATCATATTTAAACTGTTATTTCTCAATAAACTACTTTAAAATCGCTTCTGAGCTCATCCCCCTTTTAGAATATTCTGTGACTTGTGGACCTGAATGCTACAAGTGGTGTTAGGAGTGGTATCACAGTCACAGTTAAACGTGAATGGAGACATTCCTGAGTGAAGCCTGGGGTAGACAATGCCATTGATATATTACCGGAAACGACTGATAGATAATCTGACAGAGAAAACAGACGATCCGGGGCTTATAGATAACCCCACCTGAAGGGGCAATTTAGCATAACCAATTCACCTAACCTGCACATCTTGGACTGTGGGAGGAAACTGAAGCACCCGGAGGAAACCCACGCGCACACGGGGAGAAAGTGCACACTCCTCAGAGACAGTTTCCCGAGGTCGGAATCGAATCTGGGTCCCTGCTGCTATGAGGCAGCAGTGCTAACCACTGTGCTGCCATGCTGCCCCAACAGACAGCTGGAGAATCTTTAAAGTCTGTGCATGAAGTTTGTTTGAACCAGATATATTTACAACGTGCCAGTAATTTGGAATTGTGTGAGATGACCTGCAGGTGGGGAGGATGAATCTAAGTTGATACTTATCACATTTTTCTATCAAAAGGTTTTACATTTATTATTGGTCGCAGCTGAAGCGATTGTGTTGCTGATTCTGATCATTCTCGTGGCATTACTAAGTTATCTATGGTATGGAATCAAGAAAACATGCATTGAAATAGCTTAAAATTGCGACGCCAGAAATTAGTTGTGAGAAGTTAATAAGGATATTCTCTCGGGTTGGGGAGATCTGTAAAAAAAATAGTGTCGAATAACACAATAAATTCTTCTGAAATGTGTTGACTCTTATAGGACTATTTCAGTCTCTCTTCCTCCCATTGGGAACGTTTCCAGGATTGACAAATACAGGGCAGTGTTAGCCTAGTGTCTCTGCCAAGGACATGTGGCTTGCACAGGGCCTGAAACAAGACAATCTTGGTGTATTCGTGATCTCCAGTCCAACATGTAAACCAGCTGCCTGTGTAAAGATTAAACAGGACGTCCGAGCAAGCGATGAGCCACAACCTGGCTTCATGGACATCCGATGGAAAATGAGGTTTTCACTTGAATATCTATTCCTGACTAATGGACAGTTGAATAAGTGATTGATGTAAGACCCTAGAAATAATGGTTATAAATGGGCCTTTGAGAGGGATAATCATATCAGGCAGTGGGCGGTGCACAGTAGTTAGCACTGCTGCCTCATAGCGCGAGGGACCCGTGTTCAATTCCAGCCTCGCGGGACTGTGTGGAGTTTTCACTTTCTCCCTGTCTCTGCGTGGGTTTCCTCTGGTGCTCCGGTTTCTTCTCACAGTTCAAAGGTGTGAAGGTGAGGCGGGTTGGCCATGCAAAATTGCCCCTTAGTGTCCTGGGATGTGTAGGTCAGGTTAAGGGGTTACAGGGAAGTGGGTTTGGGTGGCACGCACTTTCAGAGGGTCGCTGCAGTCTCGATGGGCCGAATAGCCTCTTTCTGCACTGTCGGGATTCTGTGACCTCAGATATCAGAAATCTCTGGAATTCCACATGTCCTCATTGCTCTCTCCTTGAGTATAACAGCTTTCAGTCAGGTAGAGTCAGTAACACGTGTCTGTCATGATGTTTCCATTCCTATTTTATCACACACCTCCCAGTGACACCACAACACAACATTTTTGCTCCTTTCCACCTTGTCCTCCTTTTATTATCTAATAATAATAGTAACAGAGTAACACACACCAGAATTGGAATAACAGACAGGTTATTGTCTAATAATAACAGTGACAGAGTAACACACACCGGAATTGGAATAACAGACAGGTTATTGTCTAATTGTGACATAGTAACACACACCAGAATAGGAATAACAGGCAGCTTATTGTCTAATAACTGTGACAAAGTAACAGGGGTGGCATAGTGGTATAGCACTGTTACCTTACAGTGCCTGGGTTCAATCCTGACCTTGGGTCACTGTGGAGTTTGTACATTCTTGTGTGTCTGCACAGATTTCCTGTTGGTGCTCTTCTTTCCTCCCACACAGTACAAAGATGTGCAGGTTAGGTGGATTGGCTATGCTAAATTGTCCCTGGGAGAGGTTATGAGGATTGGGTGGGACTTTGGATTCAATGATCATAGAATTGCTACAGTGCAGAAGGAGGCCATTTGGCCCATCGAGTCTGCACCGCCCCTCTGAAAGATCACCCAATCTAGGCCAATCTCCCACCCTATCCACATAACCGCTCCCAGGGACAATTTAGCATAACCAGTCCACCTCACCTGCACATCTTTGGACTGTGAGGGAGGAAACAAGAACAGCGACAGGAAATCTGTGCAGACACAGATGTGTTCACTCACACACACTGCAGCCTGACTTTTATTATGGGAACAGACACTGTGTTTGTTACTCAAAGTGAATGAATCCGTTGCTGTTTATCCTCTGGGCCCCATCTCCAGTATTATTGTCTGATTGTCCCACTGTTATTATTGGACTATCAGCGAGTCAACCCGAGCCTGTGGCCACTCTCACCATCTGTAACCGTCCCAATGCCCGGGTGATTGACGGCAGCTCCCGACCAATAGGAAAAGGAGGGGCGGAACGGAATTTCCCGACCGAAAGCGGCTGGTCCTCCAACCAATCGGAGTGAATGAGGGGCGGGGCCCGCTGTGATTGAAGCATGCGCAGTGTGGGTAATGGCGAAGGAAAAGCAACTTTTCTTCAGATCCGAAATTGGCAAGAGGCGTTTAACAGTATAGAGGCAGCGAGAGAAAGCGGGAGTGGGCGGAAACGTTGTGTAAAGCTGTTGCAATGGCAAACCTCGCAAAAGTTTACGGGACCCAATTTGTACCGAGCGGGGCTGCGGCTCTTCACGTTCGGCTCGGGTTAACGGCCGCCATCTTTAATGTGTATCAGCGCGCATGCGCGTTTGTAATTTCTGTCGGGGGCGATGTTTCAATGAGTGGGAGGAGCTTGTTCCCCATTGTTCAGAATGGAGACAACTTGTCCATCAAACTGGATTAGTCTTTGAGTCCCAATGTCTGATTGATGCAAAGCGGTGGCAGAGATGGAAAGAAAAGGAAGCCAATCCTGTCCTCCAGATATTACTGTCTTATTAGATATCCTGTTCCATGTGTCCAAAGCACTGCGGCTCTGTTGAGCAGCACAGTAGCATAGTGGTTAGCACAATTGCTTCACAGCTCCAAGGTCCCAGGTTTGATTCCTAGCTGGGAGACACTGTGCGGAGTCTGCACGTTCTCCCCATGTCTGCGTGGGTTTCCTCTGGGTGCTCCGGTTTCCTCCCACAGTCCAAAGATGTGCAGGTTAGGTGGATTGGCCATGCTAAATTACCCTTTAAAGTGTCCAAAATTGCCCTTAGGGTTGGTTGAGTGGGGTTACTGGGTTATGGGGATAGGGTGGTGTGGGCTTGAACATAGAAAATACAGCACAGAACAGGCCTTTCGGCCCACAATGTTGTGCCGAACCTTTGTCCTAGATTAATCATAGATTATCATTGAATTTACAGTGCAGAAGGAGGCCATTCGGCCCTTTGAGTCTGCACCGGCTCTTGGAAAGAGCGTCCTACCCAAACTCAACACCTCCACCCAACACCAAGGGCAATTTTGGACACTTAAGGGCAATTTATCATGGCCAATCCACCTTTGGACTGTGGGAGGAAACCGGAGCACCCGGAGGAAACCCACGCAGACACGGGGAGGATGTGCAGACTCTGCACAGACAGTGATCCAAGCCGGAATCGAACCTGGAGCTGTGAAGCAATTGTGCTATCCATAATGCTACCGTGCTGCCCTTAAGAACAAATAAATCTACACTGTATCATTTTACCGTAATCCATGCACCTATCCAATAGCAGCTTGAAGGTCCCTAATGTTTCCGACTCAACTACTTCCACAGGCAGTGCATTCCATGCCCCCACTACTCTCTGGGTAAAGAACCTACCTCTGATATCCCTCCTATATCTTCCACCTTTCACCTTAAATTTATGTCCCCTTGTAATGGTTTTTTCCACCCGGGGAAAAAGTCTCTGACTGTCTATCTATTCCCCTGATCGTCTTATAAACCTCTATCAAGTCGCCCCTCATCCTTCTCCGTTCTAATGAGAAAAGGCCTAGCACCCTCAACCTTTCCTCGTAAGACCTACTCTCCATTCCAGGCAACATCCTGGTAAAACTTCTTTGCACCTTTTCCAAAGCTTCCACATCCTTCCTAAAATGAGGCGACCAGAACTGTACACAGTACTCCAAATGTGGGCTTACCAAAGTTTTGTACAGCTGCATCATCACCTCACGGCTCTTAAATTCAATCCCTCTGTTAATGAACGCGAGCACACCATAGGCCTTCTTCACAGCTCTATCCACTTGAGTGGCAACTTTCAAAGATGTATGAACATAGACCCCAAGATCTCTCTGCTCTTCCACATTGCCAAGAACTCTACCGTTAACCCTGTATTCCGCATTCATATTTGTCCTTCCAAAATGGACAACCTCACACTTTTCAGGGTTAAACTCCATCTGCCACTTCTCAGCCCAGCTCTGCATCCTATCTATGTCTCTTTGCAGCCGACAACAGCCCTCCTCACTATCCACAACTCCACCAATCTTCGTATCGTCTGCAAATTTACTGACCCACCCTTCAACTCCCTCATCCAAGTCATTAATGAAAATCACAAACAGCAGAGGACCCAGAACTGATCCCTGCGGTACGCCACTGGTAACTGGGATCCAGGCTGAATATTTGCCATCCACCACCACTCTCTGACTTCTATCGGTTAGCCAGTTTGTTATCCAACTGGCCAAATTTCACACTATCCCATGCCTCCTTACTTTCTGCAGAAGCTTACCATGGGGAACCTTATCAAATGCCTTACGAAAATCCATGTACACTACATCCACTGCTTTACCTTCATCCACATGCTTGGTCACCTCCTCAAAGAATTCAATAAAACTTGTAAGGCAAGACCTACCCCTCACAAATCCGTGCTGACTATCCCTAATCAAGTAGTGTCTTTCCAGATGCTCAGAAATCCTATCCTTCAGTACCCTTTCCATTACTTTGCCTACCACCGAAGTAAGACTAACTGACCTGTAATTCCCAGGGTTATCCCTAGTCCCTTTTTTGAACAGGGGCACGACATTTGCCACTCTCCAATCCCCTGGAACCACCCCTGTTGACAGTGAGGACGAAAAGATCATTGCCAACGGCTCTGCAATTTCATCTCTTGCTTCCCATAGAATCCTTGGATATATCCCGTCAGGCCTGGGGGACTTGTCTATCCTCGGGTTTTTCAAAATGCCCAACACATCTTCCTTCCTAACAAGTATTTCCTCGAGCTTCCCAATCTGTTTCACACTGTCCTCTCCAACAATATCGCCCCTCTCATTTGTAAATACAGAAGAAAAGTACTCGTTCAAGACCTCTCCTATCTCTTCAGACTCAATACACAATCTCCCGCTACTGTCCTTGATCGGACCTACACTCGCTCTGGTCATTCTCATATTTCTCACATATTTGTAAAAGGCCTTGGGGTTTTCCTTGATCCTACCCGCCAAAGATTGTTCATGCCCTCTCTTAGCTCTCCTAATCCCTTTCTTCAGTTCCCTCCTGGCTATCTTGTATCCCTCCAATGCCCTGTCTGAACCTTGTTTCCTCAGCCTTACATAAGTCTCCTTTTTCCTCTTAACAAGACATTCAACCTCTCTTGTCAACCATGGTTCCCTCACTCGACCATCTCTTCCCTGCCTGACAGGGACATACATACATACATTGGGTAGGATGCTCTTTCCAAGAGCCGGTGCAGACTCGACGGGCCAAATGGCCTCCTTCTGCACTGTAAATTCTATGAGTCACATGAAGACCCAAGGCAGAAGCTCACAACACGTGAGTAGACGTTGCCCTCAAATCAAGGGACTGCTGATGACAACGAGGGTCAGTGTGCAGCGGGGGGCATGAGCGGTCATCCTGGACCAGGGAGCAGGAGGAGGACTGACTGCGATGGATTTTGGAAACTCCTTTTACAGGAGATTAGATCATAAGACATAGGAGCAGAATTAGGCCACTCGGGATCATTCTTGTGAACCTCCACTGGACCCTTTCCAAGACCAGCACATCCTTCCTTAGATACGGGGCCCAAAACTGCTCACAATACTCCAGATGGGGTTTGACCAGAGCTTTATACAGCCTCAGAAGCACATCCCTCGTCTTGTATTCTAGCCCTCTTGACATGAATGCTAACATTGCATTTGCCTTCTTAACTGCCGACTGAACCTGTACGTTAATCTTAAGAGAATCATGAACAAGGACTTCCAATTACCTTTGTGCTTCTGATTTCCGAAACATTTTCCCATTTAGAAAATAGTCTATGCCTAAATTCCTTCTTCCAAAGTGCATAACCTCACACTTTTCCACATTGTATTTCATTTGCCACTTCATTGCCCACTCTCCTAGCTTGTCCAAGTCCTTCTGCAGCCCTTGTGCTTCCTCAATACTAACTGTCCCCCTATAGATCTTTGTATCACGTGCAAACTTAGCAACAGTGCTTTCAGTTCCTTCTTCCAAATCATTAATATATATTGTAAAAAGTTGTGGTCCCAGCACAGACCACTGAGGCACACCACTAGTCACCGGCTGCCATCCTGAAAAAGACCCTTTTATCCCCACTCTCTGCCTTCTGCCGGCCAGCCAATCCTCTATCTATGCCAGGATCTTACCCTTAACACCATGGGCTCTTAACATATTTAACAGTCTACTGTGCGGCACCTTGTCAAAGACCTTCTGGAAATCTAAATAAATCACGTCCACTGGTTCTCCTTTGTCTATCTTCCATGCTACCTCCTCAAACGGACTTGTTAGACATGACCTCCCTTTGACAAAGCTGTGCTGACTCAGTCCTATTTTACCATATACTTCCCAATACTCCGCGATCTCAGCTTTAATAACGGACTCCAAAATCTTAGCAATGACCGAAGTCAGGCTAACCGGCCTCGAAGTTCCCATCTCCTGCCTTCCTCCCTTCTTAAACAGCAGTGTTACATTAGCCACTTTCCAGTCCTCTGGGACCCTTCCTGCCTCCAGTGATTTCTGAAAGATCACCACCAATGCCTCCACAATTTCCTCAGCTATCTCTTTTAGAACCCTGGGGTTCTAAACCCATCCGGTCCAGGTGGTTTATCTACCTTCAGACCTTTCCCCAGAACCTTCTCCTTAGTGATGGCCACTGCACCCACCTCGGCCCCCTGATTCTCCTGGATCTCTGGCATCCCACGTGTCTTCCACCATGAAGACTGATGAAAAGTAACTGTTCAGTTGCTCTGCCATTTCTTTGTTTCCTATTATTACTTCTCCAGCCACATTTTCCAGTGGTCCAATGTCTATTTTTGCCTCTCTTACCTTTTATATATTGAAAAAAACTCTTCATATCTTCACTTATTACTAGCTAGCTTGCACTTCTATTTCATCTTCCTTTATTGCTTTTATAGTTGTCCTCTGATCGCTTTTAAAGGCTTCCCAATCCTCTGGCTTCCCCCTAATTCTCGCCAAATTGTATGCTGTTTCATTTGCTGTTCTTGACTTCCCTCTTCAACCATGGATGCCTTGTCTCCCCTTTAGCATGTTTCCTCCTCCTTGGGATGACTTTCTGTTGTGAATTGGACATTTTGAAATCTCTCTCAGTGTACCTGAACAGGGGCAGGAATGTGGCGACTAGGGGATTTTCACAGTAACTTGATTGCAGTGCTATTTACTTGTGACAATAAAGATTATTATATTATAATTGGGGGGGATAAAATTCATGCAGATTTGCAGCTCCACAAAGTGTTTCCAACTCCTCCCACACATCTCCTTAACAGGTTGACGCATTTATTTGTCTTGACTATAAGGGTGGTCACTGGTGGCACGGTGGTGCAGTGGTTAACACTGCCGTCTCACTGTACCGAGGACCAGGTTCGATCCCAGCCCCGGGTCACTATAAGTGGGGTGTTTGCACATCTCTGCACATTCTCCCCATGTCTAAGTGGATTGGCCACGCTAAATTGCCCCTTAATTGGAAAAAAAATAATTGACGTTGAATGGGCACCTTGAGAAATACATGAAGAGGATGGGAATAGAGGGATACGGACCCCGGAAGTGTAGGAGATTTTAGTTTAGACGGGCAGCATGGTCGGCACGGGCTTGGAGGGCCGAAGGGCCTGTTCCTGTGCTGCACTGTTGTTTGTTCTTTGTTGTTCTAAATTTATTTTTAAAAAGGATTGTCTCTTTCCTGATGTTCACAATTAAAGGGGTGGGTTCCCCAGGAGATGGCTGACATTTCAGGGGACAGTAAATTAATAATGGACAGAGATATGGCTCGTGTTGTTACATGGCACAGATTAGATATATTATTTGCAGTTTGTAATAAAGTAAATTTATTATTATTTCTCGTCTTCTGATATATATATATATATATATATATATGGTTAGGTGGATTGGCCATGATAAATTGCCCTTAGTGTCCAAAATTGTCCTTTGTTTGGGTGGGGTTACTGGGCTATGGGGATAGGGTGGAGGTGTTGACCTTGGGTAGGGTGCTCTTTCCAAGAGCCGGTGCAGACTCGATGGGTCGAATGGCCTCCTTCTGCACTGTAAATTCTATGATAATCTATGATAAGACTGCAGCTATGTCATAGATTTCCAGTCATCTCTTCCCTCAGAGGGTTGTTAGTCTTTGGATTTCTCTTTCATAGGGACCAGTTGTATCTGAAAAATGAAAATGAAAATCGCTTCTTGTCACAAGTAGGCTTCAATTAAGTTACTGTGAAAAGCCCCTAGTCGCCACATTCCGGCGCCTGTTCGGGGAGGCTGGTACAGGAATTGAAACGTGCTACCGGCCTGCCTCGGTCTGCTTTCAAAGCCAGTGATTTAGCCCTGTGCTAAACAGCCCCTATCTGGGGGTCATTGAATGTATCAAAGCACAAGTTTGACAGATATTTTATTGACAATGGAGTTAAGGGTTATGGACAACAGGCAGGAAAATAGAGAGAAAGCTGAGATGAGGATGTGGTGAAGCTTTGGAATTCTCTACCCCAGAGGAATGTGGAGCCTATGTCATCAGGTATGTTCAAGACAAATATTGGTAGGTTTCTAGATATTGAAGATATCGAGGGATATGGGGATTGTGTGGGAAAATGGTGCTGGGGTAGATCGGCCAAGGATCGCATTGAATGGTTGAGCAGACTCAGTGGGCCGAATGGCCTACTCTTGCTCCTATTCTAATAGAACATAAGAACTAGGAGCAGGAGTAGGCCATCTGGCCGCTCGAGCCTGCTCCACCATTCAATGAGATCATGGCTGATATTTTGTGGACTCAGCTCCACTTTCCTGCCCGAACACCATAACCCTTAATCCCTTTATTCTTCAAAAAACTATCTATCTTTATCTTAAAAACATTTAATGAAGGAGCCTCTACTGCTTCACTGGGCAAGAAATTCCATAGATTCACAACCCTTTGGGTGAAGAAGTTCCTCCTAAACTCAGTCCTAAATCTGCTTCCCCTTATTTTGAGGCTATGCCCCCTAGTTCTGCTTTCACCCGCCAGTGGAAACAACCTGCCCGCATCTATCCTGTCTATTCCCTTCATAATCTTATATGTTTCTATAAGATCCCCCCTCATCCTTCTAAATTCCAACGAGTACAGTCCCAGTCTACTCAGCCTCTCCTCGTAATCCAACCCCTTCAGCTCTGGGATTAACCTAGTGAATCTCCTCTGCACTCCCTCCAGCGCCAGTACGTCCTTTCTCAAGTAAGGAGACCAAAACTGAACACAATACTCCAGGTGTGGCCTCACTAACAGCTTATACAATTGCAGCAGAACCTCCCTAGTCTTAAACTCCATCCCTCTAGCAATGAAGGACAAAATTCCATTTGCCTTCTTAATCACCTGTTGCACCTGTAAACCAACTTTTTGCGACTCATGCACTAGCACACCCAGGTCTCTCTGCACAGCAGCATGTTTTAATATTTTATCATTTAAATAATAATCCCTTTTGCTGTTATTCCTACCAAAATGGATAACCTCACATTTGTCAACATTGTATTCCATCTGCCAGACCCTAGCCCATTCACTTAGCCTATCCAAATCCCTCTGCAGACTCCCAGTATCCTCTGCACTTTTTGCTTTACCACTTATCTTAGTGTCGTCTGCAAACATGGACACATTGCCCTTGGTCCCCAACTCCAAATCATCTATGTAAATTGTGAACAGTTGTGGGCCCAACACTGATCCCTGAGGGACACCACTAGCTACTGATTGCCAACCAGAGAAACACCCATTAATCCCCACTCTTTGCTTTCTATTAATTAACCAATCCTCTATCCATGCTACTACTTTCCCCTTAATGCCATGCATCTTTATCTTATGCAGGAACCTTTTGTGTGGCACCTTGTCAAAGGCTTTATGGAAATCCAGATATACCACATCCATTGTCTCCCCGTTATCTACCGCACTGTTAATGTCCTCAAAAAATTCCACTAAATTAGTTAGGCAAGATCTGCCCTTTATGAACCCATGCTGCGTCTGCCCAATGGGACAATTTCCATCCAGGTGCCTCGCTATTTCTTCCTTGATGATAGATTCCAGCATCTTCCCTACTACCGAAGTTAAGCTCACTGGCCTATAATTACCCGCTTTCTACCTACCTCCTTTTTTAAACAGTGGTGTCACGTAATCTCTGTGTCCTGGTCAGGAAGCAGTGAGCTGAGCTTGGATCTGCCAATCAACATGAATCAGCACCTTCAGGAGAATTGGGAGGGTGAATATTAGATACAGCAGAGTGAGAATGGAGGGAGAGTGTGTGGGATGGAGATTTACAGCTTTTGGAGACCGAGAGAGGAAATAATGTTCCACAGCAACTAGAATTGTCTGTTCTGAATTTCTATCCCGTACTAACAATGATGACTTTTGTAAATTGTATTTAAAGGATATTGGAAGAGGAGGAATTATAGACAGAAATCTCAAACGTCACATTGCGATGTGACAAACTCACTCGATCCCTTCTGATCTGAATATCATCGGGCTCTGAATATCATCGGCGAGAAGGAGAAATGTTTGTCCGATCTGTCGGCTTCAAAACATTTTAAATGTGAGTGTGATGGGAAAAGCACCAAGACCCTCACAACACACACCCGAGTGAGAGAGTTCCAGTGAGCTGACTGTGGAAACATCAGTGTGACTGGAAAAGCACCGAGACCCACACAACACACACCCGAGTGAGAGTGTTTCAGTGAACTGACTGTGGAAAGAGCTTCAAGGTGTTACACAGCCTGAAAAAACATCACACTATTCACAGGAGAGACAGTGCACATGGTCTGCGTGCAGACAAGGCTTCCGCTGACTGTCCAATCTGGAGAGACACGAGACCCAGAACATGGAGAAACCGTGGAAATGTGGGGACTGTGGGAAGGGATACAGAGTCCCATCTCTGCTGGAGATTCATCGCCGCAATCACACTGGGGAGAGGCCATTCACCTGCTCTCAGTGTGAGAAGGGATTTACTCAGTTATCCACCCTGCAGTCACACCAGCGGGTTCACACAGGGGAGAGGCCATTCACCTGCTCTCGGTGTGGGAAGGGATTCACTCGGTTATCCACCCTGCAGTCACACCAGCGGGTTCACACAGGGGAGAGGCCATTCACCTGCTCTCGGTGTGGGAAGGGATTCACTCGGTTATCCACCCTGCAGGCACACCAGCGAATTCACACTGGGGAGAGGCCGTTCACCTGCTCTCAGTGTGAGAAGGGATTCGTTCAGTTATCCACCCTGCAGACACACCAGCAAGTTCACACTGGGGAGAGACCGTTCACCTGCTCTCAGTGTGGGAAGGGATTTGTTGATTCATCCACCCTGCGGAAACATCAGCAAGTTCACACTGGGGAGAGGCCATTCACCTGCTCCCTCTGTGGGAAAGGATTCACGCTGTTATCCAACCTGCAGAGACATCAGCGAGTTCACACTGGGGAGAAGCCATTCACCTGCTCTTAGTGTGGGAAGGGATTACATAGAAACATAGGAGCAGGATGAGACCATTTGGCCCTTTGCACCTGCTCTGCCATTCATTATGATCATGGCTTACCATCCATAGCCTAATCCCGCTTTCCCCTCCATATCCTTTGATCCCCTTCGCCCTCAGTGCTATATCCATCTGCTTCTTGAAAACATACAATGTATTGGCCTCAACTATTTCCTGTGGTAACAAATTCCACAGGCTCACCACTCTCTGGTTGAAGAAATTACTCATCTCTGTCCTAAATGGTTTACCCCGTATTCTCAGACTGCGACCTCTGGTTCTGTACACTCCCACCATCGGGAAAATCTTTCCTGCATCTACCCTGTCAAGTCCTGTTAGAATATTATAGGTTTCTATGAGGTCCCCGATTCTTCTGAACTCCAGCGAATACAATCCTAACTGATTCAATCTCTCATACGTCAGTCCCACCATCCCAGGAATCAGTCTGGTAAACCTTTGCTGCACTCCCTCTGGAGCAAGAACATCCTTCCTAAGGAGACCGAAACTGCACGCAATATTCCAGGTACTGCCTCACCAAGGCCCTATATAATTGCAGCAAGATATCTCTGCTCCTGTATTCAAATCCGCTCGCAATGAAGACCAGCATACCATTTGCCTTCTTTACCGCCTGCTACAGCTGCATGCTTTCCTTCAGTAACCAGTGTACGAGGACACCCAGGTCTCAATGCACATTCCCCTCGTAATTTATGGCCATTCAGCTAATAGTCTGCCTTCTCATTTTTTTTTAAATGAACAATTTTATTGAGGTATTTTTGGCATTGTAAACAGCCACAGTGTACAGTAATGTGCCATTATCACTAGAAACATAGTGCAAAAAAACAAGTCATATCTCACAAACACCCGCCTATTTATCCCCCTACTCTACTCTACTCATCACACCCCCCTCCCCCCCGCCCGCTGATGTTTAATTCTCCGCAAAGAAGTCGATAAATGGTTGCCACCTTCGGGCGAACCTTGTCATTGATCCTCTTAAGGCAAACTTAATTTTTTCCAAACCGAGAAAGCTTGCCATGTCCGAAAGTTATATTTCGGTCTTTGGGTGCTTTGCGTCCCTCCATGCCAGCAGTATTCGTCACCTGGCTACCAGGGAAGCAAAGGCCAAGGCGTCGGCCTCTTTCTCCTCCTGGACTCCCGGGTCTTCCAAAACCCCAAAAATTGCCACCTCTGGACTCATCGCCACCCTTGTTTTCAAAACCTGGGACATGAAGTCCGCAAAACCCTCCCAGTACCTCCTAAGTTTTGGACATGCCCAGAATATGTGGATAGGGTTCGCTGGTCCTCCTGCGCATCTCGCACACTTGTCCTCCAGTCCAAAGAATTTACTCATCCGGGCCACCGCCATGTGTGCCCGGTGGACGACCTTGAATTGAATCAGGCCGAGCCTTGCGCATGTTGGAGTTGAGTTTACCCTACTCAGGGCTTCCACCCATACGACGTCCTCCATCTCCTCACCGAGTTCCTCCTCCTACTTAAGTTTCAGTTCCTGTGTCTGAGACTCCTCCGCTCTCATGAGCTCTTTATTGACATCCGAGACTCTCCCTTCTCTCCCCAGGAAACTACCCTGTCCTGGACCCGTTTGGTGGGAGGCGTGGGAAGGATGGGACCTGTCTGTGTACAAAATCAGGTACTTGCAAGTACCTGAAGTCCTTTCCCCTTGCCAGTCCAAAACTCTGCTCCAGCTCCCTTATGCTCAAAAAGCTCCCTTCTAGGAACAAATCGCCCATACTCCCCACCCCCACCCTTCGCCATGCTCGGAACCCGCCATCCATGTTCCCGGGGGTAAAACAGTGGTTGTCACAGATTGGGGACCAGACCGATGCTCTCACCTCCCCCACATGTTTCCTCCACTGGCCCCAGATCCACAGGGCCGCCACCACTACAAGGCTGGTGGAGTACCTGGCTGGCGAGAGCAGCAGAGGAGCCGTGACCAGGGCTGCCAGACTGGTGCCCTTGCATGAAGCCGCCTCCATCCGCCCCCAAATAGACCCCGTACCCACCATCCATTTCCTTATCATGGCTATATTGGCTGCCCAGTAGTAGTTGCTAAGCAGCGCCAGTCCCCCCTCCCTGCGATTCCTCTCTAGCATCACTTTCTTCACCCGCGGGGACTTCCCCGCCCAAACAAAGCCCATAATAATTTTATCAACCCGTTTAAAGAAGGACCGTGGGATGAAGATTGGGAGGCACTGGAAAATAAATAGGAATCTCGGGAGGATCGTCATCTTCACCGTCTGCACTCTCCCCGCAAGTGATAGCGGGAGTGCATCCCATCTCCGGAACTCACTCTTCATTTGCGCCACCACCATGGTCAAATTTAACTTGTGTAGCCTGCCCCAGTCTCGCGCCACCTGTATCCCCAAGTATCGGAAGCTCTTCCTGACCAGCCTAAATGGAAACCCCTTCAACCTATTCTCCTGGCTCCTCGCCTGTACCACAAACATCTTGCTCTTTGTCATATTTAGCTTGTACCCAGAGAACCAGCCAAATTCTCTCAATGTTTCCATTATACCGCCCATCCCGGTCAGTGGGTCCGATACGTATCGAAGCAAGTCGTCTGCGTAGAGCGAGACCCTATGCTTAATCCCCCCAACCATTCCTTTGCAACCCTTGGTTGTTCTCAGAGCAATCGCCAGTGGTTCTATGGCCAGCGCAAACAGCAATGGAGAGAGTGGGCATCCCTGTCTGGCCCCGCGGTGTAGTCTAAAATAATCGGATGTTGTCCTATTCATCCTTACGCTAGCTTCCGGGGCCTGATATAGCAATCTGACCCAGTCGATGAAGCCCTCCCCGAACCCAAACTGTCCCAATACCTCCCACAAATAGTCCGACTCCACCCGGTCAAAGGCCTTCTCGGCCCCCATTGCCACCACTACTTCCATCTCTCTGCTCTCTGGGCACATCATGATCACGTTAAGTAGTCTCCTTAAGTTGGCTGTCAGCTGTCTACCTTTAACGAACCCAGTTTGGTCTTTCCCAATTACCTCCGGTACACAGTCCTCAATTCTAAACGCCAAGACCTTAGCCAGCGGCTTAGCGTCAACATTGATCAGGGAGATTGGCCTATATGACCCACAAGGGTTCTCGTGCCGTTTTAGTATCAGCGAGATGGTGGCTTGTGACATCGTCGGGGGTAGAGTCCCTCTGTCCCTCGCCTCATTAAACACCCTGGTCACAACCGGCCCCACTATCTCCGGGAACTTTTTGTAGAACTCGACCGGGTATCCATCCGGCCCTGGGGCTTTGCCCGACTGCATGGCCTTCAAGCCACCCATTACTTCCTCTGCCCTGATCGGGGCCCCCAACCCGTCTACTAGCCCCCTGTCCACTTTAGGGAAGGTCAGTCCGTCCAAGAGGCGCCTCATCCCTTCCGGCCCCTCAGGGGGTTCTGAGGTATAGAGCTTGCTATAGAAATCCTGAAACACCTTGTTCAGTCCTGTCAGGTGGTCCACTTTGTGTCCCTCACCATCCGCTACCCAACCTATTTCTCTGGCCGCCTCCTTCTTCCTGAGTTGTTGCACGAGCATTCTACTGGCTTTCTCCCCACGTTCATTGACTGCGCCCCTTGCCTTCCTGAGCTGTTCCACAGCCTTACTCGTGGACAGCACTCCCACCTCCGCCTACAGTCTCCGTCTGTCTCTGAGTCGGTCCTCCCTCGGGGACTCCGCATATTCATTGTCCGTCCGGTGAATCTCCCTGACCAGTCTGTCCATTTCCGCTCTGTCCGTTCTATCCCTACGGACCAGTATCAGTATAGAGATCAATTCCCCTCTCACCATCGCCTTCAGCGCCTCCCACAGGACCGCTGCTGAGACCCCCTCTGTATCATTGACCTGCATATAGTTCTGCATACACTTCCTCAGTCTCTTACACACCCCCTCATCCACTAGTAATCCGACATCCAGTCTCCATTGCGGGCGCAGGTAACTCTCTTTGCAGACCTGCAAGTCAACCCAGTGTGGGGCATAGTCCAAAATAGTGATCGCCGAGTATTCCGTGTCCTTTACCCCACCTAAACAATCCCTACTCATGATCAAAAAGTAAATTCTAGAATAGACTTTATGGACATGAGTAAAACGAGAACACCTTTCCCGTCAGCCGACTGGCTCTCCATGGATCTACATCCCCCATTTGCTCCATGAACCCGATCAGTTCCCTTGCCTTTGCTGGGACGCTACCCGTTCTGGAGCATGACCGGTCTAGGCCGGGGTCGAGAACCGTGTTCAAGTCTCCACCCATAATCAGCTTGCGTGAGTCCAAGTCGGGAATTTTCCCCAACAGCCTTTTAATGAAGTCTGCATCATCCCAGTTTGGGGCATATACATTCACCAGGTCTACCCTCATTCCCTCAAACTTGCCACAGACCATAAGGAGTCTGCCACCCCCATCAGCAATTGTGTCCTCCGCCTCAAATAGAACCCGTTTATTGATCATAATTGCCACCCCCCTGGATTTGGAGTCTAAACCCGAGTGGAAGACCCGGGGAATCCAGCCCGTCCTGAATCTAGTGTGATCACTCACTTCCAAGTGTGTCTCCTGCAACATGATTCCGTCCGCCGTTAAAGCTCCCAGATGCGCGAACAGACGCCGTCCTCTTGACTGGCCCGTTTAACCCTCTGACATTCCAGGTGATCAGCCTGGTTGGAGGACATCCGGCCCTCCCCCTACGCCAATCAGCCATAACCTTTCCTGGGCCCGCCGCCAGCCCATGTGCCGTGCCTCTCCTGGTTCGCCACCTGGCGGCTCCCACCCCCAACCTCCTGTCTGTTACCTGATTCAAATCCCTCCTACATCAGCAGAATAGCTCCCCCCCCCGCCCCCCTCCACCAACAACCCTCTGTAACCCAACCCCTGCCATATGCTGGATGTATGCACACCCCCCACCTGGCTTCCTTTGACCAGCTTTCTCAGCTAGCCCGTTGACTCATTACTCCTGCGCCCACTTGTCTCGCTCCCATTGTTCCCCCGCTCCCATCCCCCCGCCCATCAACACATAACCTCGCATGTCTCCAAATTATACTGCATCTCCTTTCATTTGCCCACTCACTCAACTTGTGCAAATCGCACTGAAGGATCTCTGTACCCTCCTCCCAGCTCACCCTCCCACGCAATTTGGTGTCATCTGCAAATTTGGAAATATTGCATTTTGTTCTCTCCTCCAAATCATTAATATATAGTGTGGCACAATGGTTAGCACTGCTGCCTCACAGCACTGAGGACCAGGGTTCAATCCTGGCCCCGGGGCACTGACCGTGTGGAGACAACTTCTCCCCGTGTCTGCATGGGTCTCACCCCAGAACCCAAAGATGTGCAGGCCAGGTGGATTGGCCCCAATAAATTGCCCCATAATTGGAAAAAAGAATTGGGTACTTTAAATTTTTAAAAAATCAATTAATATATCTTGTGAATGTCTGGGGACCTAGCACTGATCCCTGTGGTACCCCACTCGTCACTGCCTGCCAATTTGAAAAAGATTCATTCATTCCTACTTTTGTTTCCTGTCTACCAACCTGTTATCTATCTATCTCAAGACACTACCACTAATCCCATGTTCTTTAATTTTACACATTTAATCTCTTATGTGGGATTTAGTCAAAAGCCATCTGAATGTCCAAATATACCACATCCACTGACTCCCCCTCATCAACTCTACCAGTTACACCCTCGAAGAGTTCCAGTAGATTTGTCAAGCATGATTTCCCCTTCATAAATCCATGCTGATTCTGTCCAATCCTGCCACTGTTTTATAAGTACTTTGCTTTAAAATTTTTGATAATGGTTTTCTCGAATTTTCCCCACTGCCGACGGTCTATAATTCCCTGATTTCTCTCTATCTCACTTTTTAAATAGTGGAGTTGCATAAACCATCCTCCAATCTTCAGGAACTGTTCCAGAGTCTGGAGAATCCTGGAAGATGACCACCAATGCATCCACTATTTTTGAGAACCACTTCCTTAACTACTTTGGGAAGCAGATTATTAGGCCCTGGGAATTTATCAGCCGTCAATCCCATCAATTTCTCCAACACCATTTCTCGAATATTGATCTCCTTCAGTTCCTTCCTCTCACTAAATCCTGCGTTCCCCAACATATCTAGTATCTGCTATGTGAAGACAGAACCAAAGTATGTATTTATTTGCTCACCCATTTCTTTGTTCCCTATTATACATTCCCCTGTTTCTGACTGTAAGGAACCTACATTTGTCTTCACCAATCTTTTTCTCTTCACATTCCTATGGAAACTTTTACAATCAGCCTAATTTCCTGTTTTATGCCATTCCCAACATCACCACTGCAGTTTGGGAGTCTATATATGATGCCCACTAATTATTTTGCCCCAGCTCTACCCATACAGATTGCACATTGTCGGAGCTAATATCCTTCCTCACTATTGCATTAATTTCCTCTTTAACCAGCACTGCCTCGCCACTGCCATTTCCTTTTTGTCTCTCCTTCCTAAATACTGAATATATTCAATTCCCATCCCTGGTCATCCTGCAGCCATGTCTCCATAATCCCCATTATCTCACACCCGTTTGCGTCGATTTGGGCGATTCACTCGGTTATGCTGTCTACAGTCACACCAGGGAGTTCATACTGGGGCGAGGCCATTCACCTGCTCTCAATGTGCAAAGGGACTTTGTAATTCATCGCACTTTCTGAGACACCAACAACTGCACAACTAATTACAGGGATTGGATTCTGCTGTTATAGTTTCTGTTCTCAACTACATCAAAGACTGCATTTTATTCATTATGTTGGCCAATGGGGATGGTCAGAGGGTTTCTTTCTGCTGGACTGGCCGGTCTCACGACTTCGCCTCCAGTGGGCTGATTCTCTCTGAGCCATCTTGCGAATATCTGGTTTCATATTTCACAATGAATGAAAGGGGGTTTGGAGGTTTGAAGATGTTTCATGACCATTTCTGTTTGGATACCCCAAAAATCACGCCATATTGCCATGAAGATGGGCTATGGTGGTTACATGGTTGTTTTGTTTAATTTATCTTGGTGCTTCTCACAGAAGAAAACTATCAGGGTATGAGGGGCAAGTTGTCTGAGGTGCACTGGCAAACTACATTAAGTAGTATGGTGGGAGACAGGCAATCACTAATATTTAAGGAATTATTACAGATTTACACGGGGATTGGTTAGCTCAGTTGGCTGGATGGCTGGTTTGTGCTGAGTGACACCAACAGCACAGGTTAAATTCCCATACCGGCTGAGGTTAGCCATGGTTTGCGTCAGTATTTATGCTCCACCTGATCCTCCACCCACCCCTCTACATCTCCTCCCCTCCCCCCCCCCCTCCCCCCCCTCCCTCCCCCCCCCCCTCCCCCCCTCCCTCCCCCCCCTCCCCCCTCCCCCCCCTCCCCTACCTCCCCCCCCTCCCGCCCCCTCCCCCCCCTCCCTCCCCCCCCTCCTCCCCCCCCCCCTCCCCCCCCCTCCCCTCCTCCCCCCCTCCCCCCCCTCCCCCCCCCTCCATCAGCATCTCATTCTATTCCTTTCTCCATCATTTGTGTATCTTGCTTTACGTCCAATGTATTCCTGCTGTTCACCTCAACCACTCGCTGTGGTAACGAGTTCCACATTCTCACCACTCGCTGGGTAAAGAGGTGTCTACTGAAATTCCTATTGGATTATTGAATCCATTCATAATCTTAAAGATTTTCTACAGGTCATCATTCAGTCTTCTCTTTTCCCGAAAAAAGCAGCCCCAGCCTTTCCTGGGTGTTAAATGCTCTCAGTTCTGTATATTTTGAATCTTTGTTGCACCTTCTCCAGTGCCTCTATTTCCTTTTTCTAAATGGAGATAATCAATGTTGACAGAGCTCCCAGTGTAGTCGAACCCTGGGTCTAAACAAGTTGAACATTTCCTCCGTGCTTTTCAATTCTATCCCTCTACAATGGAACCCTATATAGGGGCCCCACACTTTAGGAAAGATGTGAAGTTCGTAGAGACAGTGTAGCGGACATTAACAACAATGGCACCAGAGATGAGGGACTCCAGTGAGTTGGAGTGACTGGAGCAGCTGAATTTCTCCCCTGAGATCACAGCATCTGGAGGGTGGGGAATGGGGCCATTCAGCCCTTTGAGACCATGTCGGCTCCCTGTGGAGGAAGCCAGTCTGTCCATTGCCCCGTTCTATCCCCAAATCCCCAGTGCCCACCCAATTTCCTATTGAAATCCTTCCTTCATCTCCTATGCTCTTGAGCAGTAGGTTCCAGGTTGTTACCACTCCCTTTACATCTACACAAGGCTCATGGAGCATCGAGGAGTCTATTTGGCCCATTTTTCCCGTGCCAGCTCTTTGTACAGCGACGCATTTAAGCTCATAGTTCGACTATTTTGTTTTCTTTTTCAGAATGCACTAAATTTCCTTTTGGAAGTTACAGTCCAATGAGATTCCAGCACCATTTATGGACAGTGCATTCCAAATCACAACAACTCGCTGTGTTTTACAACAAATAATTGTGCATATGGTGTGTCTGGAGTTTCACAGAGTATTCAAAATGGTGTCAACGACGTGCTTATTACACAAAATTAAGACTCTACCTTTATCAATAAATTGGTGAGGACACCAAGTGTAATATATCCTAGTTTGCGGACAGTTAGAACAAATGTACATTTCTATAAAACCTCTCATGACCACTGGACCTCCGAAAGTGTTTTAAAGCCAATGGAGTACTTTTGAAACATATTCACTGTTGTAATGTAGGAAGCTGTAAGTACGCATGTGTAATCACATTTAGTTATAAAATTGTTATTTTCATAGTGTAATCACTATCATTAGTAACAAGGTCAAGGAAGCCCTTTTATACCTCGAACATGTGGCTTCCTGCAGCCATTTCACCTTCTGTATCTTTTCTGTGTTAACTATGTATTGATTTCACAGCAAAAAACAACAATTAAATTCATGATTATTCAGTAGTGAACATTGATTATCATTAGTGAATTGGGTAATTATGTTGTAAAGACTAGATCTTTATTTAAAAAAATAACACTATCAACCAAAATGTTTCCAGAAACTGCAGAGTTATCAGAATTTGGTTGAAAAAATAAATTACTTTATAATTTTGAGAAGTTACTAGACATCATATTCTGCCAAGTCTATGTGGGCTAGGCAGTGGTGTAATGGTATCGTTACTGGGCTAGTAATCCAGAGACCCAGGTTAATGTTCTGGGGATCTGGGATCGAATCTGGCAAGATAGATGGTGAAATTGAATAAAAGTTTGCAATTAGAAGTCCAATGATGACATTGTTGATTGTTGTAAAACCCACCTCGTTCACTAAAGACCTTCATGAAATCTGCTCTCCTTATGTGGCCTAGCCTAAACGTGACACCAGATCCACAGCAATGTTGCGGTTAATTTGTAAGTGTCCCCTGAAATAGCCTCACGCAGTTCAAGGGCAATTGGAATGCGCAGTAAATGCTGGCCCAGCCAGTGACTCCCACGAATGAATAATTTTTAAGAAGACTCTTTGTTCAATCTGAAACTAGTAAGAAATTCTCTTTGATTGGATTTTTAATTTTTTTTTTAAACTTAGAGTACCCAATTTTTTTTTTTTCCAATTAAGGGATAATTTAGTATGGCCAATCCACCTAACCTGTACATCTTTGGGTTGTGGGGACATGGGGAGAATGTGCAAACTCCACACGGACAGTGATCCAGGGCCGGGATTCAAACCCGGGTTCTCCGCGCCGCAGTCCCAGTGCTAACCGCTGCGCCACATGCCACCCTCTTTTTGATTGGATTTGATTTGTTGTCACGTGTACCGAGGTACTGAAAAGTATTGTTCCATCCATGAAAAAACATAGGACATGCGATACATATACAATGTAAATACACAGACACCAGGTGAAGCATATGGAGTTTAGTACGACTCAGTAGAGAACAGTGCATCTTGTATTAACCAAATGTATTAATTACAAATTACTGTATTAATTATTTTGTAACATGATTAAATGTGTAGTGATCCTTAATTGAGTTACAGTTAATGAAACAATTTGTTTTTATTCATTGGACGTGGACGTCGCAGGCTGTGCCAGCATTTATTACCCATCCCTCATTGCCCTTGAGGGGGCTGATAAGAGTCAACCACATTGCTATGGGTCTGGAGTCACATGTAGGCCAGACTGGGTAAGGACGGCAGATTTCCCTCCCTAAAGGACATTAGTGAACCAGCTGGTTTCATAGATTTTTAATTCCAGATATTTTATTGAGTTTAAATTCCATCACCTGCAGTAGTTGGATTCAAACCCGGGTCCCCAGATCATTATCCTGGGTCTCTGGATTACTTGTCCAGCGACGATACCACTACACCACCACCTCCTCACTGTGTAACTGGTTAAATCTCTTTCCACTGTCAGTTCACTGGAACACTCTCACTCGGCTGCGTGTGTATTTCGGTGCTTTTCCAGTCACACTGATGTTTGAAATCTTTTCTCACAGGCAGAACAGAGAAACATTTCTCCTTCCACATTCGAAGGATGATATTCAGTTGCTGATGAATCAACTGACTTCTGTCCGAACTTGATGCAATATTTATTTTGAATTTCCTGAATGTAAACTTCTATTGTCCTGTGGAAGGAGTTTACAAAAGTCATCACTGTCAGGACAGGATAGATATTCACAACACCTAGTGCTCGTTTCTATGGAATATTCCTTCCTCTCCCATCCCCAAAACCTGTATATCTCCATCTCACACACTCCCTCCATTCTCTCTGCTGTGCCTAATATACACCGTCCCAATTCTTATGAATGACAAAGAACAAACAAAGAACAAAGAAATGTACAGCATAGGAACAGGCCCTTCGGCCCTCCAAACCCGTGCCGACCATACTGCCCGACTAAACTACAATCTTCTACACTTCCTGGGTCCGTATCCTTCTATTCCCATCCTATTCATATATTTGTCAAGATGCCCCTTAAATGTCCCTATCGTCCCTGCTTCCACTACCTCCTCCGGTAGTGAGTTCCAGGCACCCACTACCCTCTGCGTAAAAAACTTGCCTCGTACATCTACTCTAAACCTTGCCCCTCTCACCTTAAACCTATGCCCCCTAGTAATTGACCCCTCTGCCCTGGGGAAAAGCCTCTGACTATCCACTCTGTCTATGCCCCTCATAATTTTGTATACCTCTATCAGGTCGCCCCTCAACCTCCTTCGTTCCAGTGAGAACAAACCGAGTTTAATAAATCGCTCCTCATAGCTTATGCCCTCCATACCAGGCAACATTCTGGTAAATCTCTTCTGCACCCTCTCTAAAGCCTCCACATCCTTCTGGTAGTGTGGCGACCAGAATTGAACACTATACTCCAAGTGTGGCCTAACTAAGGTTCTATACAGCTGCAACATGACTTGCCAATTCTTATACTCAATGCCCCGGCCAATGAAGGCAAGCGTGCCGTATGCCTTCTTGACTACCTTCTCCACCTGTGTTGCCCCTTTCAATGACCTGTGGACCTGTACTCCTAGATCTCTTTGACTAATTCATGCTGATGAACATATCCATGTTCACTAATTCCTGTGCAGGGCAGAGACCTGAAAAGGATCATATAGGTAGGATATATGTATATATTACTGGATTAAAAATGTGTGTAACGTACACTGCATCACTCGGTGAGGCGATGACATATTGTTAATATCACATGACTAGTATGGGCAGCATGGTGGTTAGCACTGCTATCTCATGGTGCTGAGGTCCCAGGTTGATCCGACTCTGGGTTATTGTCCGTGTGGAGTTTGCACATTCTCCCCCTGTTTGCGTGGGTTCCATACCCACAACCCAAAGATGTGCAGGCTAGGTGGATTGGCCACGCTAAATTGCCACTAAATTGGAAAAAATGAATTGGGTACTCTAAATTTACTTTTAAAAAGTAGAAGTCCAACACACTATCCATTGCCCATAGAGCCATACATATCCTTTGATCACTTTAGCCCTAAGAGCTATATCTCACTCCTTCAACGATTTTAGTATTGACGGGCAGCATGGTCAGCGCAGGCTTGGAGGGCCGAAGGGCCTGTTCCTGTGCTGTACGTTTCTTTGTTCTTTGTTCTTGAAATTGCACAATGTTTCGGCCTCAGTGACTTTCTGTGGTAATGAATTCCACAGGCTCATCACTCTCTGGGTGAAGGATTTCTCCTCACCTCAGTTTTATTCCTTATCCTCAAACTATGGGCCCCTAGTTCTGGACTCCCCACCAGCGGGAGCATTATTTCTGAATCTACTCTGTCCACTCCTGTTAGAAATTTATATGTTTCTATGAGATCCCCTCTCAGACCCACAACAATGTGGTTGATCTCAAATGCCCGAACAAATCAACCCAGTTCAAGGGCAATTAGGCAATAAAGGCTGACCCAGCCAGCGAGGTCTAGATATCATGAATGAATGAAAAAAAATTACAACAAAGAAGATCTTTATTTATGAGTGAATGCACATGACCAGGAACTTGTTACCTATGAGATGAATGAGTTCTAAATGAAATTGGATCAGCACTTGAAGAAATAAACTTGCTGGGGAAGGGGATACAGGCAGGGGATATAGACCGGGGAATGGACTGACTGGATTGATCTAAAGAGAGTCAACATGGACACAAGTTGTTAAATTTGACTTTGTGTGCTTTAGTGACACTATAACTGGAAAAATATAACACAACTAGAGTAATATATTACAAGACTAGAAATAATTATGAATGAAATTTATTGCAGGCCAATAAATATCTAAAACATACCATATAACATCACGAGACATATCTCTATCCTCTCTTAATTTACTGCCCCCTTAAATGTCAATCGCCTCCTGAGGAAACCAGCCCTTTAATTGCGAACATTAGGAAAGAGACCATCCTTTTAGCCAGACAAATAAATGTCATGCTGAGAGTGCAAAGGATGTTAATGTCTTTAAGAGAGAGAGTGAGAGGAAGGCATGGTGGCTAGCATTGCTGCCTCACAGCTCCAGGGTCCCGGGAGATAGGATGGAGGTGTGGGCTTAAGTACTTACCTACCCTTAAGTAGGGTGCTCTTTCCAAGGGCCGGTGCAGACTCGATGTGGCCGAATAGCCTCCTTCTTTACTGTAGGGATTCTATGACCTGGACCAACCTTTCCAGAGTGTCCAACCTCCCTGGATTCACTTCCTTTCCCTTCAGTTTCAGCAAATCAACAATTGAAATCCAGAATTAGAAAAGAAATGGAAAGGGGAAAGAAAGTAAAGTGATTTTCTCACAGATGTTTGAAACAGGAGGAAGTTTCAGTCTCCGTGAAGCTCAATCTTCATTCACACAAAGCCCGCCCTCTGATTGCCTGGAGGTGCAGAGTCCTTCCGGTCCTGCAGAGCTCCTCGTTGGCCGGTTACCGGGAAACCTTGGCTGGAAGGGGTCTTGGGGAGGGACAGGGTAACAATGACGTCACTGTGAAGCAGTGATTCTTATTGGCTGATTCAGGCAGGACTCCGTTGTGGCGTCACAATGGCTCAGAGGGTTTACCCAGCACACAATTGGAGTCCTATTGGGAGAATATCACTGGTTCCTGCAGTAAAACACTGCGGATTGGACAACAGTTCAGCGCATCAAAGTGTCTCCCAGCCCCACGTGGGGTCGGAATCCGCTCCGCGCGAGTTGACCAATGGGAAGAGTCAGCGCACCGGAAGCACTATGATCATCTCGTATCTGAATACGGAAGTTGGACATTGGGTCTGTGAACCTGTCCATTGCTGTGCAGCAAAGCGGCTGCTGCTCCATCGCTGAATGAAGATTCAGATTCACACAGACTAAACCTCCTCCCGTGTCCAATATCTGTGAGTAACACACTTCTTTTTCTCCACATTTCTAATTTTGAACTAAATTGTTGACTTGCAGGTGGGACAGGAGGTGAATTTAGGAAGGGTGCAGACTCTGGAAAGATTGTCCTAGGTCTTTCTCAGAGACATTGACATAATTTGCTCCCTCAGCTTGAAACATTTATTTCTAAGACAAAAGCAAACTACTGTGGATGCTGGAATCTGAAACAAAAACAGAAAATGCTGGAAAATGTCACGTCTCGAGCCTGGATGGCTTTGTCAAAGAGTCGTCCAGACTCGAAACATTAGCTCTGTTCTCTCTCCACAGATGCTGTCAGACCTGCTGAGGTTTTCCAGCATTTTCTGTTTTTGTGACATGTATTGTCTGGCTAAAAGGATGGTGCTTTCTAATGTTCATAATTATAGGGATGGTTTCCCCAGTAGATGGTTGACATTTAAGGAGACAGTGACTTCCGGGTGCGGCGATGACCAGCTGAGTCGCACGTTTCGGCAGCTCCCTGTGAAACAGACTTTTGGGCTCTTGATAGGAGCCCCAACGGCAATTTTGACGGCTAAAAACACTGTGCGGTAAACCAGAAGGGAATCCCCCCTGGATACGGATGGAAAAAGGAGAAGAAAGTGGCCAGATTGCAGTGGATCCTTTAGAACAGCGGCAAGGAAGGCAAGCAAAAACCAAGATGGCGTCGGAAGGTGGCAGTTTAACATGGGGCCCTGAACAACAAGAGTTCTTGAAATGCTGTGTGGAAGAGATCAAAAAGGAAATGAAGAAAGAGCTGTTGGCCCCGATACTACAGGCGATCGAAGGGCTAAAGGAGGAACAAAAGACCCAGGAGCGGGAGCTTCGGGTCGTGAAGGCAAAGGCAGCCGAGAATGAGGACGACATACAGGGCCTGGTGGTGAAGACGGAGACGCAGGAGGCACATCAGAAACGATGTGTGGAAAGGTTGGAGGCACTGGAAAACAACGCAAGGAGGAACAACCTGAGGATTCTTGGTCTTCCTGAAGGTGTGGAGGGAGCGGACGTCGGGGCATATGTGAGCACGATGCTGCACTCGTTAATGGGAGCGGAGGCCCTGGCGGGTCCGTTGGAGGTGGAGGGAGCATACCGAGTGATGGCGCGAGGACCGAGAGCAGGAGAAATTCCCAGAGCCATAGTGGTGAGATTCCTCCGTTTTAAGGATAGAGAAATGGTCCTTAGATGGGCGAAGAAAACTCGGAGCAGTAAATGGGAGAACGCGGTGATCCGCGTTTATCAAGACTGGAGTGCAGAGGTGGCGAGAAGGAGGGCGAGCTTTAATCGGGCCAAGGCGGTGCTTCATAAAAAGAAGATAAAATTTGGAATGCTGCAACCGGCAAGACTGTGGGTCACATATCGAGGGAGGCACCACTACTTTGAGACGGCGGATGAAGCGTGGACTTTTATTGTGGAAGAAAAACTAGAATGAGCGGGTTATTAAAAAGAACGTTCAAACAAAGTGGTGGGGCGAATGTGGGGGGCAAAGAGGGGTTTTATGTACTAATCCTGCGATGTGGTAACTTTTCTCTCTCCCACAGGTGGTGATGGGGGAGGAGGGGAGGTGGAGGAGATGGGGCGTTGGCCATTGGGGGCGGGGCCAAGGGAGAAGCGCGGGCTTGGTTCCCGCGCTATGATAATCATGGCGGGAAGAGAGAAGCAGGAAGGAGGGGGCGTCGCACGGTGCGAGCCGAGGTCACGGGGGGAAGCCGAGGTCAGCCAGAGTTTGCTGACTTCTGGGAGCAACATGGGGGGAGTAATTACGCTAGCGGGGGATCTAGCGGGGGGGGGGGGGATGGGAGGGGGGAATTACTGGGTTGCTGCTGCTGGGGAGAGGGGGGAGCTGGTATGGGAGAGGATGGGCGGGGGGGCACCGCCTGGGGGAGATACAGCTGCGTGGGAACCGGGTGAGGAGCTGGAAAAAGGTGATGGCTAATCGACAAGGGGGGGGGGGGGGTAGGAAGCCCCCCAACTCGGCTGATCACGTGGAACGTGAGAGGGCTGAACGGGCCGATAAAGAGGGCAGGGGTACTCGCACACCTTAAGAAACTTAAGGCAGATGTGGTTATGTTACAGGAAACGTACCTGAAACTGATAGACCAGGTTAGGCTACGCAAAGGATGGGTGGGGCAGGTGTTCCATTCGGGGCTAGATGTGAAAAACAGGGGGGTGGCTATATTAGTGGGGAAGCGGGTAATGTTCGAGGCAAAGACTATAGTGGCGGATAACGGGGGCAGATACGTGATGGTGAGTGGCAAACTACAGGGGGAGACGGTGGTTTTGGTAAACTTATATGCCCCGAACTGGGATGATGCCAATTTTGTGAGGCGGATGCTAGGACGCATTCCGGACCTAGAGATGGGAAAGCTGATAATGGGGGGAGATTTTAATACGGTGTTGGAACCAGGGCTGGATAGGTCGAAGTCCAGGACTGGAAGGAGGCCGGCAGCAGCCAAGGTACTTAAAGATTTTATGGAGCAGATGGGAGGTGTAGACCCGTGGAGATTTAGCAGACCTAGGAGTAAGGAGTTCTCGTTTTTCTCCTATGTCCATAAAGTCTACTCGCGAATAGACTTTTTTGTGCTGGGTAGGGCATTGATCCCGAAGGTGAGGGGAACGGAGTATACGGCTATAGCCATTTCGGATCACGCTTCACACTGGGTGGACTTGGAGATAGGGGAGGAAACAGGAGGGCGCCCACCCTGGAGAATGGACATGGGACTAATGGCAGATGAGGGGGTGTGTCTAAGGGTGAGGGGGTGCATTGAAAAGTACTTGGAACTCAATGATAATGGGGAGGTCCAGGTGGGAGTGGTCTGGGAGGCGTTGAAGGCGGTGGTTAGAGGGGAGCTGATATCAATAAGGGCACATAAAGGGAAGCAGGAGAGTAAGGAACGGGAGCGGTTGCTGCAAGAACTTTTTTTTTTTTAAATAATATTTTATTGAAAATTTTTGGTCAACCAACACAGTACATTGTGCATCCTTTACACAACATTATAACAATACAGATAATAATGACCTTTTTTATTTAAACAAGAACAAAAGAAAACAACAACAAATAAATAAATATTAAATAACAAAAATAAAAACTAGCCCTAATTGGCAACTGCCTTGTCTCAGGCCACCCCCCACTCCCCAAGTTCTGGGCTGCTGCTGCTGCCTTCTTTGTTCTCCCCTATCTATCTTTCCGCAAGATATTCGACGAACGGTTGCCACCGCCTTGTAAACCCTTGAGCCGACCCCCTTAGGACGAACTTAATCCGCTCTAACTTTATGAACCCCGCCATATCATTTATCCAGGTCTCCACCCCCGGGGGCTTGGCTTCTTTCCACATTAGCAATATTCTGCGCCGGGCTACTAGGGACGCAAAGGCCAAAACATCGGCCTCTTTCGCCTCCTGCACTCCCGGCTCTTGTGCAACCCCAAATATAGCCAACCCCCAGCTTGGTTCGACCCGGACTCCTACTACTTTCGAAAGCACCTTTGTCACCCCCATCCAAAACCCCTGTAGTGCCGGGCATGACCAAAACATATGGGTATGATTCGCTGGGCTTCTCGAGCACCTCGCACACCTATCCTCCACCCCAAAAAATTTACTGAGCCGTGTTCCAGTCATATGTGCCCTGTGTAATACCTTAAACTGAATCAGGCTTAGCCTGGCGCACGAGGACGACGAGTTTACCCTGTTTAGGGCATCTGCCCACATCCCCTCCTCAATCTCCTCCCCTAGCTCTTCTTCCCATTTCCCTTTTAGTTCGTCCATCATAGTCTCCCCTTCGTCTCTCAATTCCCTATATATATCCGACACCTTACCGTCCCCCACCCATTTCTTTGAGATGACTCTGTCCTGCACCTCTTGTGTCGGGAGCTGCGGGAATTCCCTCACCTGCTGCCTCGCAAAAGCCCTCAATTGCATGTACCTGAATGCATTCCCTTGGGGCAACCCATATTTCTCGGTCAGCGCTCCCAGACTCGCAAACTTCCCATCCACAAATAGATCTTTCAATTGCGTTATACCTGCTCTTTGCCACATTCCATATCCCCCATCCATTCCCCCCGGGGCAAACCTATGGTTGTTTCTTATCGGGGACCCCCCCAGTGCTCCGGTCTTTCCCCTATGTCGTCTCCACTGTCCCCAAATCTTCAGTGTAGCTACCACCACCGGACTCGTGGTATAGTTCCTTGGTGAGAACGGCAATGGGGCTGTCACCATAGCCTGCAGGCTGGTCCCCCTACAGGACGCCCTCTCTAATCTCTTCCACGCCGCTCCTTCCTCCTCTCCCATCCACTTACTCACCATTGAAATATTAGCGGCCCAATAATACTCACTTAGGCTCGGTAGTGCCAGCCCCCCCCTATCCCTACTACGCTGTAAGAATCCCTTCCTCACTCTCGGAGTCTTCCCGGCCCAAACAAAACCCATAATACTCTTTTCTATCCTTTTGAAAAAAGCCTTCGTGATCACCACCGGGAGACACTGAAACACAAAAAGGAATCTCGGGAGGACCACCATCTTAACTGCCTGCACCCTCCCTGCCATTGACAATGCTACCATGTCCCATCTCTTGAAATCTTCCTCCATCTGTTCCACCAACCGCGTCAAATTTAGCCTGTGCAATGTGCCCCCCAATTCTTAGCTATCTGGATCCCCAGGTAACGAAAGTCTCTTGTTACCTTCCTCAACGGTAGGTCTTCTATTTCTCTACTCTGCTCCCCTGGATGCACCACAAACAGCTCACTCTTTCCCATGTTCAATTTTATACCCTGAAAAAATCCCCAAACTCCCCAAGTATCCGCATTATTTCTGGCATCCCCTCCGCTGGATCCGCCACATATAGTAGCAGATCATCCGCAATAAAGATACCCGGTGTTCTTCTCCTCCCCTAAGTATTCCCCTCCATCCCTTGGAAACCTCTCAGCGCTATCGCCAGGGGCTCAATCGCCAGTGCAAACAGTAATGGGGACAGAGGACATCCTGCCTTGTCCTCTGTGGAGCCGAAAATATGCCGATCCCCGTCCATTCGTGACCACACTCGCCACTGGGCCCTATACAACAGCTGCACCCATCTAACATACCCCTCTCCGAACCCAAATCTCCTCAACACCTCCCACAGATAATCCCACTCCACTCTATCAAATGCTTTCTCGGCATCCATCGCCACTACTATCTCCGTTTCACCCTCTGGTGGGGCCATCATCATTACGCCTAACAACCTCCGTATGTTCGTGTTCAGCTGTCTCCCCTTCACAAACCCAGTTTGGTCTTCATGAACCACCCCCTGGACACATTCCTCTATTCTCATTGCCATTACCTTGGCCAAGACCTTGGCATCTACATTGAGGAGGGAGATTGGTCTGTAGGACCCGCATTGTAGCGGATCCTTTTCCTTCTTTAAAAGAAGCGATATCGTTGCTTCTGACATAGTCGGGGGCAGTTGTCCCCTTTCCTTTGCCTCGTTGAAGGTCCTCGTCAGTAGCGGGCGAGCAAGTCCAAATATTTCTGTAAAATTCAACTGGGAATCCGTCCGGTCCCGGGGCCTTTCCCGTCTGCATGTTCCTAATTCCTTTCACCACTTCTTCTACCGTGATCTGTGCTCCCAATCCCATCCTTTCCTGCTCTTCACCTTGGGAATTTCCAGCCGATCCAAAAACTCCATCATTCTCTCCCTCCCATCCGGGGGTTGAGCTTCATACACAATTTTTTATAAAATGTCTTGAACACTTCATTCACTCTCATCCGCTCCCCGCTCCGTCTCTCCATCTTCGTCTCTCACCCCCCCTATTTCCCTCGCTGCTCCCCTTTTCCTCAATTGGTGTGCCAGCAATCTGCTCGCCTTCTCTCCATATTCATACTGTACACCCTGCGCCTTCCTCCATTGTGCCTCTGCAGTGCCTGTGGTCAGCAAGTCAAATTCCACATGCAGCCTTTGCCTTTCCCTATACAGTCCCTCCTCCGGTGCTTCCGCATACTGTCTGTCCACCCTCAAAAGTTCTTGCAACAACCGCTCCCGTTCCTTACTCTCCTGCTTCCCTTTATGTGTCCTTATTGATATCAGCTCCCCCCTAACCACCGCCTTCAACGCCTCCCAGACCACTCCCACCTGAACCTCCCCATTGTCATTGAGTTCCAAGTACTTTTCAATGCATCCCCTCACCCTTAAGCACACCCCCTCATCCGCCATTAGTCCCATATCCATTCTCCAGGGTGGACGCCCTCTTGTTTCCTCCCCTATCTCCAAGTCTACCCAGTGTGGGGCATGATCCGAAATGGCTATAGCCGTATATTCCGTTCCCCTCACCCTCGGGATCAATGCCCTACCCAACACAAAAAGGTCTATGCGTGAATAGACTTTATGGACATAGGAGAAAAACGAGAACTCCTTACTCCTAGGTCTACTGAATCTCCACGGGTCCACCCCTCCCATCTGCTCCATAAAATCCTTAAGCACCTTGGCTGCTGCCGGCCTCCTACCAGTCCTGGACTTCGACCTATCCAGCCTTGGTTCCAACACCGTGTTAAAGTCTCCCCCCATTATCAGCTTTCCGGTCTCTAGGTCTGGGATGCGTCCTAGCATTCGCCTCATAAAATTGGCATCGTCCCAATTCGGGGCATACACGTTTACCAACACCACCATCTCTCCCTGTAATTTGCCACTCACCATCACGTATCTGCCCCCGTTATCCGCCACTATAGTCTTTGCCTCGAACATTACCCGCTTCCCCACTAATATAGCCACCCCCCTGTTTTTCGCATCCAGCCCCGAATGGAACACCTGCCCTACCCATCCTTTGCGCAACCTAACCTGATCTATCAGTTTCAGGTGCGTTTCCTGTAACATGACCACATCTGCTTTAAGTTTCTTAAGGTGTGCGAGTACTCGTGCCCTCTTTATCGGCCCGTTAAGCCCCCTCACGTTCCACGTGATCAGCCGAGTTGGGGGGCTTCCCCCCCCCCCCCTTGCCGGTTAGCCATCATCTTTTTCCAGCTTCTCGCCCAGTTCCCACGCGGCTGTATTTCTCCCAGACGGTGCCCCCCCGCCCATCCTTTCCCGCACCCACTCCCCCCTTTCCCCAGCAGCAGCAACCCAGTAATTCCCCCTCCCCACCCCCCCCCCCCCCGCTAGACCCCCCGCTAGCGTAATTACTCCCCCCATGTTGCTCCCAGAAGTCAGCAAACTCTGGCTGACCTCGGCTTCCCCCCGTGATCACGGCTCGCCCCGTGCGGTGCCCCCTCCTTCCTGCTTCTCTATTCCCGCCATAATTATCATAGCGCGGGAACCAAGCCCGCGCCTCTCCCTCGGCCCCGCCTCCCATGGCCAACGCCCCATCTCCTCTCCCTCCCCACCTCCCCCCATCACCACCTGTGGGAGAAAGAAAAGTTACCATACCGCAGGATTAATCATACAATACAATCCCTCTTCGCCCCCCCCCCCCCCACTCGTCCCACCACTTTGTCCAAACGTTCATTTTCGTAGTCCAATCATTCCAATTTTTCTTCTACAATAAAAGTCCACGCTTCATCCGCCGTCTCAAAGTAGTGGTGCCTCCCTTGATATGTGACCCACAGTCTTGCCGGTTGCAGCATTCCAAACTTTATCTTTTTTTTGTGAAGTACCGCTTTGGCCCGATTAAAGCTCGCCCTCCTTCTCGCCACCTCCGCACTCCAATCTTGATAGACGCGGATCACCGCGTTCTCCCATTTACTACACCGAGTTTTCTTCGCCCATCTAAGGACCATTTCTCTATCCTTAAAACGGAGAAATCTCACCACTATGGCTCTGGGAGCTTCTCCTGCTCTCGGTCCTCGCACCATAACTCGGTATGCTCCCTCCACCTCCAACGGACCCGTCGGGGCCTCCACTCCCATTAACGAGTGCAGCATCGTGCTCACATATGCCCCGACGTCCGCCCCCTCCACACCTTCAGGAAGGCCAAGAATCCTCAAGTTGTTCCTCCTTGCGTTATTTTCCAGTGCCTCCAACCTCTCCACAGATCGTTTCTGGTGTGCCTCCTGTATCTCCGACTTCACCACCAGGCCCTGTATATCGTTTTCATTCTCAGCTGCTTTCGCCTTCACGACCCGAAGCTCCTGCTCCTGGGTCTTTTGTTCCTCTTTCAGCCCTTCAATCGCCTGTAATATCGGGGCCAACAACTCTTTCTTCATTTCCTTTTTTATCTCCTCCACGCAGCGTTTCAAAAACTCTTGTTGTTCAGGGCCCCATATGAAACTGCCACCTTCCGACGCCATCTTGGTTTCTGCTTGCCTTCCTTGCCGTTGTTCCAAAGGATCCGCTGCAATCCGGCCACTTTCCTCTCCTTTTTCCATCCGTGTCCAGGGGGAACACCCTTCTGGTTTACCGCACGGTGTTTTCAGCCGTTAAAATTGCCGTTGGGGCTCCTATCAAGAGCCCAAAAGTCCGTTTCACAGGGAGCTGCCGAAACGTGCGACTCAGCTGGTCATCGCCGCACCCGGAAGTTTTCGCTGCAAGAACTTTTGAGGGTGGACAGACGATATGCGGAAGCACCGGAGGAGGGACTGTACAGGGAAAGGCAAAGGCTACATGTAGAATTTGACTTGCTGACTACAGGCACTGCAGAGGCACAATGGAGGAAGGCACAGGGTGTACAGTACGAATATGGGGAGAAGGCGAGCAGGTTGCTGGCACACCAATTGAGGAAAAGGGGAGCAGCGAGGGAAATAGGGGGAGTGAGGGATGAGGAAGGAGAGATGGAGCGGAGAGAGTGAATGGAGTGTTCAAGACATTTTATAAAAAATTATATGAAGCTCAACCCCCGGATGGGAGGGAGAGAATGATGGGCTTCTTGGATCGGCTGGAATTTCCTAAGGTGGAAGAGCAGGAAAGGGTGGGACTGGGAGCACAGATCGAGGTAGAAGAAGTGGTGAAAGGAATTAGGAGCATGCAGGCGGGAAAGGCCCCGGGACCGGATGGATTCCCAGTCGAATTCTATAGAAAATATGTGGACTTGCTCGCCCCGGTACTGACGAGGACCTTTAATGAGGCAAAGGAAAGGGGACAACTGCCCCCGACTATGTCTGAAGCAACGATATCGCTTCTCTTAAAGAAGGAAAAGGACCCGCTACAATGCGGGTCCTATAGACCTATTTCCCTCCTAAATGTAGATGCCAAGGTCCTGGCCAAGGTAATGGCAATGAGAATAGAGGAATGTGTCCCGGGGGTGGTCCACGAGGACCAAACTGGGTTTGTGAAGGGGAGACAGCTGAACACGAATATACGGAGGTTGTTAGGGGTAATGATGATGGCCCCACCAGAGGGAGAAACGGAGATAGTAGTGGCGATGGATGCCGAGAAAGCATTTGATAGAGTGGAGTGGGATTATTTGTGGGAGGTGTTGAGGAGATTTGGTTTTGGAGAGGGGTATGTTAGATGGGTGCAGCTGTTGTATAGGGCGGGCGAGCGTGGTCACGAATGGACGGGGATCTGCATATTTTCGGCTCCATAGAGGGACAAGGCAGGGATGCCCTCTGTCCCCATTATTGTTTGCATTGGCGATTGAGCCCCTGGCGATAGCATTGAGGGGTTACAAGAAGTGGAGGGGAGTACTTAGAGGAGGAGAAGAACACCGGGTATCTTTGTATGTGGACGATTTGCTACTATACGTGGCGGACCCGGCGGAGGGGATGCCAGAAATAATGCGGATACTTGGGGAGTTTGGGGATTTTTCAGGGTATAAATTGAACATGGGGAAAAGTGAGTTGTTTGTGGTGCATCCAGGGGAGCAGAGTCGAGAAATAGAGGACCTACCATTGAGGAAGGTAACAAGGGACTTTCGTTACCTGGGGATCCAGATAGCTAAGAATTGGGGCACATTGCATAGGTTAAATTTAACGCGGCTGGTGGAACAGATGGAGGAGGATTTCAAGAGATGGGATATGGTATCCCTGTCACTGGCAGGGAGGGTGCAGGCGGTTAAGATGGTGGTCCTCCCGAGATTCCTCTTTGTGTTTCAGTGCCTCCCGGTGGTGATCACGAAGGCTTTTTTTAAAAGGATTGAAAAGAGCATCATGGGTTTTGTGTGGGCCGGGAAGACCCCGAGAGTGAGGAAGGGATTCTTACAGCGTAGCAGGGATAGGGGGGGGCTGGCACTACCGAGCCTAAGTGAGTATTATTGGGCCGCTAATATTTCAATGGTGAGTAAGTGGATGGGAGAGGAGGAGGGAGCGGCGTGGAAGAGATTAGAGAGGGCGTCCTGTAGGGGGACTAGCCTACAGGCTATGGTGACAGCCCCATTGCCGTTCTCACCGAGGAACTACACCACAAGCCCGGTGGTGGTGGCTACACTGAAGATTTGGGGACAGTGGAGACGGCATAGGGGAAAGACTGGAGCCTTGGGGGGGTCCCCGATAAGAAACAATCATAGGTTTGCCCCGGGGGGAATGGATGGGGGATATGGAATGTGGCAACGAGCAGGAATAACGCAACTGAAAGATCTGTTTGTGGATGGGAAGTTCGCGAGTCTGGGAGCGCTGACCGAGAAATATGGGTTGCCCCAAGGAAATGCATTCAGGTCTATGCAACTGAGGGCTTTTGCGAGGCAACAGGTGAGGGAATTCCCGCAGCTCCCGACACAAGAGGTGCAGGACAGAGTGATCTCAAAGACATGGGTTGGGGATGGTAAGGTGTCAGATATATATAGGGAAATGAGGGACGAAGGGGAGACTATGGTAGATGAACTAAAAGGGAAATGGGAAGAAGAGCTGGGGGAGGAGATCGAGGAGGGGCTGTGGGCAGATGCCCTAAGCAGGGTAAACTCGTCGTCCTCGTGTGCCAGGCTAAGCCTGATTCAGTTTAAAGTATTACACCAGGCACATATGACTGGAGCACGGCTCAGTTAATTTTTTGGGGTGGAGGATAGGTGTGCGAGGTGCTCGAGAAGCCCAGCAAATCATACCCATATGTTTTGGTCATGCCCGGCACTACAGGGGTTTTGGATGGGGGTGACAAAGGTGCTTTCAAAAGTAGTAGGAGTCCGGGTCGAACCAAACTGGGGGTTGGCTATATTTGGGGTTGCACAAGAGCCGGGAGTGCAGGAGGCGAGAGAGGCCGATGTTTTGGCCTTTGCGTCCCTAGTAGCCCGGCGCAGGATAATGCTAATGTGGAAAGAAGCCAAGCCCCCGGGGGTGGAGACCTGGATGAATGACATGGCGGGGTTTATAAAGCTAGAGCGGATTAAGTTCGTCCTGAGGGGGTCGGCTCAAGGGTTCACCAGGCGGTGGCAACCGTTCGTCGAATACCTCGCAGAAAGATAGACGGAATGGGGAAAAGAAGGCAGCAGCAGCAGCCCAGAATCGGGGGGGGGGGGGGGGAGGAGGAACCAGAAGGACTCTCAGGGTTGTTAATATATACTGTATAGTATGTATAGGTTGTTGCTACAGATAATTATATATTGGACTGTTAAATTATATTTTTGGAGAGTGTTACTTGTGACAAGGCAGTTGCCAATTAGGGCTAGTTTTCATTTTTGTTATTTATTATTTATTCATTTTTTGTTTATAAAATAGGTCATTGTTATTTGTGTTGTTATAATATTGTGTAAAGGATGCACAATGTACTGTTTTGGTTGATCAAAAATTTTCAATAAAATATTTAATTTAAAAAAAAATTTAAGGAGACAGTAAATTAGTATAGGATAGAATGTATCTAGTGGTGTTATATGGTACTTATTTTATCTAAATTATTTTGATTATGTGAAAAACTGCATTTATTATTTCTATTTTTAAAAATATATTACTATATATATTCCCAGCCATTGAATCATTAAGGCACAAAAAGAGTCCATTTGGTAACTCGAGTCCATGCCGAGACTCTCTAGAGCAATCCAGTCAATCCCTTCCACCTCTATAATCCAGTTTCTGTGTTGGTTTATTTTCTCCAATTGCCCATCGAATTTAATTTTGAAATTATTTGTCTCCACTTCCACCATCCTTAGAGATGGGGATTTCCACGTTATGACCACTGGCTGTTTAAATAAAGCTCTTCCACATGTCCCCTTCCAATTGTATGTCCCTCCAATTAAGAAATACATTACTGTATGTCACACACACACATACATGCAAGCAGTCTCTATAAAGATTTTTAATCCACTGTCCTGGACAGAAAGCAATGACCGTGGATCTGTCAATCAGCATGAATCGCTCCTTCAGAAGAATTGGGAGTGTGAATATTAAGTACGGCAAAGTGCAAAAGGGAGTCTGTCTGGGATAACTTTAGGCAAAAGAGTGATGAAAGAATAATCCATTGAAACTAGATTTGTCTGTTGTATTTCTGTACTGTACTGACAGTGATGACATTTGTAAACTCTTACAGGATAGTCAAAGGGGAGGATTTGAAGTAAGAAATCTCAAACCAAACTTCACATTAAGATCTGACAGAGTCACTCAATTCGTTGGGACGGGGGAAACCGTCGGCCGTTTTACTGTCAGTGTGACTGGAAAAGCACTGAATCAGGGACACCCGCACCATGGGGAAACCGTGGAAATGTGGAGATTGTGGGAAGGGATTCGGATCCCCATCTGAGCTGGAAACTCATCGACGCACTCACACCGGGGAGAGACCGTTCATCTGCTCTCAATGCGAGAAGGGATTTAGTACGTTATCCAATCTGCGGACACACCAGCGAGCTCACAGCGAGGTGCCACTGTTCATCTGCTCTGAGTGTGGGAAAGGATTTACTACTTCATTCAACCTATGCACACACCAGCAAGTTCACACTGGGGAGAAGCCATTTACCTGCTCCGTATGTTTGAAGGCATTTGGATGTCAATACAACCTGCAGAGACACCAGCGAGTTCACACTGAGGAGAGACCATTCACCTGCTCAGTGTGTGGGAAGGGATTCACTCAGTTATCCCACCTGCAGAAACACGAGCGAGTTCACACTGGGGAGAGACCATTCACCTGCTCCAAGTGTGGCAAGGGATTTACTGATTCATCCAACTTGCTAGCACACCAGCGAGTTCACACTGATGAGAAACCGTTTAACTGTTCCGTGTGTGGGAAAGGATTCAGAAGTACAGCCCACCTGCAGAAACACCAGCGAGTTCACAAGTCATTACAGGGGTTGGATTCTGCTGTTGTTGCTGCTGTTAATCACATCCAGGACTGAACCATGTTCATTCTGACAGTTGAAGTGGGAGGGTCAGAGAGTTTGTTTCTGTTGTACTGGCTGGTCTCCCAATTTACAATCCAGTGACTGAATTTCCTTGAACGAGGGCACATTTCCACTGAAATGATTCACAGAAGCAGATGTAATGTATTAATTTTATCTTGTACAGTTATGATGAATGTTTATTATATTAAATATATTGTATTGTAGGGACATAGGAACCGGAGTAGGCCATTCAGCCCCTCGATTCAATGAGATCATGGCTGTTCTGTGGCCTATCCCCATATACCTGCCTTTGGCCCATGTCCCTTAATATCTTTGCTTAACAAAAATCTATCTATCTCTGATTTAAAATGAACAACTGTTCTAGCTTCAACTGCTGTGTGTGGGAGAGAGTTCCAAACCTCTCCCACCCTGTGTGTGAAGAAGTTCTTCCCAACATCTCTTCTGAATAGTCTGGCCCTCATTTCCAGATTATGCCCCTAGTTTTAGAGCCTCCAACCAATGAAAATAGTTTACCTTTATCGACCTTATCTTCTCCTGTTAATATTGGATTGGATTGGATTTGTTTATTGTCACGTGTACCGAGGTACAGTGAAAAGTATTTTTCTGCGAGCAGCTCAACAGATCATTAAGTACACGAGAAGAAAAGGGAATAAAAGAAAACACATAATAGGGCAACACAACATATACAATGTAACTACATAAGCACTGGCATCAGATGAAGCAGACAGGGTGTAGTGTTAATGAGGTCAGTCCATAAGAGGGTCAGTTAGGAGTCTGGTGACAGTGGGGAAGAAGCTGTTTTTGAGTCTGTTCGTGCGTGTTCTCAGACTTCTGTATCTCCTGCCCGATGGAAGAAGTTGGAAGAGTGAGTAAGCCGGGTGGGAGGGATCTTTGATTATGCTGCCCGCTTTCCCCAGGCAGCGGGAAATGTAGATGGAGTCAATGGATAGGAGGCAGGTTCGTGTGATGGACTGGGCAGTGTTCGCGACTCTCTGAAGTTTCTTGCGGTCCTGGGCCGAG